>NC_139231.1:11960886-12332339 GCF_977018435.1 Lepisma saccharinum | reverse complement strand
AGATTACCGCACCTCTGTAGAGTTTCACGTGTTTTTTTTTTTTTCCCCAAACTTCCATGAAACCCTACAGAGGACCTCCGTAATGCATGCAACGTGTACTAACGACTCTAGTGTTATTTTGATGTTGTGATATTTTTTGGATATAGAGGTTTATTATGAGATAGATAAAAATAATTTATGTTTATTATAATATTTTCTTGATGAATATGGAGAATGTATGTGTGTGTTACAAATAAAGTTGCATGCTTTTTTCTAGTGTGTGTGTATGTGTTTTTGATGTTTCGACAGCATCTGAAACGATAAAAAAGAAATTTTATTGTTAATTTTCACGTGTAAAAACAACAACAAATTTTTTTGTGCAAATTTTCTGATTGTCTCGTGCTATAGTGATGAAAAAAATATTGTAACTGATAACTAATGAAATTAACATTGTAACTGATCTGAACTAGTGAAATTCGTATTGTGCCATTGTAACTGATTGTGCTAGTGCAGAAAATTTCTTATTGTGCGAGAAAAGATGTTAAAAACCTGGTTAAAACTGCTCTGTGGACCCTCTCGTTCTTCACGTCGTAGGCGAAGGACTTCTCTGCAATCAGGATGACACTGCATAGGGTATCCTCGGGCAAGGCATCGTGGAACTCGCAGACGACCTTGATGTTGGTTCGATCGTTGACCCACAACCCTTCTTCCTCTTAGATGTGTTGATGACGAACATCGGTCTGCGGATTTTGAATTCGCTGGGGTGTAGTACATGTCCACGCTTCCCTCGGTCACGCGTTTGGTAAGCCGTGTAAGCTTCGTAAAGTTTGAGGTAATCGTCTTTGGCCACGTCGAGGTTGTAATTCTCGCGCGGGAACACTTCGTTGCGTCCATTCTTCAGATAAACGTTCTTGATCTTGCAGTCGTCGAACTTGCTGGAATCTTTTTCCTGATTCTTGTCCCTCCCGGTCTGAAAGAGCACTACGACGAAATCTGGCATGTCGAACTGTATGTTGTTGAACTGCGTCGTCACGTCGAATTCCATGTAACTTCCGGACGCCATCTTCTGCACGCACTGGTACCGTGAAAGTGAATCGGCACCTGCGGATTTTTCAAGATCTCTGCTTTGTACTTGAGGGCGTAGTTTGTTCGTATTCTACCACCGGCATTCTCAATTCCATGCTCCGGATGACGCACTTGGGCTGCTTCGGGTAAAGTGTTGGCTATCGGCGTGGTGGCGTCCGGACCCAAAGTAGAGTATCGCATCAGTGCGTCGTTGTCGTTGGCCGCTCTTCGAAACGTGACCCTCAGTCCTCCCTTCCACATGATCTCCTTGTAGTCCGAGAAAAAACCCGGCAGCAGACGCATGGGAAAGAGCACGTGTGACTTTTCGTCGATATTTTGGTCCCGGCTTCGAATCCCCGCGCTGGTAGTACGCTGCGTCCGTTTTGGATAATTTCAAAGTTCCCACCGCCCGTCGACGTGATGCCTGGATAATCTATTCTGTCGATGACGGTATTGTGTTTCCTCACCTCCACCTGCGAGAACAGGTGAGGCACGAAGTTGTCCACGAGTATCAAGTTTGCTGCTGCGGGAAACGCGGTCTCCGCTTTCTTTCTTCACCACGTCGAATTGAAGGTAGAGGTCCGCTCTGTGAGGATGAATGAACCCGTCGCCTACGTCCACATCGTATTCGATCTCCCTGTTCGCCTCGTTGAGATTGGCAAACGTGCGACGGTTGGGAGGGAAAGATTGCAATTCGTAACTTTCGATTTGCTCCATGCTCACTATGTATGGTTATTTATTATACGTTGATCTCTACGATGGCAGTAGTTGTTGCACCTGCGAAATCCACCACGTCTCCTTTCTCGTTCGTCACCACCAACTCTATGTCGTCTATGCGGTTGCGACATACTGGAAAATAGATCGGCGAAGAGGGCGTGTAGATGATCGGTTCCATGAACTCGGAACTTGGTTTGAAAGTGGCTATGATTCCCGTCTGCTTGTGACTTCCTAACAATCCGTCCGAGGATTTCGTGATCATACTTCGGCCACGTTGCAGTGTACGTTCAGAGTCTCTATGGCCAAGAATTTAGGAATGTTTGTTGCCACGTGCTTGATGCCAGCTTCGAGTTTGGTGTTGTTCTCGAAACCTAAAAGTTCTCCCATGGTGCCCAGGTCCACGGTCTCCGTCGCCGACAGGATTTCCACTCTGTGCGTGACCGAATTTTGAGAAAAGTATGTGCCTTTGGGTAACTGAGCTTGCAAAGTGGAAAGATTGTATTGTCCTGGCGTGACGACGATGTGTTCGCTTCCGACGCTAATTTTGTTGTTGTGCTGCGTAACATTAGGTATGAGGTACATGCTGTAGAATGCACGCAGAGCCACGGATTTAGGATAGACAATGTCGTCGTGCAGCGTGAGTTTCAAGATTGAAGATTCGCTCGTGAGATGGAACACGCCCATCCTAGTGATGCTGTTTCAGGTTCCACAGTACTTTCTGGAAATCTTCGACCGTAGGGTTATTTATTTTAGAGAAAAACGCGAGCACGGAGAGGCAGAGATGACCGCAGTTCACGTCTCCGAAATCTTGAATGCGTTCGTCGTTGTAGTATATAGAGGTTTTGCTCGTTTTCAGATAATGAATTAAATTTGTAGGTGGAACACCTCCGAAAGATCGAAAACGAATGCTTTATCATCATTTTTGTGGTAACATATCCAATGCGTGCCTGGATTTCTTGACCGTCCAAGTTGACTACTCCGCATTCTCTTCTTTTCACGCTTGAAGGTAACGAGTCGGACATAAAAACTCCTCTGAAGTGTTTGATTTGTAACGGTTCGATCAGAGATTCAATGTCTCGGTTGGTGAGTGCTTCTGTTTCTTTTTTTTAAACTTCTTCATCACGCCCTTCCCCTTTTTCTTCTCCATGGCCAGGTTGTGACGTTTCTGTTCTTCCAATTCCGCTTTGTTCTTCTTCGAGTCGATGACGGTTTTCGCGATGGCGGCACTTCCGCCGGCCAAACTTCCAACGGCCCCCAATGCTGCTAGGATGGCCGGGATGCTGAATATGAAACCTCCGATCTTTTGCTGTTTCCGCGAACGCTGCAATCTTTTCAATTGAGGTGTGCTGAGCAGTAATTTCATTCCATGTCCTTTCGACAAGCAAGAACGTTTCTTCTCGCGTTGTTTCTTGGTGAGTAACCCATCGAGGGCACCTAGATTTTTAAGATTGGAGTATGGTATCTGGTACAACGACACCCTTGGGCTTCATGTTGATGCTCTATGTGTTATTTTCACGGTATGTTATTTATATATATTCTGAGATTTTTTTCTTGTGTAGTTTTTTTACGGTATGTTATTTATATATTTTCAGGCCTCGCAGTCGCTACACAAATTCTATTACGTGCTTCGTTTTCTTGCCAAGAAGTTCCTTTGTCCCCTTGTACACGATTCGAGTTTTTGTTCTCGATTAAAATAGATAGCTTCTCGTCAGATAACATGTTAGCGTATCGATCTGGTAAAAATAGACTGTATTGTGCGTTGAGCAACAGGCGTACCTTGGGGCCATACTGGGTAGAAACAATTGAACCGGAAGTTATCGTGTAAGATTTGTCGACTTCCAATTCCCGAATTTTTACATACTCGACTGACAAATTAGCATTTGTTTTAATGCTTGGAGATCACTCATTTTTTCGGTTGTCATATCGAAGAAGAGAAAATTTCAGTGTGTGTATTTAGAGAAATTTAATTGTTTTTTTTTCACGATGTGAGTTTTTATATATACCGAAGATTATTTTTTTCACGATGTGTGTTATTTATATATCAAGTTTTTTGACACGTATATATTATTATTTTTTTAACGACAGGAAGAAAGTTCGTGCTTCGGAAAACGCGAGGATGTGCGTAGTGATATCTTCCTTCTCCTGCATAGACTTGTACCAATCATCAGTATACCGTCTTCTTCCCTGCATCGCCTCGTTTAGTTCGTCCGACCTCTCCTCCAATTTCTCCCCTGCAGCCGAAAGCAGAATGTTGAGATCACCAGACCTCAGACCGCTGATCTCCCGAAGAAGGTCCTTGAGAACTATTTCACAAGGGATGCGAAATTCCGGCATCGTTTTTGCCATGATTACAAGTTTATTAATATCTCCGTTTACTACTTCTTGAATATTTTAGATAGTAGCTCGGGTGGCAAATCGGTTATGCAAGCCATGTTGTTTTTTTTACTGTATGTTATTTATATACCCCACCCCAATTTTTGTTTCGTGTTCATGGCGATGGTGGTACCCCAGTGCAGCGACCCGTTCACCCAACGATGCGTCTCTACTCACGAACCTTCGAAAGCTGCGTGCTCTAACTTTCTGTCTGCTTCGTGACGTGCATTCAGATCCGTCTGCGTGGTGTTGTAGGCGATGTCGTGATCTTTGCATTGCGCGTCCAACGGATTCACACCCTTGTCTCCTCTCCCCAATCTTTTCTCGAGTTTGGTACCCGGTCCGCAGTACTGGTAGCCAGTAGATGCATCTCGAAAGGTAACTTTGTTGATGAGTCGTTTACGAGTCCCTTTCCTTCGGCCACGTTCCAGAATTTCGGAGGCAGCGTGTTGATGATTTTGATGAGGTAACCTATGCCCTTGTCGTCGTTCACGATGAAGTTGGAAAGTTTCGTGCTGATCATGTCCACGATGCCAACCTTCTCGTTGTAGAAATTACGGTTGCCTGCATTCTCTTCGCCGGCTATCACCAACAATCGGTCCACGAGCTTCCTCACGTCGTCCACCCAAACGAATTCTTTGGGTAACGTGTTGTAGCGTTTGACCCCGCTGCCTGTTTTGACCTGGTTCCAAATCGGTTGATGAGATTCCTGTACTTCTCGCCGCTGCTCGATTTCACCCTATTCTGCGAGGCGTCGTTGTTTTGGTACAAGGCATCCGTCATGATCAGAATTTCCTTGTAACTCTGGTAATCTTCGTCGGTGTAATCTTTCGGCTGCTTTTTGGCAACGAGTTCCCACAGTCCCACCGTACCCGGATACCTGGTCCAACTATCCTTGTCGCCTAATTTGACTTTAATGTCGTTGCCTTCGAAGGTCACCTTCGATTTCCAATCTTCCACACCACACCGCCGCCTTCGCTGGTTTCCATGCTAGGATACAATCCGAACACTTCATCCTTGTCGAACTTCCCCGTGCTCAGGTAGTCTCGTGCCAAAGGCCCCAACTCAATTTTATCCGAAGACGTGCTGCCTATGGCTCGACGTCGTGCCGGTGCATCCTTCAGTTCGAACGGCGTCGAAGGAATGCTTGAAATAGGCGTGGGTACAGCGTAACTTTTAGCTGCGAGCGGTACGAGTTCATTAATCAAATTTTATTTTGTTCCGTGACACTTTTAATTTCTTACCTAGACCGCTGATGGCATCGATCACAGGTTGATCCTGACGTTTCTTCTCTTCGTAGAATCCGTGATTTCGGATTTCCAACCTTTGAAGCGTTTCGCGAGGTAATCGCGAAGCTTGAGATTTTCGTCTTCGATTTTTCGTTTCGTCATGACGTTATTTATATACGTCGTTTCTCACAACGTTGCAACGTTTAGAAAGTCGTTGATTTTGTTTCTGTATTTTCCGTTGTTGGGTTTCCTCGTCATGTCGATCGTAGCGAATCCGAAATCGTCACCGTTCCAGCAAGTAGAGCAGCAGCCTTCCGAAAATTGATTGTAGTTCATGTCTCCGCCTACGTAGTCATCGTACGCATGCTTGAGGTTGGTGTGATCTTGACGAAACAAACATATGAAATTAGCGTTGTCGCGTACTAACTGTTTTGGAATTTGGAAAACGTTGAGCTAGTAGAAGCAATCCATTCCTTTGTGACGACCTTGCGTGAAAAAGTTGCGAATTTCATTTTGATTTTCCAGGATGGCGTCGTCGAACACAACGACTGAATTTTCACGACAATCGTCGAGTGGTTTTATTTCCGAGGCGAACGTTGCAATGTCCAGACCATCGTACAGTTTCATCAGTTGCTGGTATTTGGATTGCTCTAAACTTTTCGAGAACACGTACAGGTGCCTGTTCTTCCAATCTAACCAATTCGGTGCAAGGAGAAAATTGTCCACGAGCAGTGTCGTTTTTCCACACCCCGAAGGTCCTACGATCAGACAGCGGATGCTGTCGGGGAGCAATTCACCGTTCTTTTTCTTCGTTTGACTTTCCGAATTAGGTAAACGTTTCACAACATTCCACGTACTCATAGAATCACTTCGTTTGAATCGATCCAACTTGTTTCCGGAAGTCCCAGCCATTTCACCAAAAGTTTGTTGCCTCTCTTGCGCAAAACTTTTTCGATAAGGTACGTGTCGGGGTATTTAGTTTTAGAGAGTTCCTCCTCGTAGAAGCGCCCAATAAAATTTCACCGCCACGTACCTTATCGAAAAAGTTTTGCGCAAGAGAGGCAACAAACTTTTGGTGAAATGGCTGGGACTTCCGGAAACAAGTTGGATCGATTCAAACGAAGTGATTCTATGAGTACGTGGAATGTTGTGAAACGTTTACCTAATTCGGAAAGTCAAACGAAGAAAAAGAACGGTGAATTGCTCCCCGACAGCATCCGCTGTCTGATCGTAGGACCTTCGGGGTGTGGAAAAACGACACTGCTCGTGGACAATTTTCTCCTTGCACCGAATTGGTTAGATTGGAAGAACAGGCACCTGTACGTGTTCTCGAAAAGTTTAGAGCAATCCAAATACCAGCAACTGATGAAACTGTACGATGGTCTGGACATTGCAACGTTCGCCTCGGAAATAAAACCACTCGACGATTGTCGTGAAAATTCAGTCGTTGTGTTCGACGACGCCATCCTGGAAAATCAAAATGAAATTCGCAACTTTTTCACGCAAGGTCGTCACAAAGGAATGGATTGCTTCTACCTAGCTCAAACGTTTTCCAAAATTCCAAAACAGTTAGTACGCGACAACGCTAATTTCATATGTTTGTTTCGTCAAGATCACACCAACCTCAAGCATGCGTACGATGACTACGTAGGCGGAGACATGAACTACAATCAATTTTCGGAAGGCTGCTGCTCTACTTGCTGGAACGGTGACGATTTCGGATTCGCTACGATCGACATGACGAGGAAACCCAACAACGGAAAATACAGAAACAAAATCAACGACTTTCTAAACGTTGCAACGTTGTGAGAAACGACGTATATAAATAACGTCATGACGAAACGAAAAATCGAAGACGAAAATCTCAAGCTTCGCGATTACCTCGCGAAACGCTTCAAAGGTTGGAAATCCGAAAATCGCGGATTCTACGAAGAGAAGAAACGTCAGGATCAACCTGTGATCGATGCCATCAGCGGTCTAGGTAAAGAAATTAAAAGTGTCACGGAACAAAATAAAAATTTGATTAATGAACTCGTACCGCTCGCAGCTAAAAGTTACGTTGTACCCACGCCTATTTCAAGCATTCCTTCGACGCCGTTCGAACTGAAGGATGCACCGGCACGACGTCGAGCCATAGGCAGCACGTCTTCGGATAAAATTGAGTTGGGGGCCTTTGGCACGAGACTACCTGAGCACGGGGAAGTTCGACAAGGATGAAGTGTTCGGATTGTATCCTAGCATGGAAACCAGCGAAGGCGGCGGTGTGGTGTGGAAGATTGGGAAATCGAAGGTGACCTTCGAAGGCAACGACATTAAAGTCAATTTAGGCGACAAGGATAGTTGGACCAGGTATCCGGGTACGGTGGGACTGTGGGAACTCGTTGCCAAAAAGCAGCCGAAAGATTACACCGACGAAGATTACCAGAGTTACAAGGAAATTCTGATCATGACGGATGCCTTGTACCAAAACAACGACGCCTCGCAGAATAGGGTGAAATCGAGCAGCGGCGAGAAGTACAGGAATCTCATCAAACCGATTTGGAACCAGGTCAAAACAGGCAGCGGGGTCAAACGCTACAACACGTTACCCAAAGAATTCGTTTGGGTGGACGACGTGAGGAAGCTCGTGGACCGATTGTTGGTGATAGCCGGCGAAGAGAATGCAGGCAACCGTAATTTCTACAACGAGAAGGTTGGCATCGTGGACATGATCAGCACGAAACTTTCCAACTTCATCGTGAACGACGACAAGGGCATAGGTTACCTCATCAAAATCATCAACACGCTGCCTCCGAAATTCTGGAACGTGGCCGAAGGAAAGGGACTCGTAAACGACATCATCAACAAGTTACCTTTCGAGATGCATCTACCTGGCTACCAGTACTGCGGACCGGGTACCAAACTCGAGAAAAGATTGGGGAGAGGAGACAAGGGTGTGAATCCGTTGGACGCCGCATGCAAAGATCACGACATCGCCTACAACACCACGCAGACGGATCTGAATGCACGTCACGAAGCAGACAGAAAGTTAGAGCACGCAGCTTTCGAAAGGTTCGTGAGTAGAGACGCATCGTTGGGTGAACGGGTCGCTGCACTGGGTACCACCATCGCCATGAACACGAAACAAAAATTGGGGTGGGGTATATAAATAACATACAGTAAAAAAAACAACATGGCTTGCATAACCGATTTGCCACCCGAGCTACTATCTAAAATATTCAAGAAAGTAGTAAACGGAGATATTAATAAACTTGTAATCATGGCAAAAACGATGCCGGAATTTCGCATCCCTTGTGAAATAGTTCTCAAGGACCTTCTTCGGGAGATCAGCGGTCTGAGGTCTGGTGATCTCAACATTCTGCTTTCGGCTGCAGGGGAGAAATTGGAGGAGAGGTCGGACGAACTAAACGAGGCGATGCAGGGAAGAAGACGGTATACTGATGATTGGTACAAGTCTATGCAGGAGAAGGAAGATATCACTACGCACATCCTCGCGTTTTCCGAAGCACGAACTTTCTTCCTGTGTTAAAAAAATAATAATATATACGTGTCAAAAAAACTTGATATATAAATAACACACATCGTGAAAAAAATAATCTTCGGTATATATAAATAACTCACATCGTGAAAAAAAAACAATTAAATTTCTCTAACATACACACACTGAAAATTTTCTCTTCTTCGATATGACAACCGAAAAAATGAGTGATCTCCAAGCATTAAAACAAATGCTAAATTTGTCAGTCGAGTATGTAAAAATTCGGGAATTGGAAGTCGACAAATCTTACACGATAACTTCCGGTTCAATTGTTTCTACCCAGTATGGCCCCAAGGTACGCCTGTTGCTCAACGCACAATACAGTCTATTTTTACCAGATCGATACGCTAACATGTTATCTGACGAGAAGCTATCTATTTTAATCGAGAACAAAACTCGAATCGTGTACAAGGGGACAAAGGAACTTCTTGGCAAGAAAACGAAGCACGTAATAGAATTTGTGTAGCGACTGCGAGGCCTTGAAAATATATAAATAACATACCGTAAAAAACTACACAAGAAAAAAATCTCAGAATATATATAAATAACATACCGTGAAAATAACACATAGAGCATCAACATGAAGCCCAAGGGTGTCGTGTACCAGATACCATACTCCAATCTTAAAAATCTAGGTGCCCTCGATGGGTTACTCACCAAGAAACAACGCGAGAAGAAACGTTCTTGCTTGTCGAAAGGACATGGAATGAAATTACTGCTCAGCACACCTCAATTGAAAAGATTGCAGCGTTCGCGGAAACAGCAAAAGATCGGAGGTTTCATATTCAGCATCCCGGCCATCCTAGCAGCATTGGGGGCCGTTGGAAGTTTGGCCGGCGGAAGTGCCGCCATCGCGAAAACCGTCATCGACTCGAAGAAGAACAAAGCGGAATTGGAAGAACAGAAACGTCACAACCTGGCCATGGAGAAGAAAAAGGGGAAGGGCGTGATGAAGAAGTTTAAAAAAAAGAAACAGAAGCACTCACCAACCGAGACATTGAATCTCTGATCGAACCGTTACAAATCAAACACTTCAGAGGAGTTTTTATGTCCGACTCGTTACCTTCAAGCGTGAAAAGAAGAGAATGCGGAGTAGTCAACTTGGACGGTCAAGAAAATCCAGGCACGCATTGGATATGTTACCACAAAAATGATGATAAAGCATTCGTTTTCGATTCTTTCGGAGGTGTTCCACCTACAAATTTAATTCATTATCTGAAAACGAGCAAAACCTCTATATACTACAACGACGAACGCATTCAAGATTTCGGAGACGTGAACTGCGGTCATCTCTGCCTCTCCGTGCTCGCGTTTTTCTCTAAAATAAATAACCCTACGGTCGAAGATTTCCAGAAAGTACTGTGGAACCTGAAACAGCATCACTAGGATGGGCGTGTTCCATCTCACGAGCGAATCTTCAATCTTGAAACTCACGCTGCACGACGACATTGTCTATCCTAAATCCGTGGCTCTGCGTGCATTCTACAGCATGTACCTCATACCTAATGTTACGCAGCACAACAACAAAATTAGCGTCGGAAGCGAACACATCGTCGTCACGCCAGGACAATACAATCTTTCCACTTTGCAAGCTCAGTTACCCAAAGGCACATACTTTTCTCAAAATTCGGTCACGCACAGAGTGGAAATCCTGTCGGCGACGGAGACCGTGGACCTGGGCACCATGGGAGAACTTTTAGGTTTCGAGAACAACACCAAACTCGAAGCTGGCATCAAGCACGTGGCAACAAACATTCCTAAATTCTTGGCCATAGAGACTCTGAACGTACACTGCAACGTGGCCGAAGGTATGATCACGAAATCCTCGGACGGATTGTTAGGAAGTCACAAGCAGACGGGAATCATAGCCACTTTCAAACCAAGTTCCGAGTTCATGGAACCGATCATCTACACGCCCTCTTCGCCGATCTATTTTCCAGTATGTCGCAACCGCATAGACGACATAGAGTTGGTGGTGACGAACGAGAAAGGAGACGTGGTGGATTTCGCAGGTGCAACAACTACTGCCATCGTAGAGATCAACGTATAATAAATAACCATACATAGTGAGCATGGAGCAAATCGAAAGTTACGAATTGCAATCTTTCCCTCCCAACCGTCGCACGTTTGCCAATCTCAACGAGGCGAACAGGGAGATCGAATACGATGTGGACGTAGGCGACGGGTTCATTCATCCTCACAGAGCGGACCTCTACCTTCAATTCGACGTGGTGAAGAAAGAAAGCGGAGACGCGTTTCCCGCAGCAGCAAACTTGATACTCGTGGACAACTTCGTGCCTCACCTGTTCTCGCAGGTGGAGGTGAGGAAACACAATACCGTCATCGACAGAATAGATTATCCAGGCATCACGTCGACGGCGGTGGGAACTTTGAAATTATCCAAAACGGACGCAGCGTACTACCAGGCCGGGGGATTCGAAGCCGGGACCAAAATATCGACGAAAAGTCACACGGTGCTCTTTCCCATGCGTCTGCTGCCGGGTTTTTTCTCGGACTACAAGGAGATCATGTGGAAGGGAGGACTGAGGGTCACGTTTCGAAGAGCGGCCAACGACAACGACGCACTGATGCGATACTCTACTTTGGGTCCGGACGCCACCACGCCGATAGCCAACACTTTACCCGAAGCAGCCAAGTGCGTCATCCGGAGCATGGAATTGAGAATGCCGGTGGTAGAATACGAAACAAACTACGCCCTCAAGTACAAAGCAGAGATCTTGAAAAATCCGCAGGTGCCGATTCACTTTCACGGTTACCAGTGCGTGCAGAAGATGGCGTCCGGAAGTTACATGGAATTCGACGTGACGACGCAGTTCAACAACATACAGTTCGACATGCCAGATTTCGTCGTAGTGCTCTTTCAGACCGGGAGGGACAAGAATCAGGAAAAAGATTCCAGCAAGTTCGACGACTGCAAGATCAAGAACGTTTATCTGAAGAATGGACGCAACGAAGTGTTCCCGCGCGAGAATTACAACCTCGACGTGGCCAAAGACGATTACCTCAAACTTTACGAAGCTTACACGGCTTACAAACGCGTGACCGAGGGAAGCGTGGACATGTACTACACCCCCAGCGAATTCAAAATCCGCAGACCGATGTTCGTCATCAACACATCTAAGAGGAAGAAGGTTGTGGTCAACGATCGAACCAACATCAAGGTCGTCTGCGAGTTCCACGATGCCTTGCCCGAGGATACCCTATGCAGTGTCATCCTGATTGCAGAGAAGTCCTTCGCCTACGACGTGAAGAACGAGAGGGTCACAGAGCAGTTTTAACCAGGTTTTTAACATCTTTTCTCGCACAATAAGAAATTTTCTGCACTAGCACAATCAGTTACAATGGCACAATACGAATTTCACTAGTTCAGATCAGTTACAATGTTAATTTCATTAGTTATCAGTTACAATATTTTTTTCATCACTATAGCACGAGACAATCAGAAAATTTGCACAAAAAAATTTGTTGTTGTTTTTACACGTGAAAATTAACAATAAAATTTCTTTTTTATCGTTTCAGATGCTGTCGAAACATCAAAAACACATACACACACACTAGAAAAAAGCATGCAACTTTATTTGTAACACACACATACATTCTCCATATTCATCAAGAAAATATTATAATAAACATAATTATTTTTATCTATCTCATAATAAACCTCTATATCCAAAAAATATCACAACATCAAAATAACACTAGAGTCGTTAGTACACGTTGCATGCATTACGGAGGTCCTCTGTAGGGTTTCATGGAAGTTTGGGGGAAAAAAAAAAAACACGTGAAACTCTACAGAGGTGCGGTAATCTATAACCGCAGCCATTAGAAAACTTTTACATTTTTGGTTGGGCACCACGCACCCTGGCGAGGTTATAGGGGCCAGGCATCCTAAAAAACAACAATTATTATTTGTTTGTTTGTTTGTGTTACAATACATAAGCGCGCGCACGTATGTGTGCGGCACATCGTTCCCTCCCCGAGAGAGAGGTTTACGTAGGTCGCAATATATAAACATTTGGTCCCGGACTTGGAAAATTACGATAAAATACACTCATCTTTCAAAAATAAGAGAATAAGAGAATAAGAAAATGAGAAGATGAGAGCGCGCGCATGTGTATATGCCACATCGTTCCCGAGAGAGAGGTTTACGAAGGTCACGATATATATAAACATTTGGGTCCCGGACTTGGAAAATTACAATAAGATGCACTCATCTTTCAAAAGATGAGAGAATGAGAGAATAAGAAGATAAGAGAATAAGAGGATGAGAGAATGAGAGGTTTACGAAGATCACGATATATATAAACATTTGGTCCCGTTGATTCCAGCACTCCAACTTCATCTCTAATATTGACGACAATATTCTAAAAATAGAGAGGATGAGAGGATGAGAGAATAAGAGGATCAGAGGAAGATGAGAGAATGAGAAGAGGATAAAAAAGAGGATGAGAGGAAAATAAGAGAATGAGAGAATAAGAAGATGAGAGGATGAGAAGATGAGAGCTCATCTTTCACTCATCACTGCCTTTTTGCGCCCGTGAAATATCGTCAGCGCACTAAATGAGGCGCGGAACAGGGAGAGAAAATGATACACGCGCGCGCGTGTGTATGTGTGTGCCACATCGTTCCCGAGAGAGAGGTTTACAAAAGTCACGATCTACAAACATTTGGTCCTTCAAAAATAAGAGAATAAGAAGATGAGAAGATGAGAGCTCATCTTTCACTCATCACTGCTTTTCTGCGCCCTGAAACATCGCCAGCGTAATAAATAAGGCACGGAACGTGGAGAGAAAATGAGTGTATGTGTGTATGTGTGTATGTGTGTGTGTGTGTGGCACATCGTTCTCGAGAGAGAGGTTTACAAAGGTCACGATCTACAAACATTTTGGAGGATGAGAGGAAGATGAGAGAATAAAAAGAGAATGAGAAAGATGAGAAGGATGAGGAGATGAGAGCTCATCTTTCGCTCATCACTGCCTTTTTGCGCCCGTGAAACGTCGTCAGCGTAATAAATGAGGCGCGGAACGGGGAGAGAAAGTGAGTTTTTCAACTTTTTGCGGTCGTTTGGTCAAGAAATCAAAGTTGTCGTCAGATGCACAAATTTATACTACTCGTCAATTGTAATGTACGACGCACACTGGCGAACGCAGGATTTTTTTTAGTACATAGATGCTTTTAGGGGGTTGGCATACACAGTTTAATATTTCGCATTTATAGAACTTTCCACTTTCAAAATTGGCAATCGTGGGTCATTTTAAGAAAGGTATGCATTTACCACTTTAGTTTTTTCCTACGTCTTCGCTGCTTTTATTTAAATTTTTTTCAAAATTTCAGAGGGGACTGTAGCCCCATCAGCCCCCTCTGCTTACGCCAGTGACGATGCAATTGTGAAGTGGTTATTGGCTAACCTGTAGATTTTCTTATCTTAGGAATTATACTGTCATATTCACCATACTTTCGCTGATTCAAGGTATAACGACCTTTCTTAATACTTCGCTATTTCCGAAGTGGATTGAATATATTATTTCTCCTGTGTCCGTTGAAGTAGAATTCAATGTACAGTCACCGGAAAAAATGTGACACCTAGATCCTGAAATACTCGCTTCTGCAAGGCGTTATGTGTTTTGCCTAACTCCACGACGAATAATTGATTTTAATAGCAAATTTTTAATGTCAACTTCTGACAGCGCCGTAGAGTTCTGCAACACACACAACGCCTTGCAGGGAAGCGAGTATTTAAAGATCTAGGTGTCACATTTTTATTGCTGGTGACTGTACATTGAATACAATAGTGTGTCGTATTCATTGCACATTGCAACTCGGGGCTCATAAAGTGGACAAACAAGATGTAAAAATATCCCAGCAGATGGTGCTACTATTTGGTAGTAAGTAAATACATAAAAATGCATAAGTTTCAAATTTCATACTGTTTATTTGTTTCTCTCCTATTTTGTATTATTACAAAATGTGTCGCACAATTACAAAATAAACAATTAATTAACTAGCAGTATATTGTTATAAGGGAAATTTTGTATATTTTATGAATGATTTGTGAAAATTTCAGTTCATATATACACGTAACAACCAATAATTATCACAATTCCGCGCACTCCCATTTCGCATAATTGCTTTTCAGCACAACATAATGTGAATTATAACCTGGCCGCCGTTTTAGGCGAAACGGTATATCCCTTTTCGCCAAGTCCCATTCCACCTAAACAGGTTGAAAGGGAAATATTTCAGATGATGGAAATTTAACGATCTCTCGACAGGGAGATACGTGCTCTTTTCTGTTAATTCATCCTTAGCTCTCCTTGATGTCACACACCTAATTAGGCTTAGGGTAGGTCACGTTAGGTTAAATAAAACAAGAGCAAGCAGAAATTGGTTTCATTGAAGCTGCTTGAAGTTGGCAGTCCTGCTAAACGACAGAGATTGAAGTGAAGGATTGCAGACGTGATGTCTATGCCTACAGAAAGCTAGACTAAGAAATGGAGTCATTTTGGAGTCATATTTTCTTTTATGTTATAGAAAATACGACAAAACGGCTCTGGCTGCTGGATTGTGTGACAATGCTCCTTTTCAGGAGCAACGCGTGCCTATTCGCATATGTATCTGTTCGCAATTAGCATCGTTCGGAATTGTTTGATGCTTATGTTGATTACCGTCAAAATTTCCGTCACTTGCAATATTTCACTTCCAACCAGTTTAGGCGAAATGGGATTAGGCGAAACGGGACAGCCCAATTCGCCTAAAGTGGCGGACAGCTGTCAGATTTGATTGACAGGTGCTGATAAGCCATTTGGCGAAACGGTATGTGATCCACAATTCAGATGATCAAATTACAATCTTTTGGAACTTGTCTTTTTATGTAGAAACAAAAAGATGTATATTACAAAGCGTTTAACGTTCGAATGAGTTCCTCCTTAACGTTTCGGCAAAATCAAGAAACCAAGCGCGGAAAGGGGGGGGGGGGTGCAAGAATGGAGCTGTGACGTGAGTTAATGCAGGCGGCTAGCAGATGGCCGACTATTTCATGCAGCGGGAGGGGAGGGGGAACTCAAGAACCGGGGCCCCGCCCTTAGAATTTCAATCCCCATAACATGGAAAATTGTGGCGCGATTCTCACTGCTTCATGTTATTAAGCGTACGTGTTTAATCACGCCTAGAGGTTCAAAAACTCTCCGCTAGGTTCGTTGAGGTCGACATTAACAATCCTTGGTCGGGAGAGAGGCTTTTTTCGAGTTTAGAGCAGGCAAGGGGGGGGGGGAGAGGTTTCCAAAGATGTTCTCGTCGAGAAGAGGGGTGTTGGGGGGAGGTCGAATGGCGCGGAAGGGTTGAGGCGTTATTGCGACCGTCTTCCACTTGATGCGCCCTCTACTAGGAGTAAATTCGTGCGTCGCATACCGCGAGGGCAGTTTATGAAAGTACATAAAGATGGAGTTGGTCGTTCTTTGGTCTCCAAATTTCTCCAAGACCAAGGACGTAGGCAGAGGAGGATTGTGCAATTACTCGAAAAAAAAGTTTTCTACACTACACGTAAATTATGCGTAGAAAACGCGGAATATACGTAAAAAACTAAAAAACTAGGGTACTATTATAGTATGGGGGAGACACCCATAAATCATATATTTCGCACTTTTTTACATTGCTAACGTACTAATTTGGAATGCGAAATATTTCCTGAGGTGAAATAATTCATTTCTAACTAAGATGATGTCTATTTCTTACATTTACGAGTACTTACTGTCAATTCTTATTTCGATTCTGTAACACAGTATGGCGGGCGAAAACGTACTGGTTCAGGGCGCGTTGTGCGACTGTTTTGTAGATTTATGCAGTGTTGCAATCTCGTTTACCGGAAAATACCTACTTTCGTGCCCGGATTTGAAATTATGCTAATACCTCGCAAACCATTGACGTTAGCCTCACAAACCATTGACGTTAGCCCCACAAACCACTCACATTAGCCCCAAAAACCATTCACGTTAGCCTCAATGACTATTTTCTATAAGGTTAGATTAGGTTAGGTTAGGTTAGGCAAGCATAGTTAAAAAAGATTAAAAAATAAAAAAATACTCGACACGTCATGTTCTAGTGAAAACAGGGCGAGTTTGAAACACTGACTACGGGATTTACGTCATCTAACACACGGAACATTGTGCTCTCGTGCAGAAAGCAAATGGCGACAGCACAAACAGCGTGTCGTACAGTGATTTTCGCAGATAACAACATGTAATCGCATTAAAATGGATCAAAACTACATTCACAAACTTCCACAACGCTACAGAAAATGATTTCCGTAAGTACTTTCTCCTGTAAATTTGAAGAAATCTGTCTCCCCTATACTATAATGTTACCAAAACTAGAATAAGAAATAAAAATTGAAAGAAGAATTTTTGCGATGGTTATTCATATGTATGGTTATTCAAACTACTATATTTACGTTCACATCATAATTAGCCATGCAAGTGTATATAATATGCATGGGAATTTGAAGCTGTTACTGAAATTTTAAATTCCAATCCAAATAAATTGTTGTTATTCGTTATGTTATGTGCAAGACGTATATATTAATAGGTTTCTCAATTTTTAAAAATATGTGAAACAACAGTTCTATTTTAAAAAATTTATTAAAGATCTTTTCAGTTCTTACGGCGGGCACTCTAGAAGCTGGCAAGGGAAGTGGGGAACGGGGATTACGCGAGAGACCAACCAGACAACAGCAGTGGCGCCGAGAGACACGACGCGGCCGGAAAAAGTACTACGTGAAACTCGTTGTACTGGCAGCTACGTTTCTTATCGCGCTGGATTGGTCGCTTCCCGGCTCCCCACTTCCCCTGCCAGCTTCTAGAGCGCCCGCCGTAAGAACTGAAAAGAGCTACAGAGAGGGTGAGGGTGTGAGGTGGCTGTATAAACAATCTTCAGAAAATAATGATTTTGTGTTGAAATATGTAATAATTTTAAATCTTAAAATGTAATATAATTGAAACTAATTTAGAGAAGAGAATTAGTTTTCTACATCTGGTTTTCTAGGTGAAATAAATTACGCAAAATTTACGTAAAAAAACGTAAAGTAAAAAAAAAAAAGTAAAGTGTTCCCCTGTGCATAGCACCACGCCATGAAGGCGTATAGGGGGTGTGGGGGTAACGCCCCACACTTTCATGATCCGGTCGTGAGTGGGGGTGATGTGATCAGCATCACGCCCCTGACCGCCTTTACCCCCTAGGGTTTCCCCCAGGTACCCATGTTATTCGACGTTGGGTAGGCGCCGGGGCCGCTTCCACCGTTAGAAAAGTTCCCGGATTTGAACCGGCCGGGGATCGAACCCGGGACCTTGAGCATGGTAGTCAGACGCGTTACCGACTGAGCCACCGCGGCCACGTAACGAGTAAATTACCTTGACAACCCTGAGGCAGAGGCAGGGCTGGCCGGCCGCCGTGGCGGAGTGGTTAGAACATCGCGCTGCGACGCCAGGAGTCGCGGGTTTGAATCCCGGCCTGGGCATGGATGTTTGTGAGTGTCCATTCATCAATTTCATCACATCACCACTCATCCCCATCTTCCCAAATTAGCTAAAAGTGGCACAAAAATCAAAGTAAAATAAAGCAAATCAATCACTCAGAGGCAGGGCTGCTTCTAGGCAGGTGCGGGGCCTGGGGCATACAATATACGCAGGGCCTATAACCGAACTGTTAGAGATTTTTGTTCCTTGGTGTCCTATATAATCACAATAATAACATTTTTGCAACTAATATCAATTATGTTGTATTAGTACCTAAGAGCAAGAAGCAAGAATTATGGGAGGTTAATAAAAGTTTTCAAATTATACTGTGTCTCTGGAATCTATGGTGAAAACGAACGGAAACAGCTTTTCTGCCCACGTAATAACGCAAGACTGCTCGACCAATCAACACGTGAGAAGGATGGGATTGCGTGAAGGGGGGGAAAGCGACTGCAGCCTTCGCAGCAGCGTGTACTGCTTCGCTTTGCCCACTCGTACTATTCTCCCCTTTTCTGCCGTAATGCGCGGCCTTGCTCCACAGATTCCCGGGATAGAGTCCAGTGTTCCTTTTCATTTCCGATGTGAAGGCCAGGGTGTGATGTTCATTATATTTAATTACAGGTCTGGGTGTGTGTGTTCAATATCAAGCTATTATTATTTTACCTATCAAATTGGTAATTTTTAATCATATCCAAAAACATTAAGTATCATAATTTTGTTCACTTTTCATTGAATTTTGACGCTGTTGTGATTGTACATGTTTCTCACATAAAATAATATATTGACTTCATGATTTCATTTTAAAATGTTTGAATTCATATGTAGTTCTTGGTTTAGATCCATGAAGCCAGGAGAAATCCTATTACTATCAACGTCAAAAATATTGAGCCATCTGTTTACCTGCATGTAAATTGTTCTTCGTGGGAGGAACAAATTAAATATAGGAAAGCTTCAAGTGCCTATTTTCTAAAAAGCGTTGTTTGAAAATTATTCTTCATTAAACTGTCTTATTATAACGATAAGTTCAATGGTAACGTTATTAAGCCTTGTTTTCATGTTTAATAAAACATCTTCAACTTCAAAAATGGAAATAGACAATATATCGTCACGATATTTTGGCGATATAGCTATATCGTGTCGCCGATATTTTATGAATTGAATGCTTGTTGTAATTTTACTGGGAAGTGTCCGATGGTAAAGTATGAAGACGGTACGTGTGCCTACTTCTTTGTTGCTCCAGTCCTTATTCCGTTTCTTCTTCCTTATACACTGCATTTGTGAGGACGTTTGTGCTGAAAGGAAGGTGTGGGCGTGAATTATTTCTATTGAATACATCTCTCTCTCTCTCTCTCTCTCTCTCTCTCTGTGTGTGTGTGTGTGTGTGTGTGTGTGTGTGCGTGTCACTCTCAGTATTTCGGTAAAATTTGCACTATTGAACTATTTGCACCAAAGAACATCGGTAGATTCTGGACATGTTACCAAGTGATATATGTACCTTGTCAAAGATATAGCATTCATAATATTTATAATGTCAGCGAAATATATCGTGTCTAAAATTAATACACGACTTAGCCTCTAGTGCCAAGCAAGCACAGTTTGACTTAAATAGTAAAAAAAAACATTACAGTAAGCTGTACATGAAATTAAAATTCGTCGTTCTTGGCAACTGAGGACTATAAGTGGTAAACGTTGTAAGTGCCAAAAGCGAAAGTGTTGGGAAATCGCAAAAAAATGTTTTTCCACATATCTGGCACTTACAACGTTGACGATTTTCACGGCTGCCACCTCGTTTGGCACTTCCATCGTTCACCAAATCAGCCCGCAGGGACCTTCACAGTTAAATTAGTCTGTCAGCATTAACATTATTTGTGAAGGATGAATTGTGCAGCTCTCTATATTGATTTTTTTGATATTCTAAAATAATCCTGATGCAACTTATGGTGCGTATCTAACATTGACTGCCCAGGGGAGCAAATTTCAAGCTTGTGTCCAGCTCACTCTGTAAGAAGTCACTATTGATGACTCTATGCAAAACATTTTATTCGTATTTTCAAGAATAAACATAACTCATTACTTTTTATTTAGTTTCCTGAATTGTGTGCGAATATCCTAGCTTTCATGTATAGGAAAGTATAGTTATTGCTTTGCATTATATTCAAGCACCTCTCATTGAATTTAAGGAAGTTGTTTTTTCGATTATATATTCTCTCTTTGTTTTCCACAAGAAAGCTCTTGAAAAATTCTCCCGGAAATATAATCTTACGCTAATTCTTTTGTCGTGTACTTCCACTCTAGGTAGTGCGTCAGGTTGCACTTTCAATATACCGTGATGACATTTTTATGATATCAAGTATGATATTTTTCGTACTGATGATATTTCATTTCGCGATAGTTGTATTATCGTGTGTCAACTGAATAACTAATGTTAAACTCTTAATAGTTCTAGTGCAGGAGAAGCCTGATCTTTGCGATGAAAGGGTAGAATAATAAAATTTCCTGGCGGATACCATAGCTGCATGGGGGAGTAGATTCGTAATAGAAAAGATGACTGAACCGAGAAGTCCACAATCTTTTAGCTATTCCGTAAAGGAGCACAAAATGCCTCATATTGTCAATGGCATTGTCCTGCTAAATAGTAGTGCGTAGAAGCAAGAAATCTACATCCCACTTTTTTCCTTCTAGGTTCAGGAGCATTTTTATACTTTCTGTTGGGTTAAATTTTAGTTTATCCTCCATTTTGCTAACGAATTTATCTGTAAAAACTATGTGCCTCCACCGGGTATCGAACACGAGACCCCTTCATTACAAGACACCAACGCTACCATTCTATGCTAGAATTAGAAAAAGTAGCTAGACCCGATCATTTCTATTATATTGTATATATTTGCTTTTGTCTTTCTTCTGCCCTTGTTCTAAATGGTTTACTCAATATAGTGTTGTATATTGAACCTGATACTACGATGGCAACCCATCCAGAAAGATTTCGAATTGTTGTGCATTGAACGAGTGCTCCCTAGGCGATGACAACAATGAGTGATTCAAAAGGAACAATTAAAAGCTAAAATTATCGAGGCCTCGGTGGCGTAGGTGGCTCTGGTCGATCCCGTGCATGCTCTTGGGTGCATCTTGCTTGTCCCGCGTGATAGCTACGTGCTTGACGGCGACTTGCCTACGCCCGACACACGGAGGATCCCACTGACTTGGAATTCGTCACCCGATGGCGGGCCTCACAAAGTTTTTATTCATTATGTGAGGATGGATTGATGTAGGATCTAGAGATAGACGGTGAACAACAATTACCTTCCGCCAGGGGTCCCGGGTTCGAATCCCGGCCTGGGCATGTTTTTTTTTCACAGATTCTCATTTTTCGTGTTCATAAGGGTGCTGGTTATGTTTATTATTACAATAAGATGCACCGTTAATACAAAATGTTTGTAAAGTACTCCTTTTTTAATTCAGGGTGTCTATAAATTAAGTATCTATTTTGTTGAAATAGTAATTTTACTGGCGATGTTTTTCATGGTGTATGTTCGTTACTCATTACTTTCAACATGTGCACCATCGAGCATTTCGACACACTTCCCATTTGTCGGCAGTGGCGCGATAGACGTTCTGGAGCGTTGCCGGTGTTATGGCGGCAGCAGCTTGTGTAATGAGATTTCGGAGCTCCTCCAATGTGCTAATGGGTCGGGTGAACACATGTCAGCAAGAAGGGGCACCATGTCATTATGCCTTATATGTCCGCACGTTCCTGAATACTCACTTTCCTGGGAAATGGATTGGGCACAGGGGATTCCTGATGTGGGCCCGTGATCTCACGCCTCTGGATTTCTTTGTGTGGGGATTTACAAAGAACGTGTGTTCACCCGACCCATTAAAGGAACTCCAAAACAGCATAACACAAGCTGCTGCCGCCATAACACCGGCAATGCTCCAGAACGTCTTTAGCGCCACTGCCGACAGATGGGAAGTGTGTCGTAATGCTTCATGGTGCACATGTTGAAAGTAATGTCTAGTAATCACTAGTTCAACAAAATAGATACTTAATTTATGGACACACTGTACAAGAGAGATACTGGACGATTTCGAAAACTAAAGATAGCTATTTAATGAATCGGATACACAGGGGAGAACGAGACAATGCTGGTCTTAGAAATGGTTCATAACTGTTGGTTATAAAATGCTGAGGCAAGAACTGGTTGAACTTTCAGACATTCCTGAAACGTGAAACAGAGAGAACCAGTTCTCTTTCTTACAGGATATCTATATTTAACAATAAACGTGGAAAATTCTAAGATTTTAACTGGAAATTTTGAAAACCAGTAAGACTAAATAGATTGTAAACAAAACTAAGATTGAAGTTCGTCGGTCAGAATCAAACACAACAGGATTCCGTGCGTTGGAAAAAAATAAGAAAGGAAATATCATCAAGTGTTTTATTGCATTTCCTTACCTGTAATAATCTAGATTTTCATACATACGTATCTATCTATGTATGTAATAGAATATAATAATATATGGACGAGTTAAAGTTACAGTGGTGTAAGTTACTTTCTTAAAAAGAAAAAACAGTCTGACTCACAGCACTTTGCTGATCAACACAACAGCTGCTTCCTTTATCACGAGACCTTAAACTGTTGACCGTTGAATGAATCTCTGATTTACTTCACGTTTTCTGTTAACAGATTGACTTATATAGATTTGGTTTCGGTGACTGTCTTTTTTTTTTTTTTTTTTTTTCAAAAAGAGTGACTTACACCACTGTAACTTTAACCCATCCATATAATAATATCAAAATCTAGGTGATAACAGGTTTGGAAATGCATCAAAATGCTTAATACTGTTAAGCCTTTTTTCCATGTTAATAAAACATTCAAATGCTGACCAAGACAAAATTTATTGTATAAAACATACACTAAAAACGTAACGTTTCCACCTTCTAACAGGATCTTCTTCAGGCAAAGATTCATAGCAAATTCAATATTGTTAGAGGGTGGAAACTTTACGTTTTTAGTGTATGTTTTATACAATAAATTTTGTCTTGGTCAGCATTTGAATGTTTTATCAAAATGCTTGTTTAATTTTCCTTTATCTTACATATGTATGTGTGTGTGTGTTTGTGTCTGGAAAACTGTAAAAGAAATTAAGTAGTTTGTGATCATAAAGATTTGTTTATGAGTTTTCAAATTAATAACAAGATTTTTAATACACATCTTGAAATATACTGTGATTCATGTGATAAATACCTCAAAAAATATTGTACAAGGTGCAGACTCATTTCCTGGTTCAGGTGACTGAGCAGCACAATTTGAAAATGGAGCAGACGTTTCCTGCGCGTTGCATTGGTAGAGATGATGCAATTGCTGAGATCCTCTGAAGTCACAGTCACTGACATTTCTTGGTTGTAACGATTCTATTGACAAGAATTCTATCGAGATATTTTTATAGTAGAGAAAAGTTCCTTTTGCAGGATTCGCTGGAAGTAAACATGCTAAAGGTAAAACGGAAAAATTACGGATTACCATAGCAACAGCCGAAATCGTTAATTAGATAATCAGGAACCTTAAAAAATTAAAAACATCTTCATTGCTGGTAAGAAGCAGAAAAAAGGTGTTGAATTGGAACTGACATTTTGAAAGTCGCGAACTCAATCTTTTGAAAGAGCTTTTAACCTGTAAGGTATGGTATTATACTTTTTCATTATAATAATTGGAAACCTTGTGCATCATGCGGCTGTCCAAGATATTGATTGTAAAAATTAATTATAATAAGCTGTTACACTGTACAAATTAAAGACTCGTAAGATAATTATTTCCTCAAAATTAATGTTTTCATTCCGTATCTTCAAGACAAAAAAAAAATCATCAGAAATAGATATTCCGAATTTTGTAATAGATTTCTCAAAAAGAAGTTTTCTGTGTATTTGAATTATATTAATTAAAGACAACGTTCACTTCGTACATAAAATTAATTCTAGACTTAAAATGAAAAAAAACTAGCATGATTTCTTGATAATTATAGTAGGCAATTCGAAGCTCCTTAGGAGATGAATTTTCGCCATTGTTAATATGTATCAGTAAACAATGCAGAGCCATCTATCCGAGAATCTTTGAATCATTGTTGCATTATATTCTGAACTTCGTAAGATACCTTATGCTTCCGAATAGGAACCACACAAAAGTATTTTGCAGTGACGCAGGAACGTTTTGGTTTTTGGCTCTACAAAGTTGAATTTATGCGTGGGGTGTGTTTCTGTGGATTTCAATTTAAACTGTAGGCTTGCATAATGTAGACAAGTGAACTTGAAACAAATAAGCACTGGCCATTAGATTTTAGAATAACTGTAAATTTTCAAAAAAATATTTTCATAACTTTGTATTACCAATAAAAAATACATTATTACACAGTAATTTTGAATATTTTAAAACTTTTGTGGTTTCGCCTTAGAAAGTTCGTGTCACATAAATCACGCGAAATTGTATTGGGGGAGGTGAAAACGCAATTAGGCGAAACGGGCCGTAATAGAATAAAATACATTTTCTATGTATACTATAGTTTGTTACATTTTCTAGCTTTTATACAATCTTTATACGAACCACATCTTCTCCGTATCATTTTATGTCTCTCATATCAACAGAGTAAATGCAACGAAGAGCACGATTTGATGAAGGCGATGAAAGATCTTAACAAACATTCGAACCCATGACTTCTAGTTTCACAGTCTCCTCTGTACAAAAAAAAATAAAAAAATAACGTGCCTGCGATGTACAGCAACTTCAAAACTAGAACCGTAATAACCAAATATTAATTTTCTAAACAAATTTTTATTTCGTTATATCACTTTTAAAATTATCTACAAATTACATAATACTGCACTTGTGCTGTTAGAGAAAGTTACTTGTTGGCATGAAAAATAAATTACGTATGTATAATTTGCTGCACAATATCAGGGTGGTTACTCACTTGGAATTTCTTGAATTCAGGGAATTATGCGTGAATTATTTGCTCTGGAAATTATTCATTAATTTTGGCAAGACATGAAACAAGGTACAACCGGATGTTTTCTCTAGTCCCATTTTTTCTCCGTAGACGCGAAAAATTGCAACGTTTAATAATCCAAATCCCATTAAATTCATACATGCCCTGAGGAAAGTTTCTCTCAGTTTAGTTTTTATTTTATTTTATTTTATTAGGAAGAAAAAGAAAGCTACATCGAAAATGTCACCCGGAGACTGTTGGCGTTTTTGATTACACAGCATTTTATTTCCGGCTCGTGGCACTCGGACAGGTTATAGTTCCTTTCGCGCCCTCTTGACTTTGGTGCCCGGGGCAACTGCAAATCCGCTCCCACTTCCTTACCATTAGTTATGGCTTTCATCACAATTAAATTTTACCACCGGAAGTTGTGAATACTATCGGAACATGATAAACAAGACGCAATAAATAAATAAATAAATGCACACGTTTCGGAATTGATGAACGAACTATCAACGGGCCAAGATTCTTATAAAAAGACGTTTCCTTTGTCAGATGATGATGATGATGCTTTATAACGGAAAATGTACTATTTAATGCTAAATTTACCTTTTTATGATGTAGCGCTATTTCTGGTGATTTTTTCACTTTGCCTAGTGCTTTTTAAGCTGGAATCTAGCGCGTTTCTCCGCTGTCATTTGGCAACCACACGTCTGTCGCATTGGTTCTATCCCCAACCGACCCAGTAACATATTCTCCCGGGAATCGAAGTCATTGTTGTATAAACTTCACAAAGATAAGTTGATTCAGTTTTCTTAGTCCATATTGTTTCGGGAAGAAAAGTAACACCTTACATATCTAAAGACGTGTTTGAAAACTCAAAAGATTCGCGGAAAAACTAGCTATATATCATCTCTGCAAAGGTTAATGGGTGGCCTTATCTGTTTTCAATGTGACTACTTTTTTCTCCCCTTTCCTTCCTTAATATCGTCATGCAAAAGTTGCAGTGTGGAACAAGATTTCTCTCTGTGCATTCCTTAGGAGCGAGCGCCCTCTATCCTCAAGATGAGCAGATGACTCATGTCCCTTTGCAGAGAAATCTTGGAAAATCCCATGAGCTGGATTCTTTGCGAGTCTAACTTCATTGATTCAATCTGGACAAGACAAGCTATTCTGACTTTGTAGTCTAATATCAACGATGATGAATGTTGATCACATGTGAATTTATGAAGACACACAGCAAGGATTGAAACATCCCCCGGGTGACGAGTTCGTGAGTCGACCACTTTACCCATTTGACTACCGCGTGAGTGGTCGAGCAACTCTTTACCAGTGTTAAGAGGATTTCAACGTTTTTCAGCACTTAATCTCGCTGAACAGAAATAAAATTTCGTCAAAATTTGTCCCATTTTTGTGACTGTGGAACAAAATACAAAATGGTCCTGTGATATGATACGTTATTACAATTTGCTGTTATTTGTTCCACAGTAAAATTTCTGTAATGTTATTACAGTCTGTTAATATTAGCAAAATTTCTGTCAGGTTTTTACAGTCTGTTGATTTTAACAAAATTTCTGTCAGGTTATTACAGTCTGTTGATATTAGTAAAATTTATGTCATGTTATTAAAGTCTTAGCAAAATTTCTGTCAGGTTTTTAGTCTGTTAATATTAGCAAAATTTCAGTCAGGATTTTATAGTCTGTTGATATTAACAAAATTTCTGTCAGGTTAATACAGTCTGTTGATATAAGGCCTAGTAAAATTTGTCATGTTATTACAATCTGTTAATATTAGTAAAATTTCTGTCAGGTTTTTACAGTCTGTTGATATTAGTAAAATTTCTCATGTTATTACAGTCTGTTGATATTAGTAAAATTTCTGTCATGTTATTAAAGTCTTAGCAAAATTTATGTCAGGATTTTTCCGTCTGTTGATATTAGCAAAATTTTTGTCAGGTTTTTACAGTCTGTTGATATTAGCAAAATGTCTGTCAGGTTTTTACAATCTGTTGATATTAGCAAAATATCTGTCAGGTTTTTACAGTCTGTTGATATTAACATAATTTCTGTCAGGCTTTTACAGTCTGTTGATATTAGCAAAATTTATGTCAGGTTGTTACCGTCTGTTGATATTAGGCCTAGTAAAATTTGTCATGTTATTACAATATGTTGATATTAGTAAAATTGCTGTCAGATTTTTACAGTCTGTTGATATTAGCAAAATTTATGTCGTGTTATTACAGTCTGTTGATATTAGTAAAATTTATGTCATGTTATTAAAGTCTTAGCAAAATTATGTCAGGTTTTTAGTCTGTTGATATTAGCAAAATTTTTGTCAGGTTTTTACATTCTGTTGATATTAGCAAAATGTCTGTCAGGTTTTTACAGTCTGTTGATATTAGCATAATTTCTGTCAGGCTTTTACAGTCTGTTGATATTAGCAAAATATCTGTCTGGTTTTTACAGTCTGCTGATATTAGCAAAATTTCTGTCTGGTTTTTACAGTCTGTTGATATTAGCAAAATTTCTGTCTTGTTTTTACAGTCTGTTGATATTAGCAAAATTTCTGTCTGGTTCGTACAGTCTGTTGATATTCCTTCTATAGTAAATTTTCGCTCAGTAGTATTTAACCCGACCGTCAATATATGGACGAAGGGCAACAATTTTGATACTGGGTGGATTCTCAGAGTAGTGGTTCGGATCCCACTTTAAAATGTGGGTCCAATACTGATTAGCCTTTCTGTGCATAAAGTGAACTTGAACTCAAACTCAATATCGCATGCTGCGGTTTATATATAGGTATCACAATTGGGTTCGTTCACGACCTAAGAGTACCGTGATATCATTACTGATAAAATGGCATATTCTATACTCAGTTTGCTCATGGATATGATTATTTAATATTTTTAAATATTATAACATTTGGAATATCTTCTGTTTGAACATTTCTTATATATTTTCTCTTTAAGAAGTTGTTCTGAAATGAAAAGTATTATTTCTTCTCAACTATACTATCATTAAATGCTGAAATTACGAGAAAATGTAGTTGTTCAGATCCCACTTTAATCTGTAGGTTTAGTCCCTGCCATTTTCCAAAATGGCGGATTTTTCTTGTATTGGAAATCATGGTGAACGTTTTAGGCTCAATTTAGGAGCACGTCCGATAAGATTTCGTTTTATTATTTTAAAACCTAGTAGTATAGGGAATTAACGATTTTACATGGAAAGATTTGAAATAACTTTTGTGACAGAATGTTCCAAAATATGTCATTTTCTCTATTTAAAAAAAAATTAGCTAACAATCTCCGCCATCTTGGAAAATGCAGGCAAAGTAAAAGCTCTTCATAAATTACTCTGAAGTGCTCGGTCCTAGACACAAGTATTTTCATAATTACTATTAGCAGAGGCAATGGGCGGAAAATAATGCCCAGCAAAGTTATAACTAGAACGCAAATGATTTTTGTGTTAGATTGTGTGGAATGGTATAGTAAATTGTATGAAAGATGTATTTCTTGCACTTCATCCTTTCTTATATTGTATTTCTCTAATCTGCAGTTTGTTTGTTTCACACACTCAATACATTACATATCATCCCTATAAATAAAGTAATGGAAATATAAGTAAATAAACTCATGACAAAAATCTGAAATATCTCAAGAATCAGGTCTCTGCCACCATTTACCAAGATAGTGGATTTTTCGCAAGTTTTTGAATAGCGAATGTTAAATATATTATTCACTATACCGCTTCGCACAATCTAGCACAGCTACCATTTGCGTTCTAGTTATTACCTTGGGCATTATTTGTAATCAGTTGCATATACTGTAAATACACTGGACTCTTAAGGGCAGGAGAAACAGTCCATGTTTAGCCAGACGCGAGGACCCTACACTGCTCCTCCGCTTAGCATAACGCTTATGGAAGTATAATTTTGCTTGTTCTCTTGGGAATACCAAACTTCTGATGGCGTAGAAAAACACATTAAGGGAGAGAGGACACGTTGAAGATTTTATTTGTCATCGGAAGAGTAGAAAACTCCCATTTGATTAGCCGTAACTTGAAGTTGAAGTTGTTGCGTTTTTTTCTCATGAAGAGTGGAGGGGAATCTGAAAATTCTCATTTATCATATTTTTCAAACATCGTGTCCAGCTTAATAATAGACTTGGAAAATCTCTTCCACTTCCAACATGGGGAGAAATTCATGCTCTCTTGTGTCGGTGGAATGTTTCTTAGCAGCAGTCACAATTTCCAGGATATTGAAATAAATGAACACGTGATGTGATACTGTCACTCTTCGCCTAAGAGGAACGGCGCACGTTAAGGTACTCGAATAAAAAGATGGGAGAAAAACTTTACAAAATCTCCCCGCTCACGGGAATTACATTGAAAAAGGGGTTGCTACTGTAGCGTTATTCTCAGTTGTCCCGATTCCACGGTGGCGCCACTGTCCCCATATTCGAAGTGAAGGCAAAGGAGGATGCAATCTCTCAGTGGTCCATCCGCACAGGATAAAAGAATTACGCCAAGTGCAACGGAGCAAGACGCTGCCAATCTCCAGCGCGAGACATACGGGCCGCGGGCATCTATCTTGAAACGACTCCCTCAAGATAGTAAACCCAGGTCTGCGCAATTCTTTTCCTAATTGCGAGACCTCGTCGGGCAACCGAACTGCCCGAATAGGCGTTTAAAAACCCAAACGAGTCACTTCTCTTGCGTCATCGCTCTCGTCTTGCGGGAGGTAAAAAAATTTACTCTGACCCCCAGCTTGGAAAAGAACATTTTTAACAGCACTTCTTGTCCTCTTGGGGCGCTCGGAAGATGCTTCTTTCGGGTGATTAAGCTCGCTTTTGCTTGATTACCCGTCGGCAACGCGGTGCCGCCAATAGAGGCGTTTATGGCGCCATCTTTAAGTGGTTTATGCCCTTTCCCTGCGGTGCCGTATATTTTTTTAAAGCGCCCTCAAATTGCGCCACTATTTAACGGCGGTGGATGTAAGTAAGGCTACCGCCATTTTCCGCAGCAAGAAATATTTAGTCTGGAATAATCCGAAACCAATGTAGACCAGAAGAACGCTTCCAGATACGGGGAAAAGAAACATTCACAATCATTTTCCGGTCTAACCGTGAGAGAATTGACAACGTGATGTTTATTCAAAAACAGTCAATGCAGCCAACAATTCTTGAAATGTGACTAACGTGAAATGTTATTCACATGGCGTGATCTTGGTGAAGCTTATTAATGGGGGACAAAGTCGAAATGATGCCATTGAGTGGAATGTATTGACGTTGTGTTCAATGATCGTCAGTGGCGTTCCCAGAGGGGTTCATGCGGGTCATACGCCCCCTCCCTCCGCTTTGATCAGATGTTCTTAAAGAACAACGTCAAAAGATGGCAAAACAAAGGACTGATTACAGGGACAAAATGACATAACCCGCCTCTTTTCGAAATTTCTGGGAACCCCACTGCCAGATGAGATCAATGTGTTGAGAGGAAGATGAAAAGAAAACAGGAAAGAAACGGTAGAGAACGAGAGAGAGAAAGAAAGTGGAATATGAGATGCGAGATGCATGTGGAGAAAGAAATGGAACAGAAGACAAAGGAAGAAATGCAAAAGATGATAAATAAAGCGGAAAGAGAGAGAAGAAAAGGAAGGTGAATATAGACGCGAAACAGGGAGACAGAGAGAGAGAGAGAGAGAGAGAGAGAGAGAGAGAGAGGGAGGGAGAGGGAGAGGGAGATACAGAGAGAGAGAGACTGAGAGAGAGAAAGAGAGAGAGATACAGAGAGAGAGAGAGAGAGAGGGAGAGAGATATACAGAGAGAGAGAGAGATAGAGAGATACAGAGAGAGAGAGAGAGAGAGATACACAGAGAGAGAGAGATACACAGAGAGAGACAGAGAGGGATACAGAGAGAGAGAGATAGAGAGATACAGAGAGAGAGAGAGAGATACACAGAGAGAGAGAGAGATACACAGAGAGAGAGAGATACACAGAGAGAGACAGAGAGGGATACAGAGAGAGAGAGAGAGAGAGAGAGAGAGAGATACAGAGAGAGAGAGAGAGAGAGATACACAGAGAGAGACAGAGAGAGACAGAGAGGGATACAGAGAGAGAGAGAGATACAGAGAAAGAGAGATACAGAGAGATAAATACAGAGAGAGAGAGGGAGAGAGAGAGGAAGAGAGAGATATACAGAGAGAGAGAGATACAGAGAGAGAGGGAGAGAGAGATAAATACAGAGAGAGAGAGAGAGAGAGGAAGAGAGAGATATACAGAGAGAGAGAGATACAGAGAGAGAGGGAGAGAGAGATATACAGAGAGAGAGAGATACAGAGAGAGAGAGAGATATATATAGAGAGAGATACACAGAGAGAGAGATACAGAGAGAGAGAGAGAGAGAGAGAGAGAGAGTATAGAAGAAATAGGAATAAAAAGAGATACTGAGACAGAAAAGATTAAATAAAACTAAAAAAAGATACAAGAAACAAAAAAAAAAGATGAGATATTCCTTGGGGCAAAGTGACCCCCTTGATCTTCCCATTGTGGGATGGGGGGAATTTGGATGAACAATGTGAATTGAAACTAATGTCTTAATCCGTTAGTACCTACCTGCTACGTGATGACCAGGGAACGGGAAAATTCTGTTTCATTTTCCATATTTTAACATATATAATTTTTTGACTCATATTTTACATATTTTAGTTATTTTTACATATTATTTCCATATTTAAAAACATTTCTCAACATATACTCCATATTCCCGCAATAACTATATGTGTCCGTGTGACCGAAAGGGTTGGGTGAATTTCTTGCGGATAACTGATAAATTTGAAATACACTCCCATTACTTCCTGCAATATTGAGCACAGTTTAGTCAATGTAAATCCATCTTAAGAGACAACAGAAGGAAATTCACGTTCGAACACTTGAAACAATATTTTGCTATTCATTGTTTTGGAAACAGAAAATGAAAACACATTTTGTGTTGTTTTACAATTAATGTCAATATAAGCGTGCTGTATTTTTAGCTTGTGTAGTGTCTTATGTTATTAAAAAGGTCACTTTTTACAATTTTAAGTCCATATTTAATTCCATATTTTGGAGAAAATGACTAAATACATATTTAGCACATTTTTACACTTGTCCACCAGGTGGAACGTAAGTCTGCCCAATGTTTCAAATCTCAATAAAATTTCTCTGTTGTGAATTTGAGCAATTCGAAAAATCCATATTTTCCCACACTACCAATCCAAATTATGTTGTCTGTGTGATTATAAATTCGTTTATAGTTTTTAACGTTTCGGAATATTTATGTATAATGCGTGAACGTAAATATTTGATCTCACTGATTTTCATGTTACCAGAAGTCCCGGGTTCGAATCTCGGTTTGGGCATGAGTGTTCTTTGTGAGTGTCCCAATTCAATTATATCATCAGTCATCCTAATCTTCGTGATTAGCCAAAAGTGACAGAAAAGCGAAGTAAAATAAACCAAATAAATCATTAACTGCTACGTTGCCGCATCAACGAATTCGGAAGTTTCAAATATTGGTAAAATCAAGCAGTTACCAAGTTTAAATGACGTAGGAGAAATTGAAGAAAACTTAAACGTACGATAAAAGAATAGAGAGAGATAGTATGTTTCTAGGTAACAGTTTACTATGGGGGTGACGGATTTCTTCAAATTTACAGGAGAAAGTACTTACGGAAATCATTTTCTGTAGCGTTGTGGAAGTTCGTGAATGTAGTTTTGATCCATTTTAATGCGAATACATGTTGTTTTCTGCGAAAATCTCTGTCCGACACGCTGTTTCTGCTGCCACCATTTGCTTTCTGCACGAGAGAACAATGTTCCGTGTGTTAGATGACGTAAACCCCGTAGTCAGTGTTTCAAACTCACCGTGTTTTCACTAGAACATGACGTGTCGAGTATTTTTTTTTTTTTAACTATGCTTGCCTAACCTAACCTAACCTTACGGAAAATGGTTTGTGGGACTAACGCGAATTGTTTTTGGGGTTAACGTCAATGGTTTTTGGGGCTAACGTGAATAGTTTGTGGGACTAACGTGAATGGTTTGTGAGGCTAACGTGAATGGTTTGTGAGGTATTAACATAATTTCAAATCCGGGCACGAAAGTAGGTATTTTCCGGTGAACAAGTTTGCAACACTGCATAAATCGACAAAACAGTGGCATAACGCGCGATGAACCAGTACACTGTCGCCATAATGTGTGTTACAGAATCGAAATAACAAGTAACAGTAAGTACTCGTAAATGTAAGAAATAGACATTATCTTAGTTAGAAATGCATTATTTCACCTTATGGAATGTTCCGCATTCCAAAATAGTAAGTTAGCAATGTAAAAAAGTGCGAAATAAATGATTTATAGGTGTCACCCCCATAGTAAACTAGTACCTGTTTTTATTTTAAATAATAATCTCAAATAATTTGGAATTAAACAAGTCCTTCCAGAAACATTATGTTCAAATTAGAAACATCAACATCTTCCCTACTTGCGCTTCAGTATACCTAAAAAGTATTCATGAATAATATCATTTACGAAGCTCCATCTGGTTTTGTTTAAAATAAAGTCTGTCCGTTGTGTTTTTTCCATTGCGAAATCAATTACGTCAGCAGCAATAAATGTCGCTACTTAGTCATTAACAGCGTTCAGAAAAGCTGACAAGAAAATTGCTTTGGACGAAAAAGCAGGGTGAAAAGGAAAGAAATACATAGTATTTTGGAAAGGGATCCCACATTTATTTTTCCTCACACCGTGCTTCGATTTGTGGACCAGAATGCGAAGGTACTTCACAAGATGCCTGAAGATGGAGTGGGGCCGTGTGTATTGTGCTAACGACTGTTGGAAACTGTTGCCAAAACAGGGAAAGCCTTTCTACTTATTCGAAACCGGATGGATAAAAGAAGAGGAAGAAAAACTATTTGTAAACTGTAAACTTTGCTTTTTCTGCGGCTAGGAACCCGACTCAACTTTCCGTCGCAAGTCGAAATGCAATGCAATTCGTTCTTGAATAGGAAACTCCGTTTTTCTAAAAGGGGCTTTTTACACAACGTGGAACTTATGCAATTAGAGCGAATGTATTGCTGACGGTTTTCAGTGTCCGCTGAAGATATATTGCATACTCTTTCCCTGGAAGTGAAAGCAGGGCCTGTTACATTGTCTAAAGAAAGGGATTGGACTGCACGTTGCATTCTGGGCGTTGAAAAATTTGAGTTGAATCATATCAGAAGAAGAAGATTAAGTAACTAGCAACTTGTATCGCCAAGTTTTTCTGGTAATTCCAAAGTGGTAGATGGTTTTCGTTTCAATTTCAGCAGACTTCACAATCGAACAAAAGAGCGGAATGAAGAAATAGCACGCCTTGAATAGCAGGTGGTAATTTCGAAACGTTAAATATGTGTTTGCGTATTTATACTCGAGACGGTTTTAGGGCTCTGATGGTAACATCGTTGGCTAGTAATCAAGGGGTCTGCAGGTCGTCCCAATTAGCCTACAGGGCATAAAGTGGACTTAAAAAAAAACAAAAGAAAAACTAAATACTCAATACAGATTTTCAACACTAAATTCATTGTTGCATCAATTATAACAACAACAATAATACAGTGTGCTGCATGACACACACACAATTCTATGCTGTACATAGTGTTGCCCACGAGACGAGTAACGACGATCAATCAGCTAGTATTTAATATAATGTTTGTTAATTACCAGTAGGTAGAGAATGAAATCTACTTTGTTATTTTTCTGCCTTCAATCAACTCTTTTATTCATCGTACACTAAGGAAGCTTGCAGACCAAAGCGACACGCCACAGGCGAGAAGCGACAAGCAAACGCTTGGAATCGAACATTCAGTAAACCAAAGTAAGACGACAAGGTGTTCGTGTTCTTTATCGCTGAAACTTAATATCGTGCATAGTGTAGCCTCGGTCTGTTAGTTGGTAGTGCTTACTATGGGGTGAATATTTGCCTATATACGGAAGGGGCTCGTGTTAATCGTAACATCGGTGCAAACTCCCCATACGGCTTGTCGCCTGTCGCTTGTTGCTTTGGTCTGAAAGCTCCCTTAGTGTACGATGAAGAAAATAGTTCATTGAAGGAAGAAAAAACAACAAAGTAGATTTCATTCTCTACCTATTGATAATTAACAAACATTATATTAAATACTAGCTGCTTGCCCATATTAAATACTAGCTGCTTGCCCGTCGTTGCTCGGGTATTTATTTATCCCAATCTTCTATTAAACAGGAAAATATTGAATTCTAACTAGTGTAAAATGAACTTGGAGTTGAACGGCATTGGGAGTGTCACTATTCATCCTAGCGACCCAGGAAACTATGGATTCGACACTAATATCGGTCGTTTTCGATTATTTTTACATGTCACCCCCTCCTCACTCCCACCTCCAGGGCTGTTTTACCCCCCACAGTATTTCTATCCAGATTGTAAGTGATACGTGTACCAAGTTTGGTTGAAACCGCTCCAGGCGTTCGAGAGTTATGCCGGAACAAACATACACCTCACACACACACACACACTAATGTACTTATGGTTAACGAACCTTATTTATTCTCACAATACAGTGAACAAATTATTTTAAGGTTTTACCCACTTTCGGGAATAATATTTTGTGATGTCTTCCAGTTTTAACTTTTGTTGGCATAATATCCTGCATTACTTTTACGAGACGAGACAAAACGAGACGGGACAGAACCCTTCGAGACGAGACACAGGACGAGACAAACGTATATTTTCGAGACGAGACGGCATTTTCACGAGACGGGACGAGACAGACCAAAGTCTCGTCTCGTGGGCAACACTAGCTGTAGGCCTACATCATGGATTTGATTGAGTGATTTGTTTTGTTTTACTTCGTATTTCTGTCACTTTTGGCGAAAGATGGGGATGGGTGATGATGAAATTGATGAAGGAACACTCAAAAAGGATACGCATGCCCAGGCCGAGATTCCAACCCGGGACCCTTGTGGTATACCATGGAATCAGCACTATTGTCGACAAACGAAACTAACGTTGGAAATCATCTGTGACTTTCCATGTGATATCCCTTTTGTCTTCAACTGCACTACATTCGCATGCACAATGTCATAAATGTGTTAGAAACATACGACGAATACAGAATGTTCAGAAAGATATGCAAACTTATGGGGAACGGAAAAGAATTTTCTAATGAGATGTTTCCACGAGGACTTATTTCAAATCATTTCTAGCTGACGCGATCCTCAGATTATTTCTCTGTGTTGAAACATTTCAAGCACGTCGCATATTCTATTTATCCTTACAAGATTCAACAGCCGCAGGTCAACATTGAACGCTGTGTGGACAAGATATACAATGAAATACTAGCAAGGAGTATTTGTACGAGAATTGCACATTTTTTCAACACTTGCTACATAAACACGTATATTTCTCGTTTTCGGCCTCGTCTCGTATTGGTACAATTCCTAGGGGAAGCAAACTCTATCCCCAGAATCTTTGGAGCAAGGCTGCGCGTAGCGGCAGAGAAGGGGAGGGAATCGAGTGGGCAGAGCGAAGCAGTACACGTTGCTGTACACCCTTCGTGCAATCCCGTTTCCTCTCACGTGTTCATTGGTGGAATCGTCTCGCGTCACTACTTCCCTAGATACTGTTCTCGTTTGCTTGCTCCAGATACCCGGGACAGAGTATAAGAATACGTTCAAGGAATGACTGCTGCGAAAGTTTCCAAAGGTAGCCATTTCGATGAAGAAATTAAGGCTGTAAAGGCAGTGCCAGTGACTATAAAGACTTTAGGAATAACTGGTTAACGACTTACCACCATATTTTAACCTTACAAATGAATGAACTTGACGTTCTTCCGTTTTTGACACGTGTAAATAGTTGAGAGGAAAAAACATTGTAAGTTCATATTAAATCAGTTATGAACTAATGTGAAATTAGTGACAAACGATCAAATAATTGAACAGGTAAGACTTTGTATATTTGGGAAGCCTCATTTTAAAGTTTGAACACCAAAAAGATGTTTCAAAAATTTACTAAAATACAGTACATTAAATGGAATTTTGAAAACACATTTTGCAAAACAAATGAGAAAAGAAATTCAGAGGGGATACCATAATTTCAAAACCGGCTCTTCTGTATGGTAGCGAATGTTGCACTCTTAGTCAACATGATAAAACTAGAATAAATTGTTCACAAATGAGATTTGTTTGGTATTTAAGAGACCTTATGAGAAAATATAAAAGTGAAGAAATCCGAAATAAATGCAAGGTTGAAGCACTGGTGAAGGAAATTCAAAAATAGCAGTTAAAGTGGAATCAGCATGTTCTGAGAATGCCGTCTGCCTCGAAAATTATTAAATTACAGGTCAAAATGAAATAGAAATGGAATGGAATGATCATTTTTTGTAGTCAGAGTAGTGTAGTGGGCTTTGGTTACCCAGACCTGCATGAGGAAGAAGAAGAATTTAACGTTATGATAATGTTATTTACTATACTTAATGTTGTTTGTATTTATTGTATTGATTATGGAGTAAAAATGTGTTGAAGATTCTTTAAATAGTGAAAGAGATTAAAATATTAATTGCTTAATGCAGATTAATATTAAAATCAATCATAAAACTTTCCTGTATGCATAAAAGGTACACAAAAAAAGTCTTCACAGCTCCTCGCCTCTAAAACTTAAAGAATTCCGATTAAGAAAAGTGATATAAATTACCAAAATTCATAGAACTTTTATAAAGACTGTTAGGTGCCAAGACAAGGCCAAATAGAGGCAGCAGGTACGATGCTGTGCTGGATGGTCACAATGCACAGAGGAATAGAAGCAAATTGCAAGAACAACCAGGTTCGATCACGAAGAATTGCAGAATAAAAAAAGACAGTCACCACTATGTTAGTCAAGTCCTTACACATGTTCTGTTTTCGGTTCTTCATCAGAGTCTCTTTTTGAAATACAGGGTGTCCACAAAGTATCTTTAGAACACATCTCGCCCACTGTAATTCCAAGATTAAATTAAATCAAATTGAAATGAAGCCCTGTATCCATGAGATACCGTAGCATACCCTACGGTATGTGGGATCGATTCTATTGGGTGTAGCTCAGTCATCCTCGACTATGGAGCAACTCGCTGTTCATGGTAAGCTTGATGGTAATGTGCGAGAGATACTAAACTGATTCGTGACTGTACAAAAGAGGCTGACTCGCATCTCGCTCTAACCCGTTCTCGCCCAAATCGTCCCCCTGTCTCTCTCTCCGTAATGCTCGTAATTGACTGACCACTGACCCCCGTCCTCCCAGACATTTATTCCAATCGAATGTACTCAATAATGCCGACTCAGTTACCTGTAGCCTCTTCCTTGATTTCGATTGTTTACACTTGTTTACAACGATGGAGATCAAGGAAGCTCGGCAATGTCTGACAAGACATTCCTCAGATGTTTCTAGATATTTCCTGTCTGGGAGAGTGATGGCTAAATGTATGGGATTTGGAGTTATTTGTACCTAAACATTTCCAATGATTTTATAGATTGTTACGATACTGTTATTGAGAGAAGCTTCATAACATAGCGGTTCAGCCAATTATTGATTGTATTGTGATGACGCAATAAGTGCTGCGGTAAAAATTTCGCACAATCGCAAACACAATATCGAGTAAATAGTTTGCATAAATTTTGAGGAATCAGACTGAATATTTTAATGTTCAGTATGCTTAAAATCACATGACTTATATTGGACTTTACCACAATCTAATTTAAATGTATGTTTCATGTTTTCAAGTGTTTAATATCTACGCATTGCAACATTGTTTTATACATTTTGTTGATATGTATACTTTGCCAGCATTACATCAAGAGCAGACATATAAACTACATTTCTGCGCCTTAGTGCCATAACTTTGCCCCATAAACTGGAATACCAATGGATTCGCTGGGGTTCTTCTTTCAGTTTGAACTCTGCTACCCCTATTTAAGGTCCTTACAAGGGCCTAATACTCCTTCTAAAGACGATGTTATTAGGAGCGTTAGAGTTCCGGTAGTGGTCCATCCGAGCATCTGTGTTACGTATAATGCTGCTGACTTCAAGATTGGAATGAGATTTTAAGCCGCTTCAAAATTTTTCAACTTTTTCGGCGATGATGTCTGCCAGGAGATCAAGATCCGGGTCCTTCTGAATCTACCGGTTGCTGGTGTATCTATCACGAGCTATGAATATTCTCGCTGTCATATTGTGGTGTGTCTATAGCTTGAGTAGGTTGTCCATAGTTTAATTTGAGAGGTGACCTTTCCACGTATTATACCCACATGTCAACCTCACTTCCACGTAGTACACCCTGGACTCAACTTTGCAGATTAATGAGACTCTTGCGTCTGAACCTACGGCCAATGTAATCCTCTGTAATGCTGTGTCTTGTGTTGTGTTCTTAAGTGTGTTGAATGCCCCTTTACAGCCTCAGATCTTAACCCAGGTAAGAATGTTTTAGTCCTCTGACATCATAGGTCTTTTCTAGTCTTACGGCAGTCAGCCCTTATGCTGGCAAGGGAAGTGGGGAGCGGGAAAGCTACCAATCCAGCGCGAAGAGACACACAGCAGCTTGTAGAACGAGGTTCATGTAGTACTTCTTCCCGCCACGTCGTCACTCACGGCGCCACCTCTGTTGCCTGGTTGGTCTGCGGCTTATACTTCGCTTGCCAGCATGAGGGCCGACCGCCGTAAGAGTAGAGAAGACCTATAGTTATATTTAGCTATAGTAAGGAGTTGGACCACGTATAATGTGAGGGGTGCAAAATAGCCTAAGTGCTGACGCACCCAAAATTTCAAATTCAATCAAGGATAAATTTGATTATGTTGTACTACTCTGAAATGACATGTAACGTTGCTGGTCGTTCTATGCCATTGTAGGTCCTGATTAGGATCTTGAAGGTCCGCCCCGAGTTTCTAAAAATGGACCAATGCTGGCTGAACTATGATATAACATTTTTATTAGGTATGGAATTGTATTTTTAGAAATTATTAGAATATTCATCTTTTGGTTGGCTCATTAACATAAAAATAATTGGTTACTTTTAATAGATTTACCTACTTTTTGCAAAGTTTTAGTTAATCACATTCTTCCACTTTAATACAGTTAGACATGCACTATTGTCACACATACGTTGTTTATATTTCCAAAAATAAAAATAATAATATTATCGGTAAACCATCTATTGGTAAAATAATAAAATACTTTAATCTGAGGGCTGATTCTTATGTTTTCTGACACGCTGATTCCAAATATGACCTCCATTTTTGTCTATCACGTAAGGATTTTAAACAAAAGTGAATCACAGCTGTAAAGGAAATGTCCATTTTATGTACAGGGTGTTCCAAAAGTCCCATAACCCCCCCCCCCTTTTGAATTGTAGACAAACGTGCAAAATGTTATTTTAACAGCATGCGTATGATGAGAGGATGGTATACCATTAAATCAGACCAATGACCACCCTTTACTCCAGAGGATCTGTGTGCACACCGCCATTTTCATGGCACAGTATTATTCGCCTCCAGGTGCGATGTGAAATCCTCCGAATCTACAATTCAAGGGGGGGTAATGGGACTTTTGGTACCCTGTATATTGGCTAATAATAAATCGTCAAATAAATGTAATCGAAAGCACAAAACAGCTGCAAAATATTTTCTAGAAGATTTTTTGTAAGTTCTACAATAATTATTTTCATTGATTTTTATAATATTATATAATAATTTATTATAATAATTAAAATACTATTGCCGTTACAATTCCTACTGCTGTTTTCATATTTTTTCCGTGGAAATTCATTCTTCCACTTTTTATCTTGTGAGTGGATTGTGGAAGATCTCTGGGCAGTATCCAACAGTAGTCTGCTAACATGTTTGTCGAGGAGTCGATAAATAGTCTCCGAACCATAACATCATACTGTATACTGTACCTCTCCATCAACCTATGGACATTGCAACAGTATGCTAGGCCCGCTTCTTCAGAATAGTATGGATTAAAATCTGCTTCCCTCTTTCTGAACCACGAGAAAGAGGTACCCTGTGCCAATAGATTATATTTTCCTTTAGACGAGAAACTAAGAATTCTGCAGATTCTTTTCAAACAAGATTGGATAATAAACCTTTTTCGAGCAAGGCCTCATCTCCAGGAAGCTTTCAACTCGCGGCGAGCCACGGCACCTAGCGACCTGTTGAGTGAGATGAGTCAAGGCAAAACGGATAATAAACCTTTTCCTGCTCCCACAAAAATAGGCAATAATTAGGCTGAAGAGTTCAATGAACTACCCGATCTCTAATTGCGCACTGGTAATGATCAGGCTGGAAAGTTCATACGAACTAACCTATCAGTGATCTTTTATTCCAGATCGGTTTAGTAGATATATGAGAGAGGTTAAAGTAAATCATTGAGTGTTTGATGTTGCTCAAAAACGACATCTTATTTTCTGATTCAAGTATTTAATTCTGTCAAACACACAGTATAGCATAGCCTAATGTTGTATTGTATGTAATTTTATGGTACTAGTTAGATATACCGGAAACACATTTAACTCATTTATTTTTAAATAAAATTCATTTCAACTTACCTCATATGCATAGCGGAACATTTGTCAACTAGGGATTACTTTTTTTTCAATGAAAAAAGCGTTATTTTTAACATTATAAGTATTTATTGGTCGTTGCTAATTGGCGGCCAAATTTTGACTCACGTTGTCTATCTTCAGCTGATATGCTGTGTCGTCAGCTGATATGCAGTGTTTCCAAACTTATGAACCGATAAATGCCGCACAAACTATTCACAAAAGGTTTTTAAGCGAAAAATCATCCACAAACCATTCACGGAAGGTTAGGTTAGGTTCAGTTAGGTTAGGCAAACCGAAAATTAAATTGGGAAAAAAATCCCGCTCACACGTCATCTTGTAAAACTACCACGTGGTTGCTACACTGACAGAGGGTTACGTAATCGAACGCACGGAACATTTGATTCACGTAGTCGACGGTAATGGTGGCACGAGCTATCGTACAACGGAGATACATTAATGTCGAAAAATACCTTATTTACAGGCCGAATAACTTGCACAATTCGAAAAAACGCTTTTCGCAGCTTCAGAAAGTCCACAAGAACTAAATTCCGTAAGTACTTTCTCGTCTTTTCTCCTGTAAATTTTAAGAAATATGTTTCCGGTATATCTAATCGTTACCAAATTTATTATTCCTAATTGCGTTATTTTTGCTTGCTTCTATGTTTCTTAACTTTATTTAAGTAACCGCAGTGCTACCACCTAGCGAGCACATTTGTAGAATAGTTGTTCACATTGCAGGTTACAAAAGGCAGAAGCGATGGACAAAATAGGATTTTGTGACAAAACCTTACATGATGGGGCTTTTCTGATATTCTTTCTGAAATCAGTAGCCAAAGATCTAAAGGAACCAGCCAGTGGCGGTGATTGGGTTCCAAAACCGGGGGGGCAAAGACAGTGTATATTTCTCTTTGTAGATAAGGTTTAGCATAGTGCAAGGGGCAAAAGTGTGTGTGTGGGGGGGGGGACTGGAGTGCAATGCGCAGTAATATTATCTTGAATGCTCTAGACGGAATTCTAAACAGAAATAGGTTGGAACATCAGCGTTTTTTTTGTTTTATTTTTTTAAAAAAGCTAGTTCATGGGCAAGTATATTGTAACTCCGCCAAACGTTGGCCAATGGACCTGTCATTCCATCAGTTAGAAAGGGATAGAACTTATGGCGTCAGGCTTGAAGAAACAAAAGGAACGGAAAAATCATAACGCAAGTCGATCTCAGTTTTCATAGCTCGTAAAATTCACGGAAGTTTGTAAAGCAAGACGTGACTGCTTCCCGTCTGGGCTACTTTCTCTTTTCCATGCTGTGCAATGTATTCATGCCCCCTCCCCCCTTCCAGCAAAGCGTTTCTGTGAATTTTTCGAATAAATGTTGATGTGTGCCATTACTTCTCTATGCAGTCAAAACATGCAGAATGCACAATTTGTGTGAGTGTGTGTGTTTGTGTTTGTTTCACCGTACAACACATACAAACTCTAACAGCAAGACAAACGCCTTTCCTAAGGAGAGTTTTACCCATTGACATCTTGTTTCGATGCTACGACTTTTAACCTTTCAGCTAATAATGACAACACACAGCCATATAAAGGTTGTGGGTCCAGACGCCGAACCCTCGTTGGCCTACACAAATTCAGTTACCCTGCCGTACTAACCAGAGTTGGAGAAATAGCACTAACTTTTCCATGTATACAACCATGCAGTACAGATTCATGGTTGCCAGTAACAGTTATATTTCCCGTCTGAACACGACAAAATATTATATAGTATGTAATGATTCAATGCAAGAATAGCGTCTACAGTATGATAATTCTGGACATTACTGACGAAGCACTCATTTTATACAAAAGCATGAAACAGGATACGCTGCACGGACAATTCTGGGCTGCAACAACCCCATTGACTTCCAATTAGATCATTAAAATGCTTTACAAGAACTTAAGGAAGTGGGGTTGACCTTCAACTTATAGGTGTCTCCACTGACAGAAAAAAATAATGGAGATGGCAACCCTGACACATAGTTGCATATATACAGGGTAAAACGGACGTTTAAAGGACTCGCAGTGTTGAAACGAGACCTGAATAAGCAAAACGTCAATCTGGGCAGGAAACATGCTACTACAGACTGAGTTTACCCAAAGTTACGAGTCTTTATACAAAACAAAGTTCCTTCAGGTCACAAAACACGTGCGAATGAAACTTAAACTTGGTAGCAGTGACGTAAGAACTGCTCCTCCCTTTCAATTCGATCCTCACAGTCCAACTCATTCCTGATTGGCGAACGAACTGCCGAGTCACCGTACAGCGGGAAGGACAACACGTTAGACCCAACAGGGTGTAAATAAGAGCATCGGAATATGAGAAACAGGAAAGAGTGGCACCTCATTAATACATAAATATGATTTTATGTGTAGAAATTTCAACGAAAAATGCAGGCAGGCTCTGTACATAGTATATCTCCTGTGCGTGTCAAATCTTAATCTCTGTAAATAGGTCACATTTGTGAAAACCCTAAAGCCGTCCGTAACGATTCAATAAAAATTGAAACTGAGCGTTCAAGACCCAAGAAAATGAATTAAAAGGCGTTGAACAACTTTCTTATTAGCCATCTTGAAAGGTTTTAAATTGAACTTGTATATTACGAAAGAAAATTCAGACAACGATTTTAGCTTTTACCAAAAGATGGCAGTGCGCACAGCAAGTAAAGAGAAACAAATGAATTAGCCGCAGCAAAGATAGTTATTATTTTTCAATGGAAAATTATAACAAACGTAAAGAAATTGCATATATTTTCGCAATATTATAAAATTGTCTAACCTAGGATACCAGAAGAGAAATTGTATGGCATAATAACGCAAGTCATTTCTATTAAATATATATTAATATCATTTCTGCAGATATACATTTTCATTTTCTTTATACAATATGCTATGTAAATGTCTTTGATATATAATTGTACTGACAAGAATGTTCCAACATTACAACCAACATGTTTATTCTTTCGGCGTTACTTTCTCTTCACCACAGAATAGAAATAAATAGCATTCTGCACCTCCATGTTTTTTTACGATAATCGATTTCAACAAGACATGCTCTGATAGGTCGACGGCCTTTTGTGAATGGCTTTATCTAGAACCGATCCAATAAGAATTCTTGAAAGTTACGCTAGAATGGACGGAAGAAAATGACGTGTGCTCTGACGTCACTTCCTTCACGCTTGGAATTCGACTTGTTATTCGAGGTTTTATCGTGTACGGGCGGCTTTACTCCATAAAGAAATGATTCACTTACTTTTCACTGTTTACTTACTCTCGTCTGTTTCATCCTGAAAGGGTGTGTGGTGATGAGTCAACATTGTCGTCACCATCCTTCCTTATAAATTGCATTTATTCAACTAATGTATTCTTGCATCAGTAAGAGAGAAAGTGTTAAACATTAAAATATTATACGGATGTGAAACTTGGTCTCTTAATTTATGTTCCTCTTTTAATGTAAGATAATTTGAAAATAAAATCCTTAGAATTATATTTGGACCTAAAAGGGATGAGGAGACAGGTGAATGGAGAAGATTTCTTATTTTAGAACTGTATAATTTGTATTCCTGTCCAGATATTATTAGAATAATAAAATCAAGAAGACTTAGGTGTGCAGGTCATGTGGCACTAATGGGAAAGGAAAGAAGAGTTTACAGGATTCTTGTTGGGAAACCTGATTGCGTGTCATTCTATAGAATGAAGGGATCTGAACCAGTTAATTGATGGGGTGATGTAAACTACTCATCATTCATCCTCTTGATGAGACCACTCGTCATTGACATGACGAGTTATTGCTTGGCATGCGAAAGGTACAAATTACACAAAGGAATTAAACTACTGAAAAGACAATGGCAACTCGTTGGATTTTGTGAACCGTTGAACCTGTATCATGGCTGGGTGTAGGATAATTACCTGTCTAACTGAAGTCTCTTAGCTGAATGAAAATAGCGAAGTCCTCTGTGAGCTTCTAACTTGTTGACCAAAGCGTGCTTCCACTATCGACCTCCTGCCTTGCTGACCTCCTCTCTCTACCAACTCAATTTCCAAAGTCCAGTCACTTCCCAGCTTGTCTCACCTCTATATTCCCTGGCCATCGAGCTCTTCCTCGATGCCGAATCGTGTTTATTATAATTGCTACCATGCAAACCGCTGACACCAAACCCAGAAGTGTTACCTATTTCCTGAATGCTCAGGAGGTTTGCATGGCACAACACAATGCATTGTAAACATGCCTAAGAGGCTTGAGACAGCTGAGAGAAAAACAAGTGAATGCCCTGGTCAACTTGAAGCGTTCAGAGAGACTTAATAAAATAAACATACAATCCTATGGATTGATACGTTCGCGCCTCCTAGGATAAATTTTCTCCTTTGAAAATTTAAAAGTCAAATCGCAAAGCTTGACATGACTCAGGTTCGCCAATTCCATATATTTTCATAAAAAACCAAATATACAAAAAAAATCCACCATAACTGTCTGTTGTTTGCCGTATCCCGAAAGAAAAAAAATTTTTATTCCCTAAACTCTAAAATGAATAATACCCTTAATACTAACAAATTCGTATGTTTATACGATGTAAAAACAATAATATATACTATTATAGGACTAGAAATCACAAAAGTCGTGTCGTTAACTGATAAAACTCTTAATGTAGCACATGTGCGTGCACGTAATGTATATTATGTATAATTGCTCATCAACCTGCTCCTAGTCAAGAGTCTGTGATGTCTCGCCACGCGGTAACGACTCTGTGTGTTCCGCGAGGCAAGCGGTTGGAGCGTCGTGCAAGATGGAACGGAATTCACAATGTTTATGTATATTTCCACTTGATATAGACTCTTCAAACACATAGAAAAACCTTAAAAAGGTGCACAAGTAAGTACACGTAAGTAAGCATGTAAAACATTATCACATCTCACTGTTTGTCCGTGTGAAAACCTGATCATATCAAAGTGCGTATGTTTTACAAACTACGTAACATCGTTGAATATATGAACTTGCATGGCTGTATTGCACATTCCAATGTAGTATTATACAATATTCAATGCATATAGTGAGTTACACTGAAAACTGTCGCTGGTAAAACTTAATTATAGCGTTCAATTTTCTCTTCTACGTTAAACTGTACACTGTATACATATATATGGCTTGGTGAATACCTTTGTATGACTGCACACAAAATTAATAATCTTCCAAGTGACAAAACTATGTGCTTGAGTTTAAATATCAAATAAATGTTCTGCGAACAAATGTGTCGCTTTCAATATTCCAGGTTGGTGAAAAGGAGAAAAGAAAAAAAAAAAATATGCATAAAATATTGTCACTAAAGCATGCTTTCTAAAATGTTCGAAAGTGCTGTAATTATGTTTTTTATTGCTTGCATGTCCGTTTATTATTCAAAGTGCAAAATTTCATCGTAAAAAAAAAAAAATTAGGCACTAATTGATGCACTGGTCAATTGACACCACTGATGATGCTTGTCGCTTCCTTGCAGTATAATGTAAACTTAAATGCATATAAAACTAGTTCTTATGCATGACACAAAACTGAAAATGTATATAAGGACTATGGAAAAGTACTGTTTCCCATAATGCATGTTAAATGACCAAATAGATACACATGATAGGAGCTCACATGTGTATGTGTAGAAACACTGTAGCACAATTCTGTAATTATTGTTTGTGACCAGAACTGCTGGTTGTAGAATGTATGTTTTCTGTGCTTCCTCTTCTTTCTGGATTGCTTGTCGTCTTGACTGCATTGGGGCAATGTAAAAATGTAGTAAATTACCCGTAGAACTTGGGAGATGGGGAAAAGTTGTTGTTTTAACTGCAAACAGTGTGGAGGGGAATTTTATCTAGCTCCATCACTAGGTATTGTTGATAATGTATAGTCCGCTATACTGGGAAATGTATGGTTGTACATCCTTCCTGTAAAAGGTAGTCTCCGTGCAGTAATAAGTAAAAATGTCTGCATGTCTCCCTCATAGAATGATACTCAGTCTTTCTGCCTGGAAATAGTAGACTGCCTGCGGATGTCCGTAATGAAAAATGCCCATGGATGGTGTAGGCATTGCTTGTCCATGGCGTTCCGTATAGACAGGTTAGGTTGAATAAAGGGAAAATTATGACAAAGAAAGGAAATTGCAATAGGATGGGTATATATAATTCAAGTATGCATGTACACAAAACCAACTAATTTCCACTGCCTTTTCTTTTAAAATTAAATTAAATTGTCTCATCAAAAATAAAATATGATTAAAATAAATTGATAAAATAATTGCCATAACTCTTTGAAAATAAATAAGGAAAAATTTAAATAAAATATCCAACCGTAATTAAAAATATTAATGTCCATGATTAATGTGTTGCCTTAACCTATTAATTATTACTGCGCTGCTCTAAATGAATCTGTTTCGCAAGCTGATGATGCTTATACAAATAATATCCTAGGGTTGCGGTTAATAAAACATTCCAAATAACAAAACTAATATAGACATGGCAAAGGGTTTAGAACTAATTCTTGAAATGAAATGTTCTTACTAATTGATTAATTAAGTTGTTTTAAAGCAAGTTCAAGTGGAGTCCATTGGGGAATAGTGAAATCAGATAAATTCTTGGGAATATTAGGTAGTAACTCAATTTGCTTCATTTTTACTTGTTCGAAAGCTAACATTCTTGTGTGTAAAATTTGTTGATCTACAATAATTTGCGAAAAATACTGATAATTAAAAAATAAAGATTGGCCTTCGTTAAGCTGAACTGATCTGTGCGTGTTCAAATTATTATTCAAATTCTGAATGACAATAAAGTGACCTGAACCTGATATTAAAATACCATTGCGTGTTCTGATAAACTGAAATAATTTATTGTCAGTAATAGACTTCACTTCAAAATTACAAAATGTAAAATTAATAAACAAAAGTAAGTGTTGCAAGCATGTTCTAAATTCTGTTTAAATGTAAAAAAAAATATTATGTCGTGAACCCTTAAAATAAATAAATAAAATTTGTGTTGCGCAAAGCAAGCTGTTAGTATCTAAAAGGTTGCTTTGGCAAGCCTCTAATGGCCTCCTAATAAATGATAGGCCGGTGCAATTTGCCGTGGTTCATTATAATGCAATGTAAGACAAAATTTCAGTAAATGCTACTTCTGAGTTTCGTTGAAACTCCAGGTGGTAACAAAATATAGCATCAGGGAATTAAAAGGTGAAATTCAAATTTGAAACACAATAAAAATAATAAAAACTTTCTCAATTTCAAATTTCCTTTAAACAAAAGAAATTTAACCACTCAAAACTTCTTGAGTCCGCCGTATACCTCAAATCACTTGGTCGTGTAAGCAGACCCGCCGCGGAAAGGTATACTTGACCCATATAAGAATGGTGTGTCAATCCCTTAGGTATGTTTAAACAAAATAGATAGAGAATAGTTATGCTATATATTAAAATATAAATACAAATTACTAATATTACCTACTGTACTAACATTAACATGAAGTTAATCAGTAAGAAGTAATGAATTTATTGCTGCATTGTCGAATAAGATGCAAATTGGGTAGATAAACTAAACTTCCTAATAAAAAATTCTCAAATTCAACATTTGTGGTAAACCACACTGTTTAAATTTGGAAAGGCTAACGATGCCGTGGCGACTTTTGCTGCACATGCCTGTGCCAATCACCGAGGCTTAGCCTGGGCATGTTGCTAACAATTTTGATTACTCTAAATGCATGAAGTGCGAAAATTGCCCTTTTGTAAAATTTCCCTGATTTTATCAAAATTTCGTTTGACTTTATCCAGATTTAAACCAAATGTGCGTCGATTTCGCAAAAAATTTACTTACTATAAATATCTCTATGAAAAACGGGAAAATTTTGCGAGAAAAAACGCAAAAATTCATCTTGTTGTTCCTTTGTAAAATTATTGGTCGTGATTAGTCTGAAGTGCATAAATGCGACGTTTTACGGAAAAATTTACCTATGTAAAACAAAATATCCCTAACGTTGTTGACATAACGTTCTATCGTGAAAATCAACTTCTGATGGCTATATGCTTAGCTAAACTGATCCCATAAAATTTAAATGGACGACCGCCCCTGGCTGATGTAATCTCAATGCTAAGTGTTTCCTAAGCTTCCTGCGTGTTCAAAGTACTCGGAAGAGCGCTTGAGTGCAGAAAAGGAATTCGCTGATACCAGACATTCTAAATTGTGCAAAGTTGCATTTGTGGTCGCTGGACGTAACTGAAAATTTATCTATGGCGACAACGAGAGCTCTTGCAAGTTCGCTGCCGTGATCGGCGACTTCGGGTACGTTCGGGTGCCGTCGGAGAGTTGGAGGGGAAAAAATCGTTGCTTCGGGCAGCGGGCAAAGGAACGGAGAGAGAAAATGCAAGGCGATGGTTCGCTGATACCTTGAATGACGCGTAACTGTATACAAAACTTTAAATTATTACGAACAAAGTCTAGTAAGCGCTGCGGGAGTTCGAAATAAAGTCAAGGTCTTTAAAATGACGTAATAAATGAAATGGAAAGAGAAAAACGTTGCGCTTGCGACAGCGTGTTTACTTGAACACTTCCGTGCTTGCAAAATAACAACAGTTGGGAAGCTGTTAGCAAACTAAATGACTAATAAACCTTGCATAAGGTACAATCAAACGTAAAAAATGAATTATACTTAAAATTTAAATCGTAATTAATATAAAATTCTAGGTGAACATGAGGTCGTAAAAAATATGGTCTGTAAACGATACAACAGGTTCGGGAACCTGAAAATTTGGCTTACTTTCTGCTTTTAAAGTAACACTTGAAACTTTCTCGACTTTTACTGGTGACTGATTCGCAAATGACTCTTTAACTTTTACAACTGGCTGAACACAGTGTGAAATAGGCAATTCACTTTCCATTTTGCGACTGTTTTGAACAAAATTAAGATCCTTGCTTACGGCAAATGTCTGAACTCTATCTTTAATGGATAAAATATTCTTCGGCAAATCTATACTGTCGTCTTTAGTGACTAAACTATTTCTGGATGCATCCTGAACTTCTTCTTGTACCCTAGGTTGAATAATAATGGACTGAGGCAGTGGAGGCGGCAGTGGCGGATGACTCGTTTTTAATGGTACCACTTCAACAATCGGTGCAATATCGTCGTAAATTTGCTCAATGGGCGGTGAATCATTAAGTTTGCTTAACGGTAATTCGTTGGTACACTCATGGTCATAAGTAATAGATTTCTTGCGGTGACATTGAAAATCCTATGGATTGATACGATTGTAAGAGACCTGTAGGAAGGCCAATACGAAGATGAAAGGGATAACGTTGAGGTGAACCTAAAAGAAATCGGTATGGATGGAAAAGATTGGATTGATCTTGCCCAGGATAGGGACAGATGGAAGGCTTGTGTCGGGTTTAATAATGCTAGAGAGTTGGTTAGTTAGTAAGAAAGAAACCCATCCTTTGTAAAGAACGTAAGTAAAAAAATACTTTTAAAACAAAATTAACTATACTTCTTGGCGGAACACCCTATTGAGGTCTGAGACTGGCCAAGCAGGTCTCATTGCGAGAGGTGTGGTCAGGAATGGGGTTCCATCGTCGCTGTTTCTTGACTTTTTTAAAACCAAGTCTACTTCTTATTTTGTTCAAGTAGCTTCCAAATACAGAGAACGGAAATCCTACTTGGGTTTCAGAACGATATGTTGCACGGTCTACCTTGAAAATACAGTAGAGTGCCGAGGATTTTTGAAAGGAAGGGAGGTTAGGTGTACTATTGAAAATAATCACCCCTCATTCTGCCGTCTTTCCTGCCTTTGAGGATCCTTTTCAGGAACGCTGAGCCAAACGGTTGAAGGGGGGTTGACTCCACGAACTCCCCATTTGGCACCCCACTGTGGAACTAGTTTTATTACGTTTATCAATTAAAATAGCTTCTGAACAAGTAATGTACGGTACGCAGGCAGCGCCACGAGGCGCCGAAAGAAGAAAATAAAGGGGAAGAACCGTAGTCTGCATTGCGCGCTGCCAGGCAGGATGTTACAGTGTAATTGGTGCGCCGTAGTGCGAAAAGTAAGAGTAAGCGAAAATTTGTCGAGGGAATCTGCGCTTCTCACTTATTACACAAGCCTGAATCAACTTCTCTGCCCTTTGCCTGCTAACGTCAGCGCGAAATGCCTCCGTTGTTGGGTTTAGGTCTCTTAGCATAAATGCATTGCAATTTTTCGGGGCTTGATATATTATTTAGAACTAAACCTAACAAGCCTAACTTAGCAATGAAGGCATTTAGCGTAACAATGAAAGCATTTCGGCTGACGTCAGAATGCGAAAGTCAGAGAAGTTGTTTGGAGCTTGTGCGATGAGCGATACACGCGCATAGCTGCAGATAAGGGAAAGAAGCGAGTGGGCGGAGCAAGGCAGTGTGTGCTGCTGAAAACGGCTGGTAGCTGCAGCCGCGTTTTTCGCTACATGCACTCACTTCTCCTCTCACGCGTTTATTGGTCAAGCTCTCTGGTTCCGCAGAGGACTTATTTTCGGGTAGGTGCTTGTGTTTCATGGCTGGCTGAACACACACATCTGCATCTGCTGCAAAGGTGATTTAGACGGATCCGCGCGAGAACATTATTAACATTAAACATGCGTCGATATTTCACGGTTTCTGGAGATGGATAATGTGGAGGAAAGAAAATCATCAGGTAAACATCAGACTTGGTCTGGAAAGAATCCGAGAGTCCTGCTACAAAAGTCTACAAAAATCTCTCCCATGCCGCAGTCAACAATTGCGCCTTTCTCAAAGCAACTGTCGGCCTTCCCGATGACGTAGTTGCAACGATGTCGCCTTCTAATCAAGGTATCCCGCGTTCGATACCCGGTGGAGTCACGCCTGCTACGGATGTTGCACTTTAAACTGTAGGTTCAGTCCTGATTAGTTTATATGTGCATAAAGCAGGGCTGCCCATCCCCCCAAGGCCTATGACGCACTCCCCCCAAAAAGTGAACATTCCCCCCGTCCCCTCCTTTATGCCGGATTATTTACTAAAATTATTTTGGTCAGACCTAATTTATGGAACAACGAAACAATATAATACAGACATATTTAAGCATGTTTACTTTAGGTATTGTTTACAATATAGACATTAACATGTATGTTGTATATTACATTTACATTGATTGAAATAACATTTTACATAAATGATAACTACTGACGTTGCAAAGTTGTAGCAAACTTGTTGATAATTTCCTCAGGCTCACATCATTGTTTGTGTATTGAACCTTATTCTTAATACTTTGTTTGCTTGACTAACCTTGCATATATAATGCGAACAGCACTTCCCAACCTTCCAAACCAATTCCAAAGGCATTTCAACCCCATCGCAGCGATCACCCACATGTAGGTAGAAAACTGTACATAATAACCATAACTCAAAATCAATAACAAGTCAATCAAACTAAACGACCCCCCCTTTTTTGTGTGAAGATCCTGTATGTAGAATTGGTAGGTAAACTATAAAATTTTGTCCCCCCAAAAAATTTCCATGACGCAGGCGCGTCATGAATCCCCTCTGTGGGCACCCCTGGGATAAAGTGAGCTTAAACAAGCTCAATCGACTGTATGTGATGTCATACGAAAGATGTTAAGGACAAGGCATACAAAATTCAATTTGTTGCATGAAATCAAGCCACAAGACAAGACAAGAAGTGTTGAATTTGCTGTGAACATGTTACAAGCATAAGAATTATGCCGAGAATTTATTTTGGCTACAAAATCATATGTTTGCTTACTGTAGAAAGTCTTTAATTTGTAGAACCTACTAAAATAACTTTCAAGGCATAGTGTGCAACGTATCTTACACAATAAACTCACCGAACCACAGCATTCATTCTCGGAAAAACTGTGTATTCTCATATGATTTAATTTTTGTTAGAGCCGCTTTTCTACCACTTTTGGCTAATCGCGACGATAAGGATGAGTGATGATATGATTAAATTGATGAAGGGACACTCACAAACAACTCCTATGCCTGGATTCGAACACGGGACCCCTGGCGCCATGCTAACCATTCCGCCATGAAGATCGGCTAGTGACCTTCTTGAAGGCACTCATAAATGGATACTCTATTCCACGAAGTAGACACTGGGAATTGCATTTACGGCTACAAAGACTCTGGCGGCTGGATCCATAAACAGAGTGATCTTCTGTTAGGTTGAGGCTCGTTGTTATAGGTACGAGGAGGTCCTCTACAGGTTCTTGTTTTATTAAAGCAGCAGCAGTCACGATATCTTATCCGAGTTTTGTGATTTCATTTAGTTTTACAGTCGATATAAGTAGGGTTCAAATAGCCTCAGTGCTGAAGCATCGTAATAACTTTCTTAATCTGATAAAATCAAAGTTTGTTCGGTCGTAGCGTCTTCTTGAACTACAATCAAAGTTTAACACGAAAGACATTCGTCAATCTTTCTGTCTATTCTTTTTGGTATAACTGATTACTGAAAATGACACCAGATGTCGGGACTTAGTTTGAATCAAACTTTCAACTTTTTGAAATCGTAGACTGCGAGTAAATAACATTAATCCACAACTAAGTTTATTTATTTTTCCAGTTTGACGAGCGATGTAAAGTAATAATAAGAACTATATTAATAATAATCGTAGTTCCATAGGCGTGCGCAGACCCACTGATTAATCTTGATGAAAGTTCAGTCGGGAAAGAAAAACCTCATTTCATCTCAGTTTAATTGTATTGATGGGTATATGCATATACATACATACGTACACATACACATACATACATACACACACACATATATATATATATAATGCAGCAACATAGAAGCAACATAACGAATAAATAAATTGTCTCTGAAATATGCTGCGATCATTTTCCTACAAACAATTGTGTTCATGCATTTAAGATAAAACTGTTTAGCAGCAAGAGTCTGAAGTACTTAGTAGTCATAACATCTTTCTCTGGCAATTTACTCATTACAGAAAACAAGAAAAATACGAGCGAAACGAGTGAGAAAATTTTTAGATCCAAATTTTAAAAAAAAAAAAACAGAAAACAATATTGATTTTACATGGCACAAAAATTTCCAGGGGCCGCCATGGCATTCTCTTTTACAACATTTTAAAATTAGATCGTTCGGCGCCCAGGGCCAACTCCTGCAACCCCCTAGCTATGCCTCTGAACTTGACAGGCATTGCAAGAGAAGCAAGCAAGAACATTTTACGAAATTAATTTTTATTTGAAAAAAAAATGATATGACGGGGAGCAATTGCCCCTTTGTGCCCCCTGCAGGTGCTCTTGGCCATGTGGAGTAAATAATGCAAGAAAGACGTGAAAACTAATTCGATCTTGAGTATCCTTTTGTCCTGCTACCCTTAGATTCTACTAGTCTTGCTTTCTTTTACCTCAATGTTTGCCCGCGAGAATTTATTTCCGTCCAAGGTTGGGGTGGGGCAATGCCCATTGCCCCCCTGTGGTTGCGCCACTGCACCCCCATAGTTGCTTTGAACTTTAATCGGCTTGAAACTACTTGATTTTCTTTAAGAGTATAATATCGTTTAATAGCGGCGAAAAGATTCCTCTACACTAAATTTCTAGGTGAAAGTATAATAATGTAGGGACATGGATGTCTGGAAGGGGACAAGGATGGCCACACCTCCCCCTTGGAAATCGAATGTCATACATATTTCACATGTATAATTTGATTTCAGTCACAGTAATTTACATTAATGGGATAACTTCAAATTCAGGTGGTGTTTTTTGAGGGGGCAACACTATTATCGGGGTAATATGCCTCATGGAAAAATACCTTGCTCGTCCCTCCGTGGAAGAAATCTGCGGACGTCCATGATTAGGGGGGCAATTGCCGCCCTGTGCGCACGCCTATGCGTAGTTCGTTCAATTCCTCAAATTATTGATAGTTAAATTCTACCCAAACTGTAGTTCAAGAGTAATTTACGGAAATAAGTCACTACAAATGAAAATGGATATTATCTTTCAAGGGAGCATAACATCCTAATAAAGGGATAAAAATTAATAAATCTGATATTAAAACTAAATATTACATCGTGGGAAACATTTTAAATGAGACAATTTCCTTCTAGGCCAACACGTTTGCGCGCAATTATGATTTTAATGTGCAACTGCAGAAATCCAATATGGCGAACTACTTTTCAATATGGCGCATCGTTTGGGTATAAGTTTCCTTGAAATGTTTATTTATTCTTACCCCTGGATAAAATAATGTGAACTAAATTAATAGTATAACCATTGAAACATTTCATATCGCAGCCGAGATCTGTTATAGGGCAGAGAAGATATAATATAAGATATCTTTTGGTCGTTCATTGCCAACAGCAAGGATCGATGTGTGGAATTCCCTCTGTTTCCATGCCCTACCAGAACTTCTGGAAGTTTGGAAAGCTTCAGAAGGGGTTCCGGGAGGTAAGGGGGGAATTTTGAAACGTTCCCGTAGGTGGAAACTCGGGGTTGGGGGGGTCAGAGTACTGTAAAGAACCGTGAGAGGGGAAGGGGGAAAGTGCTATAGCTCACACCTGCCGAGAAAGTTCCATGCGGTGGAAAGCGCAATATTTGCCCGCAAGTTGGCTCTCCCGTAGGCAGGTTTTATGTCCCTCCCTTCCCCGTAGGTCCAGAGCCTAATATCCTGACATTACAGGCCATATTTACGATGGTCCGGAAACAAATTTATGCCATCGCATGACTGAAAGTGTTAGCATTTCTTCATGTGACGTAAGAATAAATTTAGCGTCCGTCTCTTCGTTCTCCCACCCTCTTTTTCCCCTTTTGTGTTACCCCGCTCCAGTTCTACCCATTTCCCCCTCGATTCTCTCTCTCTCTCGCTCTAACTGTGTCGGCTTTCGCAGGGAAACTAGTCTATGGGGAGTACTATATATGTGTGGAGAGGGAGTCCGCTTTCAAATGAAGACAGAACGAGAGAGAAGGAAGGTGGAAGCCAGAAACATTCCGAGGAAAGAAATGCAGTAACTCACCTTCTATTTGAGTCAAACCTGCAAGAAAGAAAAAAATAAAAAGAATCATCAGAAAACTTGCAATTCTATTCTTCAATCAAGCAACTCTCACTATTATGCACCGCAAAGAAAGGTGTAAGGGGTCACTTTTCTGAAGACACACAAAATGTTACACCCAGGACTAATGCAGACTAACGAGGCTCTGGCGTCTGCATTCTTAGCCAGTATATTCCTCTGTGTGACTCGTGTTATGTCCTGTCCGTGTGTGTGAATGTCGTTTCATCTTCATCTTATGAGCACTGTCGCGATTAGTCCAAAAGTGGCAAGCACAAAGAACCGATGGCAGACACATAGAAGGCGAGCATGGTTCTCCGAAAGAGTTAATATAATCAATAAGTATCAGCTTATGCCAACATATGTACAGGGTGTCACAAAATTTACTTACAATTTCAATGCCATATAACGAGATTTGTAATTCACTTAGAGAAACAAAGTAAGTTTTATGTGATGCACCAACTCAAAAAGTTTTGTTCTGTTAGGTAATGAATAACGTCCTTGTCTTTCCAGATGGAAGGAGCAACATAATTTGAGAAATGGAGCCTGCACAGGAAAAGACGCAGTGTGTGGCTTGGTTTATTGAAACTATGTCAGACACCCAGAGATACGGAAAACCACCACCCTCTCGGCCATCCATAAAAAAACTGGTACAGCAACTTCATGCAGACAGGCAGTGTGGATTTGAAGCACCATGTAGGCAGGCCAATAACAAGTGAATACGGAAAGAATTAGACAGTCTTTCCAGCGTTCACCGCAGAAGTCTATTCGGAAGGCATCACAGGAACTGCAAATCCCTCGCACGACAGCACACAGGGTACTCCGAAAGCGCCTTCAGTTGTTTCCATACCGCATTCTAAAATTTCTGAAGCCACACACTGCACCTTTTCCTGTACAGACTCCATTTCTCAAATTATGTTGCTCCTGCCACCTGGAAAGACAAGGAAGTTATTCATTACCTAATAGAACAAAACTTTTTGAGTTGGTGCATCACATAAAACTTACTTTGTTTCTCTAAGTGAATTACAAGTCTCGTTATATGACATTGAAGTTGTAAAGTACCTTTTGGAACACCTTGTATATCTTCGAACTGCGATGTAGGTAGATATTGGAAAGTTTTCTGTCCTGTAAGTCGGGCAGGATTAAGTCTTCGAGAGCCATTACATCTAAACGCACGGCATGAAATTAGGCGGGTGGCAGACGTTCGCGCTGTTGCCACATCGGAGCACAACCCCGTGTGTTCAGAGGTTTAAGAGAATGAGAGATCTCGTTGTAGAGTTGGTCTTTGTATTCCATGTGATACAAACTGACAGCATTTATTCGAAAGGTCAGGAATGACACAAAAGAGAGAGAGGTCGGTCTGACGCTCGAACTTGGCAACGCAGCCCGGTTGACGTTGCCACACAGTCCGCGGGAACCAGCGACTTTTTTTCCGCTCTCTCTTTGCTTATCCCACATGCGGCAACAGCGCAATTATGACCAGCCGCCTATTTTCATGGTCGTGCGTTTAATAAAGCCCAGATATTGGCAGCAATGGATAGAATGCAGAGACAATAAGTCATTTGACTCTATGGGGCAGTGATAGCGTCGTCGCCTTGTAATCAAGGGGTCCTGGGTTCGATACCCGGTGGAGGCACATAGTGGTTCGGATCCCACTTTAAACTGTAGGTCCAGTCCCGATTAGCCTTACTGTGCATAAAGTGGACTTAAAACACCAACTCAATCAATTAATCTATCAGTTATAAACATCGGCCGGCCCCCGTTGCGGAGTGGTTAGCACATCGCGCTACAACGCCAGGGGTCTTGGGTTCGTATCCCGGCCTGAACATGAATGTTTGTGAGTGTCCATTCATTAATTTCATAATACCAGGGCTATTTTTTTTTATCAAGGTCCGATCGGTCGCGAAATAAAAACCACATTGAAAATCCGATGAAGCTGTGCGGGGATGTGTTGCGCAGTGTGTCTAGTATCGAGTCACGTCGCACGTGTCAGTTCGAAGCGCGCAGTGAGCACGGAAACATGCCTAGAACATTAGAGTCGCACGCCAAGTGTGAAGTGCGTGCAGTCAATCGATTTCTTCATGCTGAGGGGTGCAATTCATCGACGAATGAAAGGATCTTTTGAACAAAATTGTCACAGGGGACGAGACATGGGTCCATTTCGAAAATGATGAAACAAAAGAGCAATCCAAACAGTGGATGCATTCCCATTCCCCGGGTATATCAGAGAAGTGCAAGCGAACCTTCTCCATCAGCAAGTGTATGGCTACTGTGTTCTGGGACAGAAAAGGAGTGTTGATGGCGGAATTCATGGAACGTGGCACGACCATCAGTGCAGCCTCATACAGCGTGATGCTTCAACGTCTACGAAGGGCAATTCAGAACAAGCGAAGAGGAATGATGTCATCAGGCATTGTCCTTCTTCATGACAATGGTCGGCCGTACACTGCAGCTGCAACACAGACACTCCTGCAGCGTTTTCGATGGGACGTGTTGATCACCCACCTTACAGTCCAGACTTGGCTCCCTCAGAGTTTCATCTCTTTACGCACATGAAACGCTGGCTAGGAGGACAGCATTTTGACACAGACAACGAGCTGCAGACCAGCGTAGACAATTGGCTGAAAGCACAGGCGGCTGCCTTCTATGACGAGGGTATTGGAAAGTTGGTACCACGCTTCGACAAATGTCTAAATCTGGGCCGCGACTATGTAGAGAAGTAGCTGGAAGGTGTAGCTAAATGTTGCAAATAAAAACATTTTTGATTTCACTGTTTTGCGACCGATCGGACAATGAAAAAAATAGCCCTCGTATAATAACTCATTCCCATCTTCGCAAATTAGCCAAAAGTGGCACAAAAGCGAAGTAAAATAAATAAAATAAATAAATCAGTTCATTGATAATCTTCATTGATTAGCTCTACGTCATTTGACTAGAGCAGTAGTTATTTGAGGTTATGTTGTTGATGAGTGACGGTGCAGTGAGCAACTTTACCTACCACCTCATCTCTAGATAAATTGCTTTCATTCATTGCAAAGGCTGAACACTAGGCAAGCCCAAGCAGCAGGCGACACATGCAACGAGAATATGGCAATTGAGATTATCTTGTGACGTTCATTTTGGTGTGAGCCACAGGATTACCACGTCACGGTAGTTGCCCAATCTCCATGCTCGTTAGGGTTATGAGACTCTCCTTTATGTTGTGGCTACAACGAGCTTTCTCAGGACGTGATAGCGGAAGGATTAAAATATATGTTCTTACCTTTACTAAAGTTTATTGTTGTTCTATCATTAAGTAACACTCACAGTTATTTTATAGCACTATAGTTTCATAGAAACATAGTTTCACGAGAAAACTAAATATATGCTTACAGGCCAAAACCAAGTGTTAGGTAATAATCAAAGTCTAATTATTGATAACAACTCGTTTGAACCATTTTCCAAATTCAAGTACTTAGGAGTAATACTAAGAAATGAAAACGATATTAAAGAGGAAATAAAAATCAGGCTTAATTCAGGAAATGCATGTTACTTCTCTCTTCATAAACTTTTGTCTTCTCGTTTAATATCTAAGAAACTAAAAGTTAAAATATACAAAACAGTAATTTTGCCTGTAATATTATATGGATGCGAAACGTGGTCCCTTACATTGAAAGAGGAACATAAATTGAGAGTATTGGAAAATAAGATTCTTAGGAAAATATTTTGGCCTAAAAGGGATAAAGAGACAGACAGGTGAGTGGAGAAATTTACATAATTTAGAACTACATAATTTGTATTCATGTCCAGATATTATTAGAATGATTAAATCAAAGAAAAATTAGGTTGGCAGGCCACGTGGCACGAATGGGAGAGGAAAAAAATAATAGTATACAGAATTCTTGTTGGGAAACCTGATGGTAAGAGACCAGTAGGTAGACCAAGACGAAGATGGAGGGATAATGTTGAGATGGACCTAAAGGAAATTGGGAGAGATGGAAAAGAGTATATAGATCTTGCTCCGGATAGGGACAGATGGAAGGCCTGTGTTGCTGCAGCCATAAACCTTCGGTTTAAGAAAACTAGAGAGAGTTATAGTTTCATACACCATCACAATTCAAGGAACCTTTCTCTATAAAATAGTTACTTAAGAAAGAATTCTTACACGTCGTAATCAACATTCTGTCTCATCGTACATTGTTGTCATGGCAACTCATTCAACAATTGATATATCTATCCCAGACTGGATAGTTTTACAAATGTCTAGAAACCGGATATGACTTCCGCTTCCGGTATCACTTTTAATCAAGCATAAATCCAAAAACTATAAATTTGATAACACAAACAAATAAAACAAGTGAAAATAACAAACAAATAAAACAGATTATAGTGAAAATAATAAGGAAATAAAACATAAACATGTTTAAAATAAACAAAGCGTAGTAATCTTAATGTTCTTATATCACCAAGTTTGGCAAATAACTAAGCTGGATAGTTTAGTAAATTAACCGATTCTTTAACTATGCACTGACCACTGTTTATTTCCTTCCTAAGTTCAAACTATAATTTATGACTACGAGCTAACCCCTTCTATGACTTGCAGGGTGATGACGTCATCTGAATTTTTGCACTCAGGATCGAATTCTGAAGAGAATTGAGAGCACAGCAGAACTCTGACATCGTTCCCGGTCATTGTTTGAGGAATTTCCGAAATTCACTTAATGAATATTAGTCATCGACCGTGGCTCGATCTGGCGGGAAATTCTTCACAGTTCATTCTGGCGCAAAGGAGGGACGAGAGGGGAGGTTTCCATCGCGGTTAAAAAGGAGGGGGAGAGGGCAAACCAGAAATAGGAGCTTCTCAACCGAACTAACTATTACCAATGCACGTACGAGTAGAAAGATTGGGTTTAAAATACCCGTCAACCGCGCGTTGGGGTGCTTTTCCCACAGAATATTTTTTAATAGAAGAAATTTAATTGGTGGAAGAATGTGATCTGTGACGTGAGACGGAACAAATGAGGATCAACTTCGGGGAGACTAAAGAGCATCAAACATTTGATGTTAAACCTATTATTTTAACGAATGTTGACCCAATTGTGCATTCAAAGAACCCCGGTTAATGAGGGGATATGAAAACGGCATTGTACGATGCTCGCATTCTGAATGAGAAATGTGGTTGCCAATATTGGCGTCATTTAGATGGAAGCCGAAGCAACTGCACATGTACAAAGAAAAAAAAGAGAAATGCCTGTATTTTAGTAGTCAACTACAGTCACCGGCAATGAAAATGGAACATCTACAGGGTGGCGCATATTGTATCTACCAATATAAGTTGGCAACCCTGTCGGAACGCAGGTGCGCATGCGCAGAAGTTTCCCATGCTTAGGCAGCTGCAAGTCTAGCAATTAGCCTGCCCAAGGAATATAGAGTATCATAAAGAATTACATTTTATTGTTTTAATGCAAAATGAAATGGCGTATTTCCACGCACTGCGCAGGATGGGCGCATAGGTACCTTGTCTACCGCCAAGTGGCAGCACCGTGTGACAGTGCGTAGTCTGTGGCCTGTGCAGCCGTCGAAGCACAACGTCACGAGTGCTGTTGCGGACAACATGAAACAAGATGAACGTGGTCAACGATGGACGAGTTGGTTTTGTGGAAGGAAGGGGAAACAACAGCACGTATCCATAGACGGTTAGTGGCTGTGTGGCGAGTATGCAGTGTCACGGAAAACGGTGTATAATTGGGTAACTGGCTGGAAAAACGGTCAAACGTCGACGGAGAAGGGAAAGAGTCCAGGGCGACATGTGAGTGTGAAAACAGACGCAAACATCGCGCGTGTGGAAAATGTCATACTGGAGAACAGGCGTGTGACGTTTACGGAACTGGAGAGGATTACGGGATTAAACAGACGAACCCTGCAACGCATTGTGCACAGTGACTTGAAAATGGGTAAAGTGTCAGCTCGGTGGGTACCGAAATGTCTTAATGCATGCCACAAACAACAACGTGTAGACATTTCCAGGGAGCTTTTGGAACTTTACGACCAGAATCCAGCTGATTTCATGGGGAAGCTTGTGACAGGTGATGAAGTGTGGCTGCATTACCACGAACCGGAAACCAAATCCCAATCCATGCAGTGGAAACATAAGGGTAGCCCCCCACCCAAGAAATTCAAAACAGCACCCACGGCTGGGAAACAAATGGCCACTGTGTTTTGGGATAGTGATGGCATTATCCTCATTGATTGGCTACCGAGGGGAACCACCGTTAACAGTGCAGTCTACGTGGCAACACTGACGCGGTTGCGTCGTGCGATTCAAAAGAAGAGGCAAGGCAAATGGGGCAAAGGTGTGCTTCTCCAACATGACAATGCCCGGCCGCACACCAGTCGTGAAACAACAGCTGCTATTGACCGACTGGGTTTCAAGGTGTTACCACATCCAGCATACTCTCCCGATTTGGCACCGTCCGATTTTCACTTATTTGGCGCCATGAAGAAGCCCCTGCGTGGTCACCATTTCAACAATTGTGAGGAACTCCAGCGATGGGTGCACACAACTCCAAAGAACTGGTTTCAAAATGGTCTCGAACGACTTCCACACCGCTGGCGTAAGTGTTTACAGCTCCAGGGGGACTATGTTGAGAAAGTGCATATAGCCGATTAAATGTATCTATGTCTGTATGTATCGAATAAAATAAAGTGTAGTTCTTTATGATACGCCCCTCGTATAATAAGAAGAGCATTCCGAGACTCGGCGCTCTCCCATTGGCCAGGAGCCGCAACGAGCTCTGACGTGACCAAGGGGATCTGTCAAGCGGCGAGGCTCGCGTAGCAATGGAAGCTTACTGGAAATATCTTCATTTTTAATTGTCCATATCTTGGTTCTATCAACCATTTGCAGTAGAATAATAGGCAAAAAGCAAGGAATAAGACCTAGGCAATAATATGAAGAAGTTTACAGCACGCAATTACAATAAATGGCGTTATACAAATCAAGCAAAAGTAATCACGACTATACTCTTATATCACCGCTACATTGAAATCTGAAGTTGCGTATGGGTAAATAAATACAATTTTACGTATTAAATATTTCGCTACCACACCAATACTTATTATCCTTCATACCTTCAATTTTCATAGATGTTTGTTATTTATAATGTGTTCATATTAATTTATATATCTAGTAAACATAGGATGTCACTGTCGCTGTTGTTATATGACGTCGCTTTTCTACGTTTTTAGGGAAACCGCAACAATAAAAATGAATGATGAAATTATAAATTTGATGGGAGCATAGGCTAGATGAGTGTGGCAAGCACTGGCGTACGCAGGGAGGCTTTAGGGGCTGCAGCCCGCCGAAATTCTTACAAAATAAAAAAATCAAATGAAGGCAGTAATGAAGTAAAAAAATACCTTAAAATGACCTCCGATATCTGTTTTTGTGTGTTGAATAACATTTAAACGAAGGATTAAAATGGTAATTGGAGCTCATATCTAATGAAAATAGAACAGCGACAACGGGATATCAGCGAAATTGATTTTCGGCGATACATTCTATGAACCAATCTCATTCTGTTCAGTAAAGGTTAGATTCATGGCACTGAACCCGCGTTCACATTCAGCTGTAAATATTGGTACAATTTGAATTGAATTAACATAATCCTTGAGTGAGGTGGAAATGTGTTTTGGATTTTTTTTTGTAGATGTGAAAATCTTTAACTAGTGATGCACACATACTTTTGCTTACATTAAAGTTTACTTAACATGCCAATATAGAACACGCATTTTTAATCATCTAAAAGCCATGTGTGCGAAAATAAACCTAAGTCTTCAAACCAGCTATTTATATTGTGCATCCAAGATTGAAGAAATTGCTTTCGAACGTATCGTTTGATCTAACTTCTAAACTAGAGACCTCCTACAAGGTGAATCAATCGTTTTCAATGTTTCAAGAGTAACAATGTCAATTGTTTGCTTTGCTATAAGAACCGAAGGATTTGGTGTTGCGTATACAATGATAGTACACTCAGAGATTTTAGAGAGTCTTAAAATACAGCAAATTCGATCATCAATAACTACATTGTCAAATGTTCTTCAACTCCTTCAAAGCTCCTACGAGTCGATCAGGAACCATCTCGACTTGTTTAAGACACAACAAAACACTGCAGATCTCAAAACCGCTCGATCAAGATTAGAAGACGAAGCGACTCAACATATGTCCAAAACACAGCCCATCGATAGAAAAGTACTTGTGAAACACCAGACGTCTGAAAAACACATAATGCATGGCATCTTAAAGAGCGACAGCCAGGGGCTTTTCAAAAGCATTGAGTGAGCTTGAACACTTGAATTGCAAGTTCACAAAAAAATCAAAAATTATTGAATGGGCTCGGACCTCATGAGCCTATGTAATTTGGCGTCTCTGTACACAGTCGGTATAAATTGCGTAACGTAAGCAACGTATGTATGTATGGTGAACTGGAACACGATACGTACAATATAGTTTATAAGTGGGTTGGAAATAATGATCCCTGGTTGAGATGTGTCATTCATAACCAGAGATTTGATGGTTCAAAACAAAGGCGGTCTCCCTCCTATCGACACCTCAAACCGCACCCTGCATTAAAATGAATATATTCATGTTTGTTCACTACTTTCCAATGACGAACTTCTGATTTTCCATTCCATCATTTTCGAAATTAACCCAAAACGAGGTCTAGAGCTTTAAATGTTTGAGAATTATCTGTCTTTAAAATTTCCATAAATTCTAAAAAAAAATAATAAATAAAGAAATAAAATGTATTTACAAAAACTTTGGATTAAAAAAAACAGATTACCGTGTCTGCTCTTCTAAAAAGGAATTCTCGATGCCCCAATATATACATTATCATTATAGGTTTGTACCGCAGATGAAACATGTTCCTGCGCCACCGAACGCACCAATGCACCATCCAAGTTCAGAAGTTCAGCCCCCCGGAAAAATTGCCAGTGGTGGCAAAGCTATTCAAATCAACATTTCCATGGCAACTGCCAACAAAATGGTAAAACTGCAGAAATATTCTACCTAAACTGATTTGTGTTTAGAAAAACCGTAACTGAAATATATTTTATTTTTTAAAAATTAAAATATGCTTTTTAGAAACTGTAAAGGGATAAACGTGGGAAAACGTAATCCCTCCATAAAAGATTACCCCCTCCCCGTTTGTGGATGAATCACAAAGAAATTCGTGCCAGCTCGATGGTCAATGTGATCAACTTTGGATCCCGTCAGTGAAGTTCCCGAGTTCGAATCACAACGTGGGCATGGATATTCTTTGTGACTGCCCTTTCATCAATTTCATGTGATCATCACTCATGGCCGCGATTAACCAAAAGTTGTAGAAAAGTGAAGTCAAATAAATACATAAACAACAGGCCTGGCCTCTGTCTTGGTTTAGGAATGTGATTTGTTAATCACTATACCGTGGAGGCTGCACATGCTTCCACACGCGCGCACACACACACACAAGATATACACACCCTGTACTGCATTTTTGCATTCTTTCGAGGCTCTGGCGTGTGGACTCGTGGCAAGTATAATCCCTGGCGGGGCTCGTATTGTGTTGTCTTTACATGTATATGATTGTCTCTTCAACCACCTCATCTTATCACGATTCATCCTCATCTTCGCGATTATTTAGAAGTAGCAGAAAAGCGAACTAATAATAAATCAATATGTATGTATGTGTCCTTTATTTAAACTCGAATTTCTACCTCTTGGGTTGATCGCTATTATGAGGATGAATGATGAACTAATGAGTGGAGAATGAGACAAACATTGCTATATGCCTTACTATGGTTCGAACTGGGGCTGCTGGCTTCCTAAAGCGTTATGCTGTCATGGAGACCGGTTAAATACATGTAGAGGGACTTACTTAATCCTTTCCGTCCAATCTTACTCTCTCGATCCTGTTACACTTATGTCCATGGTATAATTAATTAAGTTAGTCAGCTACTTGCATGAAAATATGCCCACGAGACTCTACCTCCACCCGCTCCAGCACACACACATGCCTTTAAAATTCGTTCACTTTACTATTTTTCGGGTGTTCTATCTATTGTCCTCGTCTCAAGATAAGACTCTCATCTAATAATCATTTAACTGAATTGCTGTGCCTTGTAATGAAGGGGTCCCAGGTTCGATACCCGGTTGAGGCACATAGTGGCACCTGTAGGCCCAGTAACGATTAGCCTTACTGTGCATGAAGTGGACTTAAACATCAAATCAACCAATCAACCAACCAACCAACTTTATTGCTGCGTGTAGAAGTGTAGAAAAATAGTGTTAAAGAACCAAAGACATGGATTCCCTTTTTGCTGAATTCAGCATGAACTTGTTCGTATGCCATCCACAGTTAACTTAAAAAGGCACGGGAAAGCAGTGAAGCATGTTATAAACTTTGCTTCTCAAAATTTGTAATCGCCTCCATGAGGCGATAAACTTGTATGATTTTACATGTTATTAAGCGGCCCGCAGCTGACGTCACTCTTGCAGACGACCTTCACTCGCCGCCGTAGCGCGGGAAGCCGAAATAGCACCCCTGAAGTCTGCCATGGAACGTTGGCCGGTTCAGATTCGAATCGTGGCAGTAGAGGCGTTCATCCGAACGGGTCCCATTCAGGAGACATAGTAGGTAAGACACGAATCGTGGCAGTAGAGGCGTTCATCCGAACAGGTCCTATTCAGGAGAAATAGTAGGTAAGACACGAATCGTGGCAGTAGAGGCGTTCATCCGAACGGGTCCCATCCAGGAGACGCAGTAGGTACTGCACTGACAAGCATCAGGGCGCCAGAGAATCCGCTGACACCTCTGCTTGTGAATGAATGGGACCACTTTCGCTCGCTCGCAATCGTTTGAGTCTCCCACCCTCCAGCATATACATTCAAATATCATTTTAATGTGACAATAACCGTAGACATATACCGGGTGGCCAGAATTAAAGTTACCCAACTCAGAACCCTCTGTAGCCTGTTTGATGCATCGTAGAACTCTGAAATTTGGTGAATCCACTATGCAGACCATGGGGAAAAGGATGGCGATAAAAATAGTTCAATTTCCAGCCACCAGGTTGAAATGTGGCGCTGTACTTCCATGATGGGTTGTAATAATGATGTAAACTGCTCCAATTGGTTATGGATATGCCTTTACCTTGCAATCTTGCAATAAACGAGAGATTATTTTCTCGCAACTTCCAACCATTAACAAATGTCTTAACGTGATCATTTGTACAACCTATCATGGAAGTACAGCGCCACATTTCAACCTGGCGGCGGAAAATTGAACTATTTTTTATCGCCATCCTCTTCCCCATGGTCTGCATAGTGGATTCACCAAATTTCAGAGTTCTAGGATGCCTCAAACAGGCTACAGAGGGCTCTGAGTTGGGTAACTTTAATTCTGGCCACCCGGTACATGTGAAATATCTGCCTTGGTAGTTTCAGCCCACAATCATCTGTTTCATTTTCATGTTTCACTATGCATTGGTAAGATAGACAATTTAACTACATTTTAACATGGAAATGATGACTATTTTCACTGAAGTCCAATTTCACTTCATCTCTCACTTCACGATCAATATTTGAGAGCTTTCTACCACAGACAAATTGCGGTTAAACATGTACGACTGGAGTTCGAGTGTATACCGCTTGTTTTGCCTGCTCGAGCGAAGCTCTATCTAGCGTCGTCCGTGCGAACTATCTGTCGCCCGACCGAAACTTCTCTCTCTGCAGTAAGGAGAGACATTTGTGGTACTGGGGGAATCAATCGGTTAGCTATCAAACAAACCTCGATTACGAACAGACAGCCGACAAAAGTTACGAAATGACACTCTGCCACAGAGCATTTGGTACAAAATCGTAACAACCCTTGCCTACGAGGTGATGCTGAACTTGCTGTATAAAATTAGTTTGTATTAAAGAACCTTTACATTGAAATATGTCATTCCCTGCTGTTAAGAGACCTGTGTTGGAAGAATGCAGTGGGACCACCCGGACATAGAGAAGAGGAAGACAAAGGTGCGAGTGAAGAGGGGGAAGAGAGAGAGAGAGAGAGAAAGAGAGAGAGAGAGAGAGAGAGAGAGAGAGAGAGAGAGAAAGGAGTCCTTCCTCCAGGCCTGACTTAATGACTGGCTCTCGCGGGACAATGGCGGTTGCAGCTGGCGCCTGTGTTATGAAGATTCGTGTCCTCAAATTAACTCCAGCAGAGAGCCCGCGTGTTATTACTTCCAGAAGCGGCCCCTTGCGTCTTGTAAGATGCCTGGATTTGGACCCTGCTCCCGCGAAATGGAAGACGCGGAACAGGAACTTTGCTTTTCACTTGTTGACTTCCGAGTGTGAGGGACGAGGCGGGATATTATTTGCATCAAACGACTCTCATCTTGGTAGAAGAGATTTGAGGGCAATTCGAAATGTGTACACGTAGGGATAAGATGAAAATTGTGTAGTAAATTCGTGTCTCTCTCTCATTGTTCTCTTTCTTCTTCACCCCGTTTTCTCCTTCGTAAAGTCTTGGTCTCCGGTTCGATTCCCGGGATGGGTGACTTCAGGTGGGTATTCTTCCAGCACTCTAGGATACACTCAGCCTCTAATAAATACGTATGTAGGGGCAAACCTGGAAAGTAAAGACGGCCGGAGCGCGGTGCTGATCACATCACTTTCCCAAATGGCCGAGATTGCTAATGTAAGGGGATTTACTGCCACATACTTTCAAATGATTTCATGGCATTTTGCAGGGTATAAGGGGTGACCCTCTGGTAAGGCACCAAACAGTCAACCGCACTTCCAGTATTACACCCAGGTAATTGCCTCTTGCAGGCCAACGAGGTTCTGTCGCCTGGATGCACACCAATATAATCCTCTGTGGATACGTGCTGTCCTGTGATTATCCGCGTGTGTGCAGAATGCACCTCATCTTTTAACTAGGGTATTGAGATTTTGTCCTCGGTGACAGTATAGTTTCAGTTCTTGATTGATTGATTGATTTGCATCTTGATTGATTGATTGATTGATTTGTATCTTGATCGATTGATTTGCATCTTGATTGATTATGTATTTGCTTATTGATTGATTGATTTGCTTATTGATTAATTGATTTGCTTTATTTTACTTAGCTTTTTGTGCCACTTTTGGCTAATTTGTGAAGATGGGGATGAGTGATGATATGATGAAATTCATGAATGGACAGGGTCTCCCCGATGTCGCAGTGATAGAGTCATTGCCTTGTAATAAAGGGGTCCCGGGTTCGATACTCGGTGAAGGCACATAGTCATTCGGATCCGTCCAGTCCCAATTAGCCTTACCGTTCATAAAGTGAACTTAAAACAACAACTTAACTATATTGTCATGAATGGACACTCACAAACATTCATGCCCAGACCGGGATTCGAACCCGGGACCCAGTTTTAGTTCTTGTTAAGTAATTAATGAATGTATATATGAACATACAGACATCCTGTATTTTCTTGTCAGGGGTTGTCCTCAATTTTGTTTTAATTAAGGCACCTATCTGCGTATTGCGTGACGGGAAAAAAAATAGCCTATGTTCCCATAATATAAAAGTCAATCAATCTATCAATCATGGCATGTTGCAAGGTGTGCGGGGGCGGAAGGGTTACCTTTTACACTCTTTCCCCCTTCTCGATTTCTTTGCTCTTATTCATCACTTACCCCAAATTTCCTCAATTATTTCCGTCTCTTATTCCCGATTTGTTCATTACTTTCTTCCTTTATTTCCCCTATTTTCAACAACCAATCTGCATCATATAGCTGCATATATAGGATATATTTGCCGTTTTCGAGGGCTGGTAGAGTTACAAAGATGCCTCGAAGAGCGAATTGTTATCAAGGAATGGTGATCGCGGTGATCTGTATGTAACCCTGTGAAAGTTTGTCTGTTTTGTAAGGCAACACCCTGTATATAAATATTTTAATGTGTGTGTAGAGAGAGCGAGAGAATGTATTTCCTTTAAGCATGATACAAATTACAAAATACTTTCATTGTTAACATTAGAAGTCTACTATAATGGCCTGAATTCTGATTCGTATGACGGAAAAGCATGCTCTTAAATACTTTCCCCAAAACCAATATATATATAAGAGGCCCTAAGTTGTTACTAAAATTCGAATTAAACAAATGATCCTCTCGTCTCCTCTATTTTCCTGGTTTTAGAGCTCCAAGAATATTAATTCTCAATGAAGAAATTCTTGCTCGAAACTTTCCACTTGTGCAGCTCAGCCCCCATTGCAATCTCGGCGGAGCGCGCTCTCTCTAGCGGACGGTTTCGCAATTAAAAACTTTAATTAAACAAAAAAAGAAGAGTCTACGTTCTCCCCCTACCACATCAGGCTACCAACATCGGACGCTCAACTGCGATACGAAAGTGCAAGCGCGCACCTGCTCACCAGATAAACCCTCCATCACCCTCTCAATGTGGAGACCACATGTCACAGTCCCCTAAGAGACCAAACCCGATTCCGTTCATTTTGGACACTGATCCTAAAAGTTTTCTGCCATTTTGCTGCTCAATCGAATCGGTAAGGAAGTGACTGTGTCAGCTGACGATATTGTAGTGGTTATGTGGTCTGGTGGTTAGCGTAACACAACAAAAACGCCAGATATACAATATGGTCGGAAATAAAGTATAATGAAATGCAGAACATGTACAGTCACCGACAATAAAAATTGAACACCTAGATCGTGAAATGTTCGCTTCCCTGCGAGGCGTTATGTGTGTTGCCTAACTCTACGACGGTGGTAGAAGTTGCCATTGAAAATTTGCTATTACAATCCACTTATCGCTGTGCTTTGCAAAAGCTAGTATTTCAGGATCTAGGTGTCCCATTTTTTTGCCGGTCACTGTACGTGAAATGTGTTTTTTATTTAATAGATGTTCTTGCCAAATTATCTCAAGTGATACCATAGCCCTTGTATAGCAATCGTTCTCTAACCCCTAAAAAATGTAGTCAGCATAGAGTGTTGACGGTCTAACGTATTGTACCCAAGGTAGTGGGTAAGAAGGAACAAGTCTTCTGTCATTCTTAGCATAGCACGAAATAGATAAAAGAATGCGAAATAAGTAATCAGGCAAAGGTTAGGTTATTGACTTGGGAGGAGTATGTGGAATGAGCGTTGGAATCGTGAGGGAGCGAGGACAGTTGAGAGTTGACTTTTGGAGAGGATACGAGACAGAGTAAAGATCGCGGATGGTGAGAGAGAATGGAAGTGGGAAACGATTATTGGACAATGATGCGTGAACAGAGTGATGTTAGACAGGGAGGTCAGACATGTGACAATTGAGAGGACAAGTGTGGAAATAACCTTCATCTAATTGTGAGGCAAGTAATATCGTTTTCTAGACAAATCCATACCGGTTCAGTCGTGGAGAGTACAGGAATCCAATAATTGTACATGTAAGTTCTTTTGCCATAACTTTGAATGCAACATCTCGCATACATCATATTTAGGTCAAGCGTGTGATTACCATCTGGAAGATGAATGATGAATAACTACACCACCCAATACAATCTAAAGGTCTCTAGTTCGATCCCAACGCAGTATTAGCATTGCGTTACGTGGTGGAGGTGCGCTAAATTGGTATACATCTTGAGATCCATGCAGAAAACATGGTTTAGGACTAAGATTCTACACTGGAGGCTTCCGTAATAATATATTCTTGTTTGAAAAATACAGTAAATTGAAAAATATGCTTTTTTTGCTTTGAGTCTCAGCCTTAGCATTAGTCTTTCTTAGTCCCCTGATCAATGCCAACAGCATTCATCCTCATAGTCAAGATTTCCAAAAAAGAGTAAGGTAGGACACCTGGAAAATGAGACATTTGTCAAAATCATGCAGTCATTACTTTTTAACGATTAAAGATAGGTTGAAAATCCTTCACCAATGAATTTCTCGTGAAATTCTAGGCTGATTTGATATTCTCATCACTCCTTCCCATTTAAAAATGTTGAGTTGAATTCAATATGGAGGACGTCCGCTTGGAACACACCAATGTTGTTCCCCCTAAGCCTAACCTGTTTCTTTCATGACCAATTGTACCTAGTCTAACTCCTTTACATTTTCTAGGGGGTGTTAAGGGACTTTTGAATCACCCTGAAAATAAAAATTATAACTACTGAAATATTTCCTATTTTCGTCCAACTGGAACCCACCAACCTGTACTACATCGTGTCAAGTACCTCTCCAATTGTCCTCTGGATGCTTATTCAACGCCTAAATCTTTCGGGGCTCCCACCGGAAATCGAACCCAGGACGGCGTGCACGAAGAGTGAGAGCGCTAACCATTTGACCAAGGACGCCTTAAATTATTCACGTAAAATCTGAAAATAGTAACGAACGTCTGTGAGTTAGATAACCCTTCTTGCCGTAGAATTAAAGTGGTTGCATATAGATTAGGATATTTCTGACAAACTGCCAGAAATGTAACTGGAGTTATAATAAATCATGTTGAAAAATTACCGCTTTGCTTAAATAACGATTCCTACCGATAGATAGTTTATTTCGCACCCGATATAATTCTTGGGTGTTTGGGAATATCACGTAAGTGACAATTTTTTGTTTAATCTTTTAATAGCAACCATCACAGACATGATATCAGGGTATCTACCAGTCTAGAATGTCAAGAAAGTCAAGCGAAAATCTAGAAATCAACAGGTAGGTCAAGAAAGTAAAAAAAAGTAAAAAAATTATGATTGTGGTCAATAATTTTTGCTTCAAACTCTCTTCTTAAATTACAGCTTCAGTTTTCAACTTAACTGGCCTTGCGGTAGTGGTTTTTCATTTAATAAATATATGTATTTTCTTAATTTTCAACTATACCTCAGTAGGGGGTGATTAAATAAATGTCAAGAAGAAGGAGGAGAAAGGTCAAGAAGAATTAATGAAATAGTCAACAATTTTGGATTTGTTATTTTGGTAGGCACCATGAAAATGTTCGAATCATGTTTTTGAATTTCAATGTCCACCAAGTTCATATTTGTTACGTGTGTTGGCGAATTATATGTTACAGAATCTTCTATAGTTCTTAAAGACAAGTATCCCTTTTATAATTAAACCTGAGAGTGTTGTATAAGTAAAGCTATCTGAAATCAAATTCCACAAAATCAACTCTTCTGCAACACAAGATGATCTTGACGTTCAGAGAAATTATGCGTGACGTATGCATGATTTTCAACAAATTTGTTTAAAATTATCAACATATTTTGAGCAATGAGACAAAATTGGTAAATCATCAAGAGTATTGAATATGTAATGAGCATTTAGTTAAATATTAAGCAGTGGCGTCAAATTCCATGAAAAAAGACATTTCACTTGATAAGTTCGGACTGAAGGACATGGTAATGTAGATTAATATAAGTTGCACAAGATAAAAATCAGACGGTGAACAATTAACTTATTTATTTGAAACTGGACGTTATGTCCGAAACATTCAAGTACATTGAATCATGATACAGCAAGAATACACACAGAATACATCTGCTTATGATTTCTCTTCTTCTGGCCGTGAAGACCATGCCTTGTAGCCATACGCTTAATACCTGGACCGTGTCATCACTTCTGTGGGAAATCTTGACCTATGAGGTGCAAATACTGCATTCATTTCTTAATATGAAACGCCGGAGATCACGATAATGGTTAAATTGAAGTCAAGAGGGAAAAAAGTAGATTACATTCGAAAAGTTTCCAATCTGTTCTGGAAGTTGTACAATGACGGACAATTCTGTTTTGTAACGATCTTAGTGAAAACAAATGGATTTGTTTCAAACCTGAAGCGTTCGTGACTATACGTAGTATCCCAAAACCGATAAATGGATTTTGAAACATTTTTACCGCACGGAAATCAGCCTTTTCCGCTAGGAATCTCTCTCTAACTTCCTCTCTTCCCTCCTCCTCCTCGCTGTTTTCTCTCTCTCTTTCCTCGCCTCTCTCTCTTTCCTCGCCTCTCTCTCTTTCCTCTTTCTCCATCTCTCTCTATATTTCTTGGCCTCTCCCTTTTCTCTCTCTCTCTTTCTTTCTCTCCCTACTCTGACTCTTACTTCTCTTTATCCTTTATCTCTCCTTCCACCTTTCCATTCTCTCTTCCTTCCTTCCACCTTCTCTCTCAACCCTTGTCTCCCTCTCCCCTTCTTTTATTACTCTGCTTTCTTTGCTTCTTTGTCTCTCTCTGTCTCTCCAATGTTTCTCTTTCACTCACGTCGCAAATTCTCGTCTCTAATGCCAGCTGCACACGGATCTGACATGACGAGTCACGACGCGAAGCAACGCAACACGACGGGACACACCGGAATATATTGTTTTTTTTCTACATTTCCGGTCCGCACACCGACAGGACACAAATTTAGTACAAGAACTTTATTGTATCCCTTTCATCTATTCTTTGCAAGGATTAATGTAACAAAGCATGGGTTTTTGTAAATATATAAAATGTATGCCCAATGACACAGCAGGAACCACGTTTTGCCAGAATGGAGTTCCGGTCCATTACGGCTCACTTTAAGCGTCGCTCCCCTCCAAAAATGGAAAAAGTTTGATTCTTGTATTGCAACCACATAGTTATTTGAGCAATATTTTTTTTCTTGTACAATTTACGATATGTTTTGTACATTACAAGATAATTTCAAATAAACCTATTTCTTTCACGTAATGTAATTGCCACTTCATTTCATAGCGCATATATTTTGTCTTTATTATGGTGCAGTCAATGAATAATCGTACAGCAGAGGTCTAGCTTGCACAAGAACGATTAGCTTCTGTATTAAGCTCTCTTTTTAACCTTGATCGCACTGATATATATATATATATATACCGGCCCCTTGGCGAAGTGGTTAGCACATCGTGCTACGACGCTAGGGGTCCTTGGTTCGAATCCAGACCTGGTCTTAGATGCTTGTGAGTGTCCATATATACAGGTATACATAAATATTGTTAAACGATACAGTGGTGAGTCACATAGAGGTGGTGAGAAGAAAGGATTCTCACGTGCGCAGAGCGTTTTGTCGCATCGTGCTCCCGCGAGACCAAATTCCCGGGACATTGACTGTTTTGTCGCAAACCGTCGCAACGTGATTCGAGGTGTCTCGAGTCATAGGCTATGTATCGTCCGGTGTGCGGCGGCTCGTAAAAGCCCCATGTTAAACGTTCCCCGAGTCGGTTTGGAACAAAAATTACTCGTCGCGTCGTGTCGGATCCAGTGTGCGGCTGGCCTAATAGTGCAATGTTTCTCAGCTTACCCCTTATTCATCATACCTCTCTATTTATCTTGGGGGGCGTCATTGAATAATTGTAACACCCATATCAGGAATCTTTTATCTTAGGCATCTAGACGAAAATGTTAAAACTTTTAAACAATTTTCGCAAACGTAAATGTAAATGTAAGATTGTTTTTAATTCCGCTATTGCTGCATGTGAGGCGCTGAAAAAATAGTATCTGCTGTGTAACTACTAAAACTTCAAGACTACAAAAATCGATAGTAGGAATCAGAAGTACACCGTTCACTTTACTAAATTTCAAGGCATCTACTACAAACACTTGGGAATAAAAGTAGAATTTCGAAACTTGATGAACTGGTCCAGGTTGAGTCTGCATTGTGCTGTTCTCTTCCAATAGTTTTTTGAAGTTCTAGATCTTAATTCTTTTCATCTACTTGTTGATGTTTATGTACTGAAAACGCTGCTTTATGTTACTGGTGAAGTATGAAGTCGTACTGTGGACATAAATTTATATGTGAAGCCAATTCTCTCTCTCCCTCCTCTTCTCTTCCTCGTCTGGTTTCTTCTTTTTTATCCTCTGTTTCTTCTCTCTTAGTTCTCTCACGTTGTGGCTGTAGGATTACTCTCAGCTTTCTCCTACTGTCTCTTAGACGAGTGGCGTGTCCCGGAAATAAATGGAGAAAGTAACAATTAGCAATTCAATAAATTAATACTATCAAATAATAACACGAGGAGAACAATGATAATAATGTATTGTTATTATTACATTTATTACCGTGTAAACTAGGCGAAAGTTTTCCTTGCAGTTTCTGTTGGACAAAATTGGATCTGTTTGAGATTAAGATGTGGTATGACCTGGCCACCCTGCGCTCATTACGCAAGAATAGTGAGTCTGTTACAACGGTAATTGCAGACTCGTAATGTTTTGTCCGAATGTCCTTGTATACTGCCAAAGATGGTACTAAACGATAGTTTATATTCTGTACATGCGTCTTCGTTCTTCCAATGTAACTTTAATGTATTTTCTTGTATTTTAATTTTCTAACAAAACCCAGTTTCTCGATGTAATATTTTGACAACAGATGTCTCTGTCTATGGAGAGACTTCCTGTTTTTTGATTAGAAGTCTGTTCCAAGAGTTTTTACTTAAACACATTTTTCATAGACAGAAACTTATTTTCAGCAGTTCCAATGAGAGACAGTACAACCCACTGTTCCAATACATCAACATTTTCTTTGCAAGTTTTAAAATCGCTTAGTTAATATTGAAAAATTTACTCATGAAAGATATAATATATAACGATATAGGAAAGTTTGGCTACTTGTAGCAGGTAATTGTTGTTAGTTATTATTATTACTATTAAACGTGCTTCATAATATGTTTCATACATGCTGCAAATCAAATTTTCTTCTTTCGGATACATCTTTTGTGCAGCATTAATTCAATTTTCATCACTAGATGGCGGCATGTTTACTTTATACAATAAGCTTAACACTCACTATATTTTTAAAAAATATATGTATACATAACTTTAGTCTGTTAATGCTTAATACTTTTAATTATTGTTACAGATCTCATCCTTGTTGGAATATTGACAAAACATTTCTTTGAAGCATATTTTTATGTCTCATATTGAGTTTCTCTACAAGTCTCTTGAGAGAAGAAAGTAGCAAAGAAAAAATGATCACCTTTAAAAAGAATTTAGAGGTGAAAATGGGAGCTCCACTCTCACCTTATCACAAAAGAAACAAAAGTGAAGCTAACATGTATGCTCGTCTGTTGGAACAGGAAAAACTTGCCCGATATACAGAACGGAGTGTAAATATACATGTGCGTGTTCTCTCTGATTGAATCGGAAACAAGTCGTCTGATCCCACGAGGAGAAGAGACAGTTCACACTGTTGATGGTTCAGGACTGACGAAAGGCGTAAAGAGGAACAAAACCAAATTGTTATAAAATGATTAAACGAATGCACGGAATGAAACTGGATTTCCCAATTTGCAATGCAGCATCACTTCTTTCCTTTGCAATAAGGTAATTAGAATTCTAAATACAGAGTTTCCACCGGGATCCAACCCGGAAATCCTTGAATACAAGGCGACAACACTAACTACCAGGCTATCAGAGGAGGCTCAATCAATGCAGTTATATCTTGCTGAAAGAGAAGCGAATTAACTACACAGTAATATTTTTCTAAGTATCCCTACACAGCACAACATACCTTTTCTTTTGCATACTCATCTTGTAGATGTGAGAACCAACAGAAGAGACGAAATCCTTTATTCTTTCCTCTCGGCTTTCAAACTCTCTAGTTTCCAGTTAGATAGGCTGATATTTCTCTTCCGTAATGTGAAAAAGACTGTAAATAATAAAAATGACAATGAACGAATGAATTAGTTAAAATTTTGAAGTGGCCATTTTACACCCCTCAAAGTATTCGAGGAAAACCCCTCCTACCTAAAATCCTTACCTTAAAGTTAAAAACGGGCTGTTAAAAGCCGATTGAGAAAGGTTGAAAGTGTACGTTCGTAGAGGGACCTGCATAGGACATACACAACACGTTAGAAAGGTAATGTTCTCAGAAACAGTGCAAGATGCTCCCTCTTCTCAAAAAGGTAGGAACATTTCAAAAGGACCGTCATCATCTTCCAACATGCATGATGAACAGTTGGGCTCCCGGTAACGTCCACATTCAGGATGTCCTGATTCAGGATCTCTTTGAAAAGTGCCTCGTTTCGGGATGTGTTTATCACAAATTTGATGTCTCAGTGAAATTTGTCCGGATTGAGGATGTCCTTTAATTGCCTAAGGGAATTGAGAATTTCGACCTTTAGGAGGAAGGGGAGATTATAGTCAAAATCACCTTGAAAAGACAGAATTGCTTGCCAAAGGTCACACTCATACACATTACTATGACAAAACATACAGACAAAATATTTTTTTATTTTGAACTAACTAATAAACAAGGGTTAGGTTAGGTTAGGTTAGGCTCGATGCTCCGATACTTGCATGTCGAATTTTGTACAGCGACGATCGGACCGAAGAGAATGTTGGAACTTGGGTGACAAATTCAAGTCCAGCGACGGAAACTGATGACAACTCCTCCTTAAAAATGGATGGCACCGGCGTCAGTAGTTCAAGCGGTGGAATGTCTACCTTATGAGTCACTCCCACTCTAGGGCTCCAGTCAAGAAGACATCCTGAGTTAGGACAACCTCAAATCTTTAGCAAACATTTCACAGAACACATCCCCAATCGAGACAATTTTCAATGGAATTTCCACAGATCCTGAATCGAGACATCCTCAGTGTAGTATAAATCGTTTGTATGAGGAACGTAAAATCGGCACATTCAATGAAAATATGCCGAACATTGCCTTATAAGTAAGGTGATCGCCAGTCCTTCGATGTGTGTTAAGTATTTGCGTAGATAGACATTCTTGTACAATATTCCTTAAAGTTACTACGTTACTTTGGTATCTTAAGTACGTGTCTACACGCCACAAAATTAATGTTATTATTTTGGTAGCAAGCACTCAGCGCAGGATTGATTGATTTAGTTTATTTTACTTCGCATTCTGTGCCTCTTGGCTAATTTGCGAAGATGGGGATGAGTGATGAAATGACGAAATTGATGAATGGACATTCACAAACAATCAAGCCCGAGCGGGATTCGAACCCAGGACCCTTGAGTAGAGAGGCAGCACTTCGTTCCTACGCGTCAGCAAAAATTCGATGCGACTGGTGTTATGTTACATCCGGTTGTAGCGGTGTACGAGCGATTTTATTGTTGAGTCAGCAGAACGTGTCTGATCACGTTGAAGGCATCGGAAGCGGTGGGGGAGGGGGGTCAATGGATTTGTCACGTTGTTTCTTGATGTATGCTAACCTAACACGTGCGTATGTTTATGTGTGTGTCTGTGTGTGTGTGTCTGTGGAGGAAATGCGCGCGCAACCATTGCGTATGATGCAAACACATGAAGAAATGATTTAAAGATGGCGCCGAATTTTACTGTACCCCCGAAAGTTTAGCGGCTAAGGTTATTGCTCTGTAAAACAAGAGGCGTCGAGGGTTCGATTCCTGGTAGAGTCAATATTGATTGATTGATAGATTGAGTTAGTTTTTTTTAAGTCCACTTTATGCACGGTAAAACTAATCAGGATTGGACCTACAGTTGAAAAGTGGTGATTCGGACCACTATGTGCCTCCACCGAGTATCGAACCTGGGACCCTTTGATTACAAGGCGACGATGTCAATATTGAATGGTCTCGATTAGCCTGTGTGTACATAAAGCCAACAAAATGGTTGAGTTCGAAAATCGAGTTGGGTTAGTGGTTAATGTTGTCACCTGGCAATGAAGAGGTCGAGGGTTCGATTCTCTAGGTAGTTAAATTAGGCCAATTGTTTAATCCCGCCATTATAGGTCGCGATTAGTCCATCTGTGCACAAAAAGTGATTGAATAAAATCAATATGGCGGCCTTGGGTTAGTGGTTAATGTTGTCGCCTGGTAATGAAGAGGTCGCGGGTTCGATTCTCTAGGTAGTTAAATGAGGCCAATTGTTTTGTCCCGCCATTATAGGTCCCGATTAGTCCATCTGTGCATAAATAGTATTTGAATAAAATCAATATGGCGGCCGCGTTTTGTGTTTATCGGCGGCGGCGCGGCGAGGGGCGGAGCGGAGCGGGGCGGCGCGGCGCGGGGGGTGTTTTTTATTCCGCGAGATGTTTTAACCAAGTGGTTGAGGGTTCGATTCCCAATGTTGGTGAAAATTGGATATTCAATTGTATTTGTTTAAAAGTTCCGATTATCTTTTTTTGTGCACAAAGAGAAAATGAACTAATTGGAAATAGGATGTTTATGCTGTAATGAAAAGGTCCCGGGGTTCGATTCACAATGTCAAAATGGCTGATAATGATGTTGTTTTTAAAATAATAATAAAAAAGAAGTGTGTTGAGTCCCCATTAGTATTTATGCAGGAACAAATATTAAAAATCAAAACAAAATGCCTTTTGATTACAACGCAAAGATAAATTAGAATCTGTTGTTTTGCCGTGTGGGGCCCCAGTACCGATTAGCTTAAATGCATAAAGAGTAGGTAAAATAAGCAAGATGGCCGTCACTATTGTTTTGTGATCAAAGAGGAGTCACAGGTTCGATTCAATCAAAGGAGGCAACATTCTATGTTTCAATTCCATGTAAAAGTCTAAAGTTATGTTTCGATTAACCTCAATGCATAAAGAGGAATTAAACAAAAAACAAGCAAAATGGCGACAGATGTGATAAAAGAAAAATTGAATTAGTTCTTTTATAGTGACAAGAAAAAATAGCGAATCATTGTTAGAAATAGAATGAAAATAAAGATACTTGCCTTTGCGTGTCCAGCGCTGTGCAGAAAAGCTCTCATGCTTTATCTCCGACAAGTCCACAATACACAATTTTTTTTTATTGTATAGTTAATTATTAATGTTGTTATTAACACAGATTCTTACCAGTGTGAAGAAAAGCTCTCATACTCTATCTCCGACAAGTCCACAATACACACTTTTTCATTATATAGTTAATTATTAATGTTGTTATTAACACCGATTTTTACCAGTGTGAAGAAAAGCTCTCATGCTTTATTTTCGACAAGTCCACAATACACACTTTTTCATTATATAGTTAATTATTAATGTTGTTATTAACGATTGTTACCAGTAAAAATATAAACCATGAGGATTTTTGAAGGGGTGATAAGTGAAAAAAGCCAAGACATATTTTATCCCTGTTTATTACCAATATTTACAAAATTCAAAAGAGCCGCACACACACACACATACATATGTAAAATGTTTATATTGTGTCACCAGTTTATCAGCATGTTATTTAACAAGTTTTTATTCTTCAAGTTTGTTCACTCACCCACATAAGGAATTGTGTCACTATCATATCCATTTTCTGCTGCAACCACCGAATTAAAATGTTTCACTATTTTTTCCACAAGCATGTCCTCGCAAAAAACAAACACTTCTTTGGAATGTATTTTTCCGTCGATGTTTTGTATAGACAAAGGCTCAGGTTTTGTACATCCATGTAGATGGGAAAGCACAAACTTCTCCTTATTACATGCATGGACAGGGGAAATATCTGTGCAACCGAAACATTGTTCGCGAAGGTCGAGAATGCAAGATTCCACACAGTTTCCAAAATATGATTTCAGATACGGCGACACTGTTTCACACATAACTTTCGCATGCTCGATACACATAAATATGTTCATAAAGTTCCGCCACGAACTTTCTGCGATGAACACTATCTCCAGGGAACCGTAAGCTGGTTTCTTCCTTATAATGATCTGACGGCGATTGTACAGTGTGGTTATCAGCAATTCATGTTGCTCACTTAGTGGGTAGGAAACACGAGGCTGCTCACCTGGAATAGCGATGTAATTGTCGATTACTGGAAACAATTCCTGAAGAGCGTGCCACTCCTGCAACTCTAGTTCAACACCGGCCGCCCCGCTTCTGTGTAGCCTGACCACAGGTTGGAAATCCAGATGAGAGGAAAGTCCGATTGAGATAACCTTTGTTTTCGAAGCATTCAAATAGTAGACGTGATCAAATAATATCGACTGGCGTATAAGACTAGTTACTTGTTTTTGTTCTTCAGGTAAATGCTGATCGCTCTCTTTCTGAAGAACCCCCTTGAAATTAGTGTACGGTTGAAATCTTTTTTTCAGCGGCATCGAAATAGAGGATTCCATGACTAAGAACTGCGAGATACTGCATGTCGCAGCGTGCAGGTATACATTTGAAGAAATGCGTGGGTGTGTTTTTGAGACGCATGCGCGCGTAGCAAACCAAGCATGTGCTGGACAAAAAAGGTGGAGGGGGCGGGGCCTTACAAAGATCAATGGTGAGAGAAAAATCAGCAGAATATCATAAACGTCATATTGAGGAAATATTGGATAACAAATATTAATTAATTTAGTTAAAGCATCAACCGCATTGTCGATCTGAAATTAGGTTTATAGACAGGGGGCAAAATGGAAAATATCGACGATGTTCTAGTATTGGATTGTTTCTGTATTTCCATCGGTATAATCCTCCACCACATTTGAAGCATACTGTTTTATCCTCTTTTTGAATGTAAAATAATCCTTCTTCGGACAGAGCTTCTACAAACGGGAATTCTTTTGATTGCCAGTTTCTGAAAGAGGACAATCTAGCATTGAAAGACCCCATCTCTGGATATTGCGTCATTGTTCTGTAAAGACACAAAACAAGATAAATATTATAAGTAAGCTGTTGTAAACTGTAACGCTACAAAATTATTAATATACTATTAGGACTATATGTAATTTGTATAAAATTTCAAACAGTATTTACTGTCAATATTTTCTAGTATACGTACCGAATATTATAAATTTAATTTACGAGTCAGCAAATAAGTTGTTATAATATTGTCGTTTTTTATCGGTACTGGGAATAAAATTTGAAATTTATGAATGGGTTTACCAGAGGCTCTATCGAATAAATACAGAAAACAGTAATGCCCACAGTACACAGACCCGTAACTTTGTATCTGATGAGTGTTGTACGTATAGAATTTAGAGTTACTTTCCAAAAATCGCAAATGGTTATGCACACGTGGAGGTTTTCCGTAACTATCAAAAAATTCCCCCCGGGAGTTACTGTCTATGAAAATTGCTACCCAGTGCTTCCCGGGGCTATCTTTGGGGTCTGTATTTACAATCAACGCTGCTGGTAGTTCCACATGTACAGGTAATTCATTAGCTGCGAAAACCCCCACATGATGATTGTCAAAGGCTCTATTTGATATTAACCCGTGAAGCAAATTTAAAGTCGACAGGATTGCTGTAAGTATGCTGTTCAGATGAATAATTAACAAAGCACTTAGTTTAGATATTATATCAGAAGAGGGTTGTGGTGTTGGCAGGTCCGTAATAGCCTGTTTTTTGAACCCAAATAAGTTCATAGGCATGTTTATTTATTTCAAATCATGCTCTGTAATTGGGCATTTTTTGCCACTTTTCAAATCACAATGACCCCATGGTAAAGTATGTATGCCACATGATAAAATGCATCTCTTATCATCATGTGGGTCCAGAGCCACTTTTCTTACAATATTTGTAGTCAACAAGTGATCCACACTCAGAATTCTGGATTCTGATGTTCTGATTGTGCTACATGATTTGAGGCAATTTTTGTAATCTTCAAATTCAAGCTCTTTGTCTACAGTCACTTTGCCAATGCCCTTGGCCTTTTTGGCAACAGCGCCACTACATGTTTCAAAACTGTACATCTTGGCTCTTAACCCAGCAAATGCCACAATAACATCACCAAGTGTCTCATCTTTTAACTTGCCAGGCACCTTTTTGTTGTGGGGTTTAATTTTTGAATGTTCAGTGGTATCAAAATATTTAAACAATTCAGGCTGTGTTATATCTTGATAAACATCTTCTGTTTGAATATCAAGAACAAAACTATCTGTGTCCATGTACATCAGTTTTACACGATCCTTATAAAAAGCCTTCAACACATCATAATACAATTTTAACATGTGTAACTTGGCCAATTCCAATATCACAGCCCCTACATAAATAGGCTTATCAAACTTAATCTTTGTTTTTTTCATGTTGAAAAGTGCCATATTCTCATCATAAATTCTTCTGTAATTGAAGTTTGGCTTTGCAATCAATTTTTTGCTCCGGCTGGGGTCAGTAATTATTTTAACATCAATATGTTTTCTGACATTTTCAATTGTTTTGCCATGCACTGAATTGACCATCAATTTAAACAAAGTTTTATCAAATTGGCTCAATGCAGATGTTCGAAGCTCTGTGTTTGTATCAATATATGGCTTCAACCATCTTGAGTGCCTGAACCTCAAAACGTTTCCAATTTTGGTCACTTGAACACCATGTTTCATCAGGAACTGGAGGTTTTTGTAATATATGACATAATCCTGTTTCGGCTCTAGAGTCATCATCAATTTCTTCTGTTTAGAGCCAGGTGAACACTTAAACTCAGGAATTGGGGGCAGATCAGAAAATGTGTTGTGTAAATCATCAGGAATTGTCAGATCAACCTCTAAGAACAGGCCATAGTTACTGTCATCAAAATCCTTAAGATCTTCAATATTGAAATCTTCGACCCACTCAAGCCCTGCATATGGCAGTTTTTTCATCATGGCATAACCATAGAGGCTGTTGGCATCTACATACAGTATATAATTTGATGGCAGTGCTGGATCATAATCAGGAATATATTTGTTATTTGCTCTGGCATATCTCTGAGAACATTGCACCAATGTTATACTTATACATTGTTCCATAAACAGATACATATCTTGATCCTGGATCAGATCCAATTGCATTTTAGTGTTTAAAAACATTGCAGACCATGCTAGGCCCGGAGCACTGTAAAAATACATTGGATCCAGCTTATAATTTTCCATGGAAGATTTTCTGATTGCCTGCAGTATATCAGCTAAGAGGGTCACATCAAGTTTTAAATAAGCCTTGTGATAATCACCAAATGTCTGGCATTTTAAATTGTTCCACATCAATTGGGCATGGTGATAATCTTCATCAGTGATTCCAGATCCTCTGATTTTGCTGTAAAACTCTTGTTGTGGTGGCAGAGAACACTCATCAAATTTAGAAAAATCTGTAACATAATCATATGGATATACACCCTTCCGCCTAATTAATTTCAGGTCCTGATTTGGAAACGAAGCACATGTGATTTTGAATTGATCATCAGATAATTGAGTGGCCAGTGTAGCCAGGCTAGCCGATAAAATTCTGTAGGAATCAAGAAATCTTAAGTGAATAGGAACACCATTAACTTTAATTTTGCTAATGGCAATATATTTTTCATTATTTTCAGCTAAAATATTTAAATTCTGCTTGTCAAACCCCTCGTACCTGATCAAATGATGAAAATCATAATTGGATGCACCATGGCAAAATATAGGGATAAATTTTGGTCTCTGGATCTTAATATTACAGCTATTACACAGGGCCATTTTGAATTTACCATCTGTATGAGAATGGTGTTTCGCCTTGATATTTGTATCTGAAAATTCAGAATCTCATACCGGGCATTTTTCTGCATTGTTGAAATCTTCAATCTGTTTCTCTGTTAAAGGCAACATGGGTTTTGATTTTAATAAAACATTAGATGCTATGTTATGGCACTCATTTTCTATTCTATCTGCAAATTTTTTGATGGCATCTGCTCCCATGTATAAATCTTCTTTACTAACAACCCCATCCTGTACAACCACATAATAAAAACTAGAAGGTTCATGTAGCTGGTATGATGTAATTGAAGATTCATCAGGATCTGGGCTACAGAATGCAAGGGGTTTGAGATTTGATTCAAAATCACAGACTATATATGCTGGGTGTTCCAACAGGGCTTCAAATTTTTTGAATTTGGCATTTTCACATGGATTAGGCATAACCATATGAACAGGTTTATGGTTGCCACAGTATTTCAGATGCTCAATTAATTTGTTTTTAGCAATTTCTGCATTCTTTTCACAAACACCATTCACCATTTTTCTACCATCAAATACAATTAAACATCTTCTGCACAACTTGAATATTGTATTGGATTTGTCTAGTTGTGTTCTCACTAAAGCTTCAAGATTATGTATCAGAGTACAATGGTGTGTGTCATCTCCTTCAATTAAGAGCAGATCAATCGGAACAGCAGAATCATCATCAAATGTACTGATTCTGAGAGGTGCTATCAAGCAATTGCCACTGCCAGTAGAACAAATAAATACATTAATAGATAATTGTTTACCATTAATATCCCGGGCCTTTTTTTCAAATTTATCAATATTCTGAACAGACATTGGATATTCTAAACCCTCCATTGCTTCATCAAAATCATTTTCATGTTGTTTATAATAACTTATTCTCTTTGGATTATCTGAAACTGGATACAAAGCAGCTAAAATACACCACAGAAAGCATTTCTGATCATTATTTTCTATGTTAAGCACAGCTTTTTTGTTTTTAATATTAGCAGGTAAAGGCACATATGTGGAACCTTGTAATGGGCTGAATTCAGAAATATTAACATAGAGCTTGTGTGGAGATCCGCATAGGCTCCATCCAGACTCTTTTGCCGCAAATTCAGAGTGTTTCATATTCAATTGATCTATCAAACTGCTTATTATTTTGTCTGAATTTGCATTTGAATATACCGGTACAGTTTCTGTTATGTGGGGCTGTGTAAATTTTGTGCCATTTGGCTTCTTATATTGTGTAAACAATTTGAGGGACAGCTTATAAGAGCCATTTTGTGCATTTAGAATTGCCGGCACATCAGAATTTATACTGTTCAAAAAATTCTTAATATCACATTTTGGCTCTGATACAAACCGGTAATCCCTTAATTGGCCATTAAAACTGCTATGGATAGGTGGTGCATAGCGTGGCTGCTTTGCTGCTCTAGCATTAACAGGTGCTTCATGCTTCCTTTTCAGACCAGATGTAGATGGTTGTGGGGGCAATGTTGATGACTGTGCAGAGCAAGTACCTTTATGTTTATAAGTGAAGTATTCCATGCTATATTTTCTATGGCATTTAGGGCATATTTTTGTGGGAGTTCTGCATTTGTCTGGATTACAATTCCTTTGATGCTTAGCCCAATTGGGGTTAGATATATTTTTTTTGCATTGATTACAATATTTTTGATTTGGCATTTTTGTTGTTGTTTATTATATAAGATTTCCTGGGGTCCAAATCAAAACTTTATACTTAATAAAAAATATCAGTTGGGTTCAGTAGTGTGATTTGTGTGTGTGTGTGTGGGTGTGTATGTGTGTTAATATTTTTGGCTTTGCTATTTATATAAAATTTCTTGGGGTCCAAATCAAAACTTTATACTTAATAAACCTATGACAGGTTGTTAAAAATTCTGTATATTAAATCAAATAGATTTGTAATTCAATTTATACAAATCTGCAATATTTTTGTGTTTAAAAAATATGAGCAGCACTGCAACAACACACCCTTACTCTTCAACAACTCTCACAATACTAGCTGATATGCAATGCAAAATCTTTTTATATAGCCTAAGCACAGACCGCATTGAAAACATCTGAAACAATAAGCCAATCAGAATATAACACATCATCACATTATGTCATAACCAAGCAATCAGAAAACAACACATGTCTAATAATTTTTTGCATAATATTAGGTAATAATTTGTTGCAAAACATGATGCAATATAAATAAACCAGAAATAGGCCACAAGTGGGCCGGAAGTAAATATGTGTGGGTGGGTGTGGGTGTGTGTGGGTGTGTATGTGGGTGGGTGTGGGTGGGTGCGGGTGTGTATGTGGGTGTAGGTGTGGTCAAGGTCAAGGTCAAGGTCAAGGTCATCTCAAGGTCAAGGTCAAGGTCAGGGTCAAGGTCAAGGTCAAGGTTATCTCAAGGTCAAGGTCAAGGTCAGGGTCAAGGTCAAGGTCAAGGTCAAGGTCAATATGTGTGTGTGTGTGTGTGTGTGTTAATACGTTTGGCCTAGTTTTAAGTGTAGCCAAAAAAAAATCAAGAGGGGCATATTTTTAACAAATTTATGGACAACAATCTCACAGAAGTGCCTTTTATAAGTGTAGGCAAATCAATCTGAGGGGGGTCATACTTTCACAGAAAATTCCCGAGGGCATTTTTACAAAAATCTTGGATTAGACAGGGTTCCACACTTGAGCAAAAAACTCATATGGGCATGTTGAGCTTGTTTTAAGTGTAGCCAAATCTGCCTGGGGGGGTTCATACTTTATCGACCCAGTAATAGGTCAAATTTGTCTGTGTGTGTGTGTGTGTGTGTGTATATATATATATATATATATATATATATATACAGACACACACATATTTATTTATTGATGAAGTATATATATATATAAATAATACAATACAATATAATATATATATATGTAATTTGAAGATACAACATATCAGTAAAATCTAACAACTAGAAAAATATTCATAACATTCGATTTTTATATTATATGTAATTTAAAACATTCTTCACAGTTTGAGAAATGGAGTGCTTGTGGAAACACCCGTTCTCTGCAATATTGGCTGGTCCATCAGGATGCGGAAAGACATATTTTGTGAAGCATTTTCTCCAGTGTTTACCCCAAATGGTAAATGTAAAATTCAACAATATTTTGGTGTGCTACGGGGAATGGCAATCTGCATACAATGATTTCCCTGGTTTTGTACAATTTCGGGAATGAATGCCTAATATTGACCAATTTGTGCCAAATTCTGGACCTCATCTTATTATTATCGATGATCAGATGAGGGAATGCGATCAAAGAGTCACAGATTTATTCACAAAATGGTGTCATCATCGTGATATTAGTCTTTTCTTTATCACTCAAAATCTATTCCATCAGGGAAAAGGGAATAGGGATATATCTTTAAATAGTCATTATATTGTATGCTTCAAAAATCCAAGAGACAGAGATCAAATTAATTATTTATCTAGACAAGTATACCCGGAGAATCCAAATTTTATAAAAGATGCATATTACAATGCCACCGCTGAACCCCATGGATATTTGCTGTTTGATCTGAAGCAGAACACTACGGAAGAAGTACGTTTTCGGTCGCGAATATTTCCCGACGATAATATCAATTATGTATATATTCCTACAAAAAAAGCAAGCATAATCACTAGTCGTTTATTCTGTCATCATGGCTCCAAGAGTGAAACACGCTAAAGTGCTCCAAGTTTTGTCGGATGCTAAACCAGCTCTTCGCACAGCGATATTACAAGCTGCTGATTCTTCCTTAGTTAATTCAATCTGTGAGTGTTGTTACAATGTTCTAAAAGGGAATGTTCCTCTTTCAACACCTCAGAAAACAAGATTGAGCCGGTACAAGAAGGTGATACGTAATCTCTCTGCCAAAGGACACTCTACAAAGCAGAAGAAACAGATACTAGTGCAACACGGAGGATTTCTACCTGCGCTATTAGCCCCTTTAATAGGAGGTGTGTTATCAAGTTTATTTAAGTGAAAAAAAATCTGAACATGGAGTATGCCAAAAAAATGGTTATAATACCTCAAGAATGTATGGATAATATAAGACATCCTGTTATGTCTGCACCGTCTACATCCTTATCGCAATTGGATCAGGATATGCAAGTAATTTTGAATCTCAAAGGTCTTTCGGATGATGAAAAATGACAGCATTGTGCTCCAAAAATTTCTGTCTATTACTCGAAAACAAAGGGAACCTGTGTCGCTACCGATTACAGAATCTACTAAGAAGTTGACTGATATGAAAGAAGAAATTCTAGCTGCTACACCTAGCATGTATCGTAGAAAAGCCAAACTGTTGTATGAACGTCTTTTACATAATAGTAATATTGATTGGGATAAATATGGGTCAGTTTTTATTAACAATAATAAAATTGAAGGCTCAAATATTGTCGATCTAGTATCGGATATAATTCGACCACGAAAAACAAGCAATCCTGTTGGATGGCAACTGTTCAATAGAGCTTTGGGGTTATCTAATATTCCTCAAGAATATATTGGAAACCCCCGGAGACAGGAGTTTATTCAACAGATTGTTTTTGGCAACCCCGAACGCCATGTTACGCTGTCCGGAGCTAACCAAGAAGAGGCACAAGAAGCAGAAGGAGAAGAAGAAGAAGAAAAGGAACCAATTTCTTTTGTATCATCATTTCCAGGGCATAAACGTAAACGTACTGTTCCAGTTTGGTCAAGATACAAACCATGAGCGAAAAAATATTAGAGAATATCTGGTACAATCCATCTCATCCAGCATCCTATTCTACAGCTTCAACACTATGGAAAGCTGTAAAAAAATCCATACCATTGTCAGCAATCAAACATTAGTTGACAAAGCAAACTGCATACACTTTGCATAGACCTGTAAAGCGTCGATTTCCGAGAAACTTTTATTTTGTGCATAATATCGATGACCAATGGCAGGCTGACTTGAATGACATGCAGAGTTTGCGGAATCACATCAAAGGGTACAGATATATACTCACAGTTATCGATATTTTTAGCAGGCATGCTTGGGCTGTCCCTGTAAAAAATAAAACTGGTGTATGTATAAAAAAGGCTTTCCAGCAAATTTTCAAACAAAGCAAAAGAAAACCTTTGAAATTACAAACTGACAAAGGGCGTGAGTTTACCAACAGTATTGTGCAGGAATATCTCAAAAAACAAAATGTAATTTATTTTACAACAAAGAATCCTGATATTAAAGCTAGTATTGTTGAAAGATTCAACAGAACTTTAAAGGAACGCATGTGGAAGTATTTTACTAAGCAAAGAACCAGCTGTTATGTTAATGTACTCCCAAAGCTTTTGAAAGCTTATAATCATAAAATTCACTCGAGTATTAAAATGGCACCAGCAGATGTTACTCCTGAGAAGGTTTTGAAAGTATGGCACAATATGTATGACAAAAAACTCAAATCTGATTCATCTCCACTAGTGTCATTGAAGATGCCATTCAAAATAGGAGATACAGTGAGAATAACAAAAACCAAAAAACGCTTTGACAAAGGTTACATGGAAAATTGGACAAGAGAAATATTTGTGGTGGAACGTATTTTGAAAAGAAATCCTCAAGTGTATGAATTAAAAGATCTACAAGGACATAAAATCGATGGAACATTTTATACGGAAGAGTTGCAACTGGTCCGCTTACCGGATATGCATGAAATTGATAAAATCCTTGCGACCAAAGGTAAAGGAGCCAGTAAAAAGTTGTTAGTTCATTGGAAAGGTTACTCCAGATTATTTGACAGTTGGATTAGCGCATCGTCCTTGGAGTCAAACAGAGAGAGAGAGAGGCATAAATTTTTGTAGGTATTCTCATCAGTGGTACAAATAACCTTCATAACACATCATGAGAAAAGCAAACGCTTTCTACCTTACTTTGCCTAGTAACAGTTCCATGAAATATTTCCCAAGTAATACTCTAACTAATTACACCACAAAGCTTCAAAACCGTGTGGAGTTGGACACCAACAAATGGGAGATGGCATTGGTAGAAGTGCATTATCCTTATTCAATACTAAACATTACAAGATTTAACAACTATATTCAATATAAATCTATGGATGATGTCAAATGGAACGAACTTCGAATATCCGAAGGCTATTACGCATCTATAAACAGCATTGTTGCAGAAATCAATAAATATTCTGAAACATTAAATTTTTGTCTTCGAAATCATCCTGCGTACAAACATGTGACTGTTGATATATCTATCAAGCAGAGAAACATAAATGTACGATTGTCACCTCAACTGGCACGGATATTAGGTTTTAAACCGACCGATGATCTATCAGAAGTAAAAATTGGACGCTCGCCTCCAAATGTTGTGAGAGAAATTCCTTCCCAGATATATATTTACACAGATATTGCGGAATCACATATGGTGGGAGATGCTGTCGCCCCTCTATTACGTATTATAAACATTAATCCTATGGAACATACTTTTGGAAGTGATGGTGTGCAAATTTTCGATTCACCACATTACATCCCAGTGCAGAAACATAATTTCGAACAAATAGAAATTGACTTAAGGGATAGCACTGGTGCACACATCCCATTCTCCTTCGGACTAGTGTGTTTGAAACTTCATTTTAGACGTCGTGGTGAAAAGCTCTGATTATGAATGACCCATATTTTCAATACTACCATCAACAAGCTGGATCTGGTGTGGGTAACATATATTACGGTGCTGCCTATCAAAAAGGACATGTCATTGGAAGTTTTCTTGGAGGACTTTTTCGGTCAGCTTTGCCTCTTATCAAGAAAGGAGCGAAAGCTGTAGGGAAAGAAATGTTAAAAACAGGGGTAAATGTGTTAGGTGATGTTGTAGACAAAACACCCCTAAAACAGTCACTACAATCCAGAATTTCGGATGCCAGATCAAATCTTAAAAGAAAAGCTGAAACAAAGCTAAAGGAAATGATTGGTTCAGGTTATCAGGGGCATAAACATTTCAAAAGGAATCACTCTGCTTCGGGACAGCGAACTGGAAGGACCGCTCAGAGAATGAAGAGATCCAGTGCCAATACAAACACCAAGAAAACAACCAAACGCAACCGTAAGAAAATTCAAATAACATCAGATATTTTTTATTAGATATGGCGCTAATTAGGGAGAAATCATGTGAGTGTTATAAAAGTGAATTGGATATTTTCTCGGTAAAACCTACTCAGACAAGCATCTTAGAACACCACACCATCGGATACAAACCTGTTAGTTCTCTGGCAGATAATGCCCCCACCGAGTTTGTAATACCTGGACATGGTGATGATTATATGGATTTAGCACACACAATGTTCAATATAGATGCCAGAATTGTAAAAGCGAATGGTCAGTTATTGTTACCCACAGATAAAACAATTGGGCCTGTCAATGATTTTCTCAATGCAATGTTCAGCGAAGTATAAATCTACTTAAATAACAAACTCATCTCGTTTCCATCTCACATGCACCCATACAGGTCTTATTTTGAAAAAGCACTGAACTATGACATATCTGCAAAATCATCTCATCTCCAAAGTGCATTGTGGTACAAGGATACAGCAGGCGCTTTTGATAACGTTTCGGAAGACAACAAAGGCTTTACAAAACGTAACCAACTAACAAAACAGAGTAAAACATTTGATATGTTTGGTTACTTGCATTCTGATATTTTCAATCAAGAGAAATTTTTGATCAATGGAGTGGAAATGCGAATAAAACTGATTCCTTCGAAAAACACTTTCTGCTTGATGGGATTAGATGACAGTGAAGGCAAAGTGGAAATTCTGGATGCTACACTATATGTGAGAAAAGTATCGGTCAGTTCATCCATCAAACTTAGTCACAATCGCATATTGCAAAAACATACAGCAAAATACCCTCTAACAAGAGTACAACTTAAAGCTGTAACTATTCCAAAAGATATTGTTTCAAAAACAATTGACAATGTGATACTTGGACGTCTTCCGAAAGATTAGTTGTGGGGTTTGTTACCAACGATGCATTCAACGGCACTCTGTCTACAAACCCATTCAATTTTCAACATTTCAATTACAACTTCTTTACTTTATATGTTGATGGAGTCCAAATTCCCGGCAAACCACTTCAACCAAACTTTGAAAACAACAAGTACATAACAGCATATCACACATTATTCTCTGGAACAGGGATACACTATATGGATGAAGGAAACAATATATCGCGTGAGGAATACCCCCAGGGATACGCATTACTTGTTTTCGATATAACACCAGACGCAGCTGCAAGTGCCATATCCCACAGCAGTCTTCAACGGCAAGGGGCTGTTAGCTTGGAAGTCCACTTCAAATCTGCTATGGAATCTACTGTGACTTGTGTTATCTACTCTGAATTTGACGCTCTCATGGAAATTAATAATCAAAGAGATATTCATCTGGATTAATTGTATAAAAAGGTGAGTTGCACAATATTACTATTTAATGTCCAGCAACGCTGTCGACTTTAAATTTGCTTCACGGGTTAATATCAAATAGAGCCTTTGACAATCATCATGTGGGGGTTTTCGCAGCTAATGAATTACCTGTACATGTGGAACTACCAGCAGCGTTGATTGTAAATACAGACCCCAAAGATAGCCCCGGGAAGCACTGGGTAGCAATTTACATAGACAGTAACTCCCGGGGGGAATTTTTTGATAGTTACGGAAAACCTCCACGTGTGCATAACCATTTGCGATTTTTGGAAAGTAACTCTAAATTCTATACGTACAACACTCATCAGATACAAAGTTACGGGTCTGTGTACTGTGGGCATTACTGTTTTCTGTATTTATTCGATAGAGCCTCTGGTAAACCCATTCATAAATTTCAAATTTTATTCCCAGTACCGATAAAAAACGACAATATTATAACAACTTATTTGCTGACTCGTAAATTAAATTTATAATATTCGGTACGTATACTAGAAAATATTGACAGTAAATACTGTTTGAAATTTTATACAAATTACATATAGTCCTAATAGTATATTAATAATTTTGTAGCGTTACAGTTTACAACAGCTTACTTATAATATTTATCTTGTTTTGTGTCTTTACAGAACAATGACGCAATATCCAGAGATGGGGTCTTTCAATGCTAGATTGTCCTCTTTCAGAAACTGGCAATCAAAAGAATTCCCGTTTGTAGAAGCTCTGTCCGAAGAAGGATTATTTTACATTCAAAAAGAGGATAAAACAGTATGCTTCAAATGTGGTGGAGGATTATACCGATGGAAATACAGAAACAATCCAATACTAGAACATCGTCGATATTTTCCATTTTGCCCCCTGTCTATAAACCTAATTTCAGATCGACAATGCGGTTGATGCTTTAACTAAATTAATTAATATTTGTTATCCAATATTTCCTCAATATGACGTTTATGATATTCTGCTGATTTTTCTCTCACCATTGATCTTTGTAAGGCCCCGCCCCCTCCACCTTTTTTGTCCAGCACATGCTTGGTTTGCTACGCGCGCATGCGTCTCAAAAACACACCCACGCATTTCTTCAAATGTATACCTGCACGCTGCGACATGCAGTATTTCGCAGTTCTTAGTCATGGAATCCTCTATTTCGATGCCGCTGAAAAAAAGATTTCAACCGTACACTAATTTCAAGGGGGTTCTTCAGAAAGAGAGCGATCAGCATTTACCTGAAGAACAAAAACAAGTAACTAGTCTTATACGCCAGTCGATATTATTTGATCACGTCTACTATTTGAATGCTTCGAAAACAAAGGTTATCTCAATCGGACTTTCCTCTCATCTGGATTTCCAACCTGTGGTCAGGCTACACAGAAGCGGGGCGGCCGGTGTTGAACTAGAGTTGCAGGAGTGGCACGCTCTTCAGGAATTGTTTCCAGTAATCGACAATTACATCGCTATTCCAGGTGAGCAGCCTCGTGTTTCCTACCCACTAAGTGAGCAACATGAATTGCTGATAACCACACTGTACAATCGCCGTCAGATCATTATAAGGAAGAAACCAGCTTACTGTTCCCTGGAGATAGTGTTCATCGCAGAAAGTTCGTGGCGGAACTTTATGAACATATTTGTGTGTATCGAGCATGCGAAAGTTATGTGTGAAACAGTGTCGCCGTATCTGAAATCATATTTTGGAAACTGTGTGGAATCTTGCATTCTCGACCTTCGCGAACAATGTTTCGGTTGCACAGATATTTCCCCTGTCCATGCATGTAATAAGGAGAAGTTTGTGCTTTCCCATCTACATGGATGTACAAAACCTGAGCCTTTGTCTATACAAAACATCGACGGAAAAATACATTCCAAAGAAGTGTTTGTTTTTTGCGAGGACATGCTTGTGGAAAAAATAGTGAAACATTTTAATTCGGTGGTTGCAGCAGAAAATGGATATGATAGTGACACAATTCCTTATGTGGGTGAGTGAACAAACTTGAAGAATAAAAACTTGTTAAATAACATGCTGATAAACTGGTGACACAATATAAACATTTTACATATGTATGTGTGTGTGTGTGCGGCTCTTTTGAATTTTGTAAATATTGGTAATAAACAGGGATAAAATATATGTCTTGGCTTTTTTTCACTTATCACCCCTTCAAAAATCCTCATGGTTTATATTTTTACTGGTAACAATCGTTAATAACAACATTAATAATTAACTATATAATGAAAAAGTGTGTATTGTGGACTTGTCGAAAATAAAGCATGAGAGCTTTTCTTCACACTGGTAAAAATCGGTGTTAATAACAACATTAATAATTAACTATATAATGAAAAAGTGTGTATTGTGGACTTGTCGGAGATAGAGCATGAGAGCTTTTCTTCACACTGGTAAGAATCTGTGTTAATAACAACATTAATAATTAACTATACAATAAAAAAAAATTGTGTATTGTGGACTTGTCGGAGATAAAGCATGAGAGCTTTTCTGCACAGCGCTGGACACGCAAAGGCAAGTATCTTTATTTTCATTCTATTTCTAACAATGATTCGCTATTTTTTCTTGTCACTATAAAAGAACTAATTCAATTTTTCTTTTATCACATCTGTCGCCATTTTGCTTGTTTTTTGTTTAATTCCTCTTTATGCATTGAGGTTAATCGAAACATAACTTTAGACTTTTACATGGAATTGAAACATAGAATGTTGCCTCCTTTGATTGAATCGAACCTGTGACTCCTCTTTGATCACAAAACAATAGTGACGCCATCTTGCTTATTTTACCTACTCTTTATGCATTTAAGCTAATCGGTACTGGGGCCCCACACGGCAAAACAACAGATTCTAATTTATCTTTGCGTTGTAATCAAAAGGCATTTTGTTTTGATTTTTAATATTTGTTCCTGCCTTTCTACTCCTTGGCGTCGCAGCGCTATGTGCTAACCACTCGGCCATAGGGTCCGGCACTCTGCGCAGGAGTAGACCCTGTCAGTTCAAATCGGTTTCCGTAGTCGCACATTTACAAGGGCTTCTTGGAATAATTAACACTTGAAAGGCAGTATGGTGATCTAGTAGGGTCTAAAAGTATAATGGGATAAGCTTTGACTTGTAAGCCCTTGGCAAATACCTGTGTAAAGTAAATATAAACAATCTCCTTCGCGACACATTATTTCTAGTTCAGGAGAATTTATAATCATCGTAGCAAACTCTATTTACCTTCCTGATAGACACGTGATTGTAGAGGAAACTTGCATTCCGCATTTGGCAACGTTGAATAAAGAATATGTTCCTTGGACATATAATAACAGTCGTAAACTCTGTCTCGTATTTCCATGGCACAATAAGTAAGACAAACAATTTGAGCACTTTTCACAAATAATATAGGAAGATATTGGGCTGCAATAATCAAGCCATGGGTTGTTATTTCATGGATTAAAACCCTTTCTTTCGTCTGGCATACTTTGAACTGCACCCGTATTGTCAAAACAAAGAAATAATTAAGTACGAGGTTCAATTGACAAATAAACTTACATTTGCAATGATTTTTTTTTCTTAACAATGCATGGATTGAAAAATCAGAATTGACATCTTACATTATTTACCTTAATTGGAATAAAATTAAGCCAGAACGAAATATTTCTTTTAAAGCAATATTAAATCTGTTACTTTTATATCCTATATAATGTCCTAGGTTTGATTTCACGGATGTTTGCTACGTGTAGAAATAATTGAAGGTAGGCTACCTACATATCAGTCAATCAATGAAGTTACGGGCGTGACAATCACACACTTCAAATCTAAAACAATAACTATTTTCTAGAGGAAGTCATGAGTTGTGAAATTGGTTCAGTGGCTTTAGGACGTAAATTACATAGTTTGTTACATATTTGCTGTTACACCAATTCTAAAAATTAAGTAAATAATTGGAGCTTTCTAATTCAATTAGGATTCAAGATAGTTCTATCAAACAAAAAACATAATTTAGAAAATTTTCTGCTCTTTCATTTTGGTATTCTGGTTATCTTCACTTTTTGTGAACAATCCATCTTTTCAAGGTGAATTTTTGGCGCAATTTTTTCAAGTTCCCAACACGACATTGCTTTACAAGACTGTAAGGTGTTCACTGAATGTATCATATTCCTGATCCAAAGCGACCCCAAAATGAAAATTACAACAAACAATGAATACATTTAACTCTACAACATACCTTATTCCCACTAAAATTGAAGATACCGTTTTTATTTTATTTATTTATTTCACCTAAAGTTTCGGATACAGTACTGAAGGACCATTTTACTCTGGAACAGTAACAGCAGGAAAATAACAATAACAAGAAAATGGAGTACACGATGGCACTGAAAACAAATCAAAATTATACATACATCGTTAACAATTTTCTAAAACTCTGTGGCAAGAATATGTCCACATTTGGAGCAGGTTATTATATGAGCGAGGAAGTCTGCAGAAAAGAGACCGCTGTAGAAGGCAGAGCCTTGTGGTGGGATTGTGGAAGAGCTTAACGTTGCGGCTTGGCCGTGTGGGAACACGTAGATGAAATTTGTTGAGCAGAAATTCGGATTTAATTTTACCATTCATGATTTTGTCCAATAATTTCATGTCTGCTAATTCGCGACGAGTGTGTGCTGGTTGGATATTGAAGACAGACATAATGTTTGTTTTGTAAGGTGCCTCAGAGAAGGTATTCTGTGACGAGCAATGGCGATGAAAAAGTTGAGAACAGAATCAATCTGGGAAAGATTTGTTTTTGAAGCCATGGTCCAGATAGGAGAGCAGTATTCAAGAATTGGGGAGATAAGGGATTTGTAAAATATGCTGATTGATGATTGGTTTTGGATTTCAGTGAACCTGTACAGAAGACCGAGAAGACGCATTGCTCTTTTAGTAGTGTTCATAATGTGCTCATTAAAGTTTAGTTTTTCGTCGATGATAACTCCGAGATCTTTTTGAGAGGAAACTTTTTTGATGGGATTGTTTTCAAGATAGTAAGCAGAATCGAGTTTGTTCCTTTTTAGGGAAATGGTGAGGCAGGAGCATTTTTTAGGATTCAATTGAAGTTTCCACTGGCGACACCACACAAGTAATTCTGTAAGAGCTTGCTGCAAGATTAAAGCATCGTGTTCTGATCAGATTTCTGTGAAGAGTTTACAGTCATCGGCAAACAGGAGTATATTTATAGCGAGAGAGGACAGTCTGTCGGGGAGATCATCCATGTAAAGAAGAAACAAAAGTGGGCCTAAGTCGCTCCCTTGGTGAACTCCAGACAAAACAGGAAGAAAGCTGCTCTCTCGTGCACTCAGATAGTCTTGTAGTAAGGATAGAAATTTCCCATGGATATTAAATCTGGATTGTAATTTATGAAGAAGGAGATTATGATTTACTTTATCGAAGGCTTTTGAAAGGTCCAAATATATAACGTCAAGCTGGGAATTATTTGAGATAGACTGAGTAGCATGAGAAAGTAATACCGATAGATTGGTCAAGCAAGAGCTGCCTGGAAGGAAACCATGCTGAGCAGTATTTGTAAGGGGAGATGCAAACTTTAGCAACCTGTCTTTAATTATTTTCATATTTTCATATGAAACTATTTTTTATGAAACTTATGCTTCCATAGCTTCAAAGTAAGCCCAAGATGAAAGTTATACCATAGTAAGAACAAAAGTTATGATTTTTTTGTTGTTGTTACTTCATGTCCTCTACCATCCCACCAAATTTTATGAAAATCTGAGATGGTCGGGTTGAGAACCTCATTTTCTTGTGATGATTTGGCATGGAATAACCCTTACTTAAAATTAAAACATGATTGGAAATTTAAAACAATCTTCGATTAGTTCATCACAATATAGGCTTTAAGCTTCAGTTGAATGCTGTTTAAATTTCGACGATCTTTACTTTTTGAAGTGGTAGGATCCCTTTGCCTTTGGATTGGCTGAAATATTAAATTATATTAACAATGAGAATTTTAGCACTATGAAGGCAAAAATTTCGGTATTATTTATTCTCCGTAAAGGAGGACGTGACTTTCAACGAGGGACAAAGAACAATGTACCAACCGCATCGACTTCCGAAAGGGAGGGTGAGGCAAGGGGGGACACGCCCTTACCCTGGAAGAAGAAAGTCACCCATATAATTTAATTTCAGCCACAATAATATATGTTAATTAATGCATGAACATGTTAACTTCAAATTGAAGCAATGTTTTTTTAAAAAAAGGAAATAACACAATTGAGGGGGAAATGTGCCGTGTTGACCCCCTTGAAAATACTTTTATTTTTACTTTGCAACTTGTTACCATAGATGCCGAACCACCTTCAGTATTCAAAGTATATTTCTAAAAACTGGGGAGGAGGGATGCCATCGCCGCTTTACTGTTGCAATTGCGCCACGAATATTTATTTAGCTCAAGAAAATCATTTCTGAAACTTTGAAAAAGTTCGTGAACCAGTATCTCCCTTTAAAAAAATGGAACTTAATATACTTCTACATAAAACAATTTGTGAAATTTACAAGCAAATACATCGTTTTTCGTTACTACATAAATAAATTCATCAGTTCAGTACACACGTTGAGGTAATTTTGGAGGTAAAACTTCAATTTCAAACACATGTCTGGAACACAGGATTGAATGTCAATTATGCATTTAGAAGTTTCCTTTGAGATGAAAGGGCATCTATTTATTTCTGTTTCTGGCAATTGTTATTCCAAAACTGACCTACGTAGTAGTTAAGTGGGCGGGGGAATCTGCAGCTGATATCAGTAGACCGTAGACAGCGCAGAAGTTAATTTTGAGACTTGGTTGTAAGGAACTTGGACTAGAATACTTTTATGTCAAGGAAATCAAGAAAGAGTGAAGAAATCAATAGCTAGGCCAAAAAAGTCAAGAAATTATGCTTGTGGTCAATAATTTTTTTCATTTTTTTACAGTATAGTTAGTTTACATAGTTATATATCTGTACTGGGATTTGATAAAATTGTATATTTGGAAATCTAAAATTATATCGATTTGTGGTTAACATTTGTTCACTTTGTTTCTTAAGAATCAATTTTCACAGAAGACTTTCTTGTGGATGTTGGTGAAAAATTGCAGACCTCCCCTAGGAAGTCTCTGAGGCGGCTTGCACAAGAGGTAGGAAAATCTTTGTGATCTTGTCACAAGTTCTGCAAAACGTCTGAAGTTCCCAGCATACAAGGTGCGAGTAGTTCAAGAGCTACGCCCGTTGGATTTCGAGAAACGCAGAAATTATTGTCAGTGGTTGAACAGATTTACGCGGAACAATGTGGTTAACAAACTGAACAAAACATTTTTCGGTGATGAGGCCTGGTTCCATTTGTGTGGATACGTGAATAGTCAGAATACTCGGATATGGGCTACAGAAAATCCTCATGCATCCACAAGAAAGTATTCTGTGAAAATTGATGGTCGTCCGCTGACGATGAATTCGTGCGCGTTTTCAACTGGACATTTGGCTTTCATTCTTGCTGCCTACTGCGCATGCATCGTTGTTCATTGTCGTCTAGTGTTGATTTGTATGTTCCAACAACACAAACAAACGATCACAAGCAACAGTTTCTAAAAAAATTGCATTGTTGCTCAACAATGAATTTTTAAAGTCAGAGTTCGGGGACTTTAGAAACGCACTATGTTGCATTCATGCATTTGTCAATCAATCCTCTAAATTTCATGTTTGTTCTTCTAGTAGTTTCTCATGAAATGAAAGTTGACATTCCTATGAGGGCTTTTTCCGTCTCTTGTTGATTAGAAATAAACCAGTTACAGGCTGTAACAGTTCATCAGACGTTTCAACCAATCAATTCAGAAAACGTTTCAATCAAACAGTCCAGCAGAATTTTCAATCAATCAGTTCAGCAGACGTTTCAATCAAACAGTTCAGCAGACGTTTCATTGAAACAGTTCAGCAGATTTTTCAATCAAAAAGTTCAGCAGACGTTTCAATCAAACAGTTCAGCAGACGTTTCAATCAATCAGAAGAGGTAGAAAATTAAGTCAAAATTTGATTATTATATTTGACTTTCCAATAATTAGCACCCAGATGATTGTATATAATAATTTATCTCGCCGGCATCTAAGGAAGCGAATGCCTGGAAGCATCTCTTCCATGTTCCCGCGGTCTCGCTCCCCTAATCCCCAGGGGACCTCGGATTCAAGTCGCCACAAGAGTTTGCGGCTGCCCCTTGCTCACCTGCAACCCGCTCGCCGATCTTTATCTTCCGGGATAGGATTTGCGAACGAAACAAAACACACCCGACAGCAAAAGCGGACCGCTTCCGACTGAAAACCGGAGGACAAATCTATAGAGGAAACCGTGATATATATATTTCTTGCCTCTTGTTTCAAGCTGGAGAAAATAGATTCTGATCTCATGTCCCTTTGGTTCAGCACCTTCTTATTTTCTCAGTTTTAAAGACAGGGAAGAACTGCTAATCGAGAAATAAACATTTTATTTTAAATTTAAAAATTTAAAGCATCAAGCGACATCTGTGTTTGGATCTACACTGCTTCACAAAACTTAAGGAACTTGAGAACAGAAGGAAACGAACACAAAAACAGGTTTCACCAGGTTTTATGTTGAGTTAGTGCTTTAAGTCCACTTTATGCACAGAAAGGCTAATCGGGACTGGACCTGACATACAGTTTAAAGTAGAATCCGAACCACTATGTGCCTCCACCGGGTATTGAACTTGGGACCCTTTGATTACAAGGTGATGACGCTACCACTGCGCCATCGGGGAGGACCGCCAGGGTTTATGAAGACCAATAAGGTCCTGATACAACATGCAACGAAAATGACCAGTAACATTACAGAATGGTATGCAGGGTGTGCGTAATAATATCTCTAAGCGATCTTCGTGACGTAGTGGTTAGTACAATGCGCTACGACGACAGGGGTTCCGAGTTCAATTTATTCATATCATCACCCATCATCATCTTCACGTTTGGCCAAAAGTTGCAGAGAAGCGACAATAAATAACAAAAATCAATGAACCAATCAATATCATCTCTGAAATCACTGGGTGTTCTAGTAAATTTAGTGCCAAAATAATAATAAATTAATCTTCATCGAACCTCATAATTAGATTTTTGAACAGCTGCTTATCACAGTCATTTGAGAGGAAACACCTCCTTAAATTCAACATGGTAGCCATTTATTCAAAACAGTTTGCTGAAATAGTCATCGTTAGCGATTCCTCGTTTTTTAACCCCTTAAGTGTGGAATTTGTTGAACAAGTCACTACTAGAAAATGTAGATTTTGTCGTCAAATTCAGTATACCATCTCCGCATTGTGCTGCTGTGGTGCGGAAGGCATATATATACGCTTCATGTTTGTTTCAACTATATTCGATTTACTCTAGCGTATATAGTCACACAGACGTTTGGTGAGATCGTTCTAGCTGTAGTAGAAACAAAAAATAGTAGCAAGAGAGGAAAAAGACGAAAAAGAAGAAGACGAAAAGGAAGAAGAAGAAGAGAAAACTTAGTTTCCTCTTCTACCTTTTCTTCTTTTTCCTCTCTTGCTACTATTTTTAGTTTCTACTACCGCTAGAACTATCTCTCCAAACGTCTGTGTGACTATATACGGCAGAGTAAATCGAATATAGTTGAAACAAACATGAAGCGTATATATCAGCCTTCCGCACTACAGCAGCACAATGTGGAGGGCGTATATATACACCATCCACACTTAAGGGGAGTCCTTCAATTCTACGGAACGGTTTAAAATGCCATAAAGCAAATATTTTATTTGTATCTAAATGAACATAAATAACGTATGTTGTGAACTTGAATACAGTAGTCATGTTTAGTGTACATGTTAAAGGTTCCTTTATTAAATGATTCTTGCCGCATGAACATTTTTACAGGTACTTTCCTATTGTATTCTTATGCGAAATAAAGAACCTTCATGAAATTTTTGTTACAAATGCTACCACTGTTTATTTAAGATGGAGGGGGGGTTAAATTTTCACAACTGCTTCCCTGCTTTGGGTTTATTTGGGACGGGAATCCCTGTCATCTCGCCGTTGGAAAGCCTTAGACCGACCCGACAAGCAGCAACAGGGCCTCCATCCGTCCATAAGCAAACATTCACCGCGCATGACACAGACCGATGCTACACGGTTCATGCTATTGAGCAAACTGTCCAGTCCGAGCGACACGCGCAGCTTGTGGTGTCGCTTCGGTTCCCGAAAAGTTGCATTTATTTGTCAAGAGCCCCACGTGTCGCTTCGGTCTGAAAGCTCCCTTAACCATTGTCATCCTATCTGTGACGTGGGTGCATTTTCATCATCCTCATTGTCGAGATTAGCCAAAAGTAGTAGAAAATAGCAATAATGAAAAAAAAAAATTCACAAACTTTGCTTCTATATTCACAGATGGAACATCAGTAAACTAAATGTATCTTGTGAAAGTGTGTCGCCCCTGTCAACACATACTTTTTCAAGCACAGAACTATTCAATCTGTATTGTATTAATCTATGTTGAAATCTTTTCTTTAAAAAATGTGTTATTGTTAATGTTACAATAGGAAATGAATTGTTTAACTTAAATCAGAAAAAATGTTGAAACTATGGAAATATAAAACAACTATGTAGTAAACAAAATTGTGATATAAAAGAGCTAGACTTTTGTAAGTCTACGGGACATTCTCCTGGTTGCCGAAAGACTGATGGTTCAGGGGACGTTGGGTAATATCTTGCTTCAATCTTCGGATTGGCTGGTGTACTTGTACTCCATTTGGCAGATATTCCACAAACCCAACTCTGAATAAGGCGTTCTCCTGCATCATCAAAAAGACCAGGGTTATAAACTTCGGTACAACTAATAGGTTTAGGCCTACAAGTTGTACCGGGTGAATTGTCTGTTTGAAAAAGTGTTTGTATACAATCGGAAGTTTAAAATAAATCTTCGAGTAAAAAGGTCTTAATGATCTTTCATTTCAAACCTACATAGGTGATAATTAAAAATAAATCCTACACCACAGACCTCGCAAAGGGCTTGGTCCTACTAACCCTTAGAAGCCTTTGAGAAGTCCGATAAAAGGGTTATAACCAGACTAACCTAAAGCCCTAAAGGCAGAAGGTGCGTGACAGTGATTTTTGGCGACCGTGACCAGGACCATCGAAGCAACCACCTGTGGATCTTCGTGGCCCAGCAGAAGAAGAAGAAGCCTGTTCCAGAAACGGAAGCAGAAGCCTATTCCAGAAACAGAAGAAGCAAAGATGATAGGTTCCCAGAGACCTTTGACCAGGCAGCAAAAGGAGAGGCTCGTTTGCTGTACGAATGAAGAAAAGAAGGAGGAAACCTTATTACCATGCTCCGGCTGCAACAGATACGTTCATGAAAGTTGCGCACATAAAACCCCAGGATCTGACGTAGCAGCGGAGGTAGACGTTAAATGTAGACAGTGCGTGGAAAAACAAGTTACGCCAACCCCAACAGATGATAGTTGGAGGGAAATGATGATCTCCTTTATGACTGATTTTAAGAAAGAGAAAGAAGCAGAAAAATAGCAAAGATTAAAAGAAAAAGAAACAGAAAAAGAGAAGAGATTAAAAGAAAAGGAAGAAGAAAAAGAGCAAAGATTAAAAGACAAGAAAGAAGATGATGAGAAATTCGCACGTTTGATCGAGAAGCTAGAAGAACGTGAAGCTGAACAGGGGATGCGAAGACAGATAGAAAAGGAAGCAGAAAAAGAGCAAAGATTAAAAGGAAAAGAAGCAGAAAGAGAGCAGCGATTAAAAGACAAGGAAGAAGAAAAAGAGCAAAGATTAAAGGACAAGGAAGAAAATGACCAAAAGTTCGCACGTTTAATCGAAACGTTGTGTGAACGAGATGCTGAACAGAAAGCAGAAAGAGAAAGGGAACGAGAAATGAGTAAGAAAATGTTTGAAGATTTTAAAATAAATCTAGGAAAAGAAATATCCGAAGCGATAGCTCAAATCAGAAAAGAGAGAGACGAAAAATATGAAGAACTAGTGGAAAAAAGGAGAGAAGATCGGCAGATAGATGATGACCGTTTTAAACAGCTACAAGAAAGCTTGAACCAAGAAATGACTGAGCTGAAGGAAAGTCAAAAGGAAATGTCCGTAAATTTGGAGGGTGAAATAAGAGTGACAAAAGAGGCCCAAACACAACAAATTGAAATTATAAAAACGTTAACCTCAAAGTTGGAGACCTTACAGCTGGGCAAGGAGAATATAAATGAAGAGATGGAAACTCTGCCAAAGAAGATATGTGTAAGAACCTCTTGCTCCTCTCATTCTTCCAGTTCCGAATCTCCCGAACATTCTGAACCATGCCAAAGGAAGAAACGAAAAAAGAGTGGCAGAAGAAGACGAACTAGAGACTGCTCTACGGAAAAAATGGTAGAAAATAATTCCTACTTAAACTATTCATCCAATCGAATTCTCCGAATGTCTGACGTCAATTCCCTCACCAAGTTTAATGGAGAAATAAATTCAGTATCTGCTGAGAGGTACCTGGAAGAGATAAATACTTATATGGATTTAATGAAAATGCCCATGATGTATCGACTAAAGGTCCTCCCTTCGCTAATGGTGGGTAAAGCCAAGGCTTGGTTTATGGCAAATGAAAAGAGATGGACAACTTTTGAACATTTCCGCTCTGCATTTAGGAAGCAATACGCATCACCCGAAGCAAAACAAAGGGAAATGAATACCCTGAGGAATAAACATTATAGCAAAGGTGCAGGGTTATCATTGGAAGAATATTGCTGGGAGGTATATGCAGCATACTGCAATCTGACGGAAACCATCAACCAATCAGAAGTGCTGAACTTAATCATTGGCCAATTACCTTCACGAGTGCGACAACTGGTACTAACTCGAGATCCCGCCAACATAGACCAACTCACAAATTTCCTGGGAAAGTTCGAAGCGTCTGAACAAATGGAAGGATGGAAAGCCGATCACCAACGAACTGATGAACGAAGAAATCCTCAACCTCGAATAAGGAATCTAGAGCTATCCCGGAGGAATGGAGGAAAAGAAGATAAGAGGCCCACACCGATCAACCAAAGGTTTAATGGAAATCTAAGGTTCCAAAGGAAGGATGCCGATAGAAGGACATTCTGGAATAAGAACCAGAATCAAAGAAACTGGAACCAGTCTCGTAAGAAAGAATGCGGAATACAGACTGACGAAAGTCTAGAAGACTGTGCTTTGAACCCTAGAGCACCTGTATGGGAAATTCCTTCCACTATTAAAGCACCTTCTTGGGAAATTCCCTCTACCAGTCGAGCAAATTTAAACCAGAGGTCGTTGTAGATGAAGCTCTCCCTTCTACAACGCGACACAATATTGATGTTTGTGAGAGCGAAGAAGACAAACTAATTACTAATGAAAATTTAGATGTTTTATATCTAGATCTAAATTCTTATCCAAATTCAGAAGAAGAGAAATTGCTTAATGTTTTCGAAGTAACTGGGAATTGCAGCAAGAAGCCAGAAATTCTAATAGAAGTTTTAGGATTAAAAATAAGATGTACTTTGGATACAGGAAGCGAGTGCACTGTCATAAATTATAATGTTTGGGTAAAGCTCCGAGAGAGATTACCAGGCTTGAAACTGCAAAGATGTCCAGGAATAAGGTTACAGGATTTTGTTGGACATGAGAGGTCCCGTATTGTAGGATGCCGAACCATTCTTTTTTAAATTGCAGGACACACTTTTGAAGATCAAGTCTACGTAGTGAAGAATTTAGAGGCAGATTTGTTATTTGGATATCCCTTCTTCAAGAGATACAGAGTCTATTTGGATGCAGGTGCCAAGAAATTATATTTAACGGTGAAGGGACAAGTCGTTGAAGAAAGTTTGATTCCAGATGACCAAGAAGATAGTTTTGAAGCAATTAATGGTAAGACTTCGTGTGTTAAACTATCGATAGCTGAAAGGGAATCACATTCAGACAATAGGTCCGCCGCCGAGGAAGATATAAGAAAGAAGGTTTTCGCTCCAGGGTTGCTGAATCAAGAAGATGAGGAGAAACTACACTGCCCTTTATTTTCTGACAAACAGGGACTTGTAAATACTTCAAGATAATTGCAAAACAACCTGTATTTCCTTTACAAAATCCATCTCCCATTCCAAAAGAGGAGAATCTAGAAGAAGACCTAAATGGATGGAAGACCTGGCTAATGGACGTCAAGAAGTTTTACGAAGGAGTGTGTTGAACAAGATGTAAAACCATTTCCTGTTTACTCCAGAAGCTAAGTGCAAGTGAAGAATGAAGTCCAAGAAGACAATCCCAAATGAAACATCGCCTCACATCATGAAGAAGAAGAAGAAAAGAAAGAAAAATGAAAATATACAAAAAGGGAGAAAAAGTTTAAAACAAAATTAAATAACGTTAACTTATATTTAATTTTATTTTCTTCTGGGGGAACGCTATGTGTCGCCCCTGTCAACACATACTTTTTCAAGCACAGAACTATTCAATCTGTATTGTATTAATCTATGTTGAAATCTTTTCTTTAAAAAATGTGTTATTGTTAATGTTACAATAGGAAATGAATTGTTTAACTTAAATCAGAAAAAATGTTGAAACTATGGAAATATAAAACAACTATGTAGTAACCTTGGTAAATTGTAAACAAAATTGTGATATAAAAGAGCTAGACTTTTGTAAGTCTACGGGACATTCTCCTGGTTGCCGAAAGGCTGATGGTTCAGGGGACGTTGGGTAATATCTTGCTTCAATCTTCGGATTGGCTGGTGTACTTGTACTCCATTTGGCAGATATTCCACAAACCCAACTCTGAATAAGGCGTTCTCCTGCATCATCAAAAAGACCAGGGTTATAAACTTCGGTACAACTAATAGGTTTAGGCCTACAAGTTGTACCGGGTGAATTGTCTGTTTGAAAAAGTGTTTGTATACAATCGGAAGTTTAAAATAAATCTTCGAGTAAAAAGGTCTTAATGATCTTTCATTTCAAACCTACATAGGTGATAATTAAAAATAAATCCTACACCACAGACCTCGCAAAGGGCTTGGTCCTACTAACCCTTAGAAGCCTTTGAGAAGTCCGATAAAAGGGTTATAACCAGACTAACCTAAAGCCCTAAAGGCAGAAGGTGCGTGTCAAAAGAAACCGAAAAAATTAAACTTTTGTTAGATAAAGTATGACAATATTATAATGAGATATTAAGATCTTAAAAATATAAGAGGAAATAGAGTATTTGTTTGTAACATATACAAAGAAATCACTGCGAGATTTAAACCGTCATGGTAATTAAACATATCCTATTGAATACAATAAGCCTACAGGATAAAATAGTAATTTGTAGCATCTGCATAATAAGGTTTCTGGCACTTTTTGTTCTGTGGTTATGAAGAAGTGAAATATGATATTTGGCCAGTAGACCCTTGCAATCTTGACGAAAGTTGTGGCATTAAGATCTTTCTATTGTCTAAAAAAATAAAGTACAACTTTGTAATTTGAGCTGCTTCTGCTACAGATAGAGGGCGCTACTTGTCGTTTCAAGGACACAACTTAAAAAAATACCACTACGTTTATTATATAGCACTGCACAAGGGAAGATTTAGTAGCGGTATATCTCATCGAAAAACTGATTCCTGCAATGGCCCAGCGGCGCAGAGGAGTCAAATTTTAACAACAGATCGTAAACCTTAAGCGTTTTGATACAGATAATATAGCAGCCTTTGTGCAATATGAGACGCATCCCGAAGTTTTCCAGGGAAGCATTAACGAGCCATAAGGATGGCGAAACTTCCTGTCGTCTTAATCCCTCGGGAAGTTTTCCCTCTTTGTAACGTCTTTGTGGTCGGTGACGTAAAAAGGGAAGGTTACGATCGATTTGGGAAATCCCTAGCAGTTTTGTTTTCGCTTTACATCCCGACGTAATTGATTTGATGGGATTGGCGCACCCTGCGTGTGGGTGGGATGTGAGTCACCGTCTCGTCTCTCTGTACGCTCGGCGTAGAAAGTGTTTGTAGTTCGATAGCGGAAGAGATAGCTCTCTGAATTCGAATTCTGAGATGGTAGTTTCAACTGAACTGGGCGTGGCAGAGGGGTTAGCACAGAGCGCCACGACGCCAGGGGTACCGGGTTCAAATCCCGGCCTGGGCGTGTGTGTTCTTTGCGAGTGCCCCTTCATCATATCATCACTTATCCTCTTGTTCGCAATTAGCCACACGGTGGCAGAAAAGCGAAGTAAAATAAACCAAATCAGTAAATCATCGAAACTAGGGATGACATCGTGACGATGTAAATGCCGGCATCGTGACGAGACCGAGACTTAGTGCCCGAAACTCTCGTTCTCGTTCGAGATTTGAAAAAGCTGCCAAAAATCAATTTACTTAACTTTCCGATTTCTTCGTACATACCAAATGTATATTCAACTCATTATAGATAAGTCAAATATTTTTTTTTAGTAAACTACAAGTAATTCATTGCAAGTCGTCTCCTGCGTTTTTGCATATATTCAGGATAAGTTTCCGTTTTGGGAGATTTCGAACCGTTGAAATGAGGCGTCAAACAAGAAACTCTGAAGAAAAGTTCAAACCTCATCTATCGTTACACACACAAAAGTAAATCTCACCACTACAAGCGGGCTTCAGCAAAGGGTACAGCACGTTAGACAACATATTCATATTACAAACAGTCGTACAGAAGAAAATAAAACAGAAACGGGGGAAATTATACGCATGTTTCATTGATTTTGAAAAAGCATTCGACAAAGTTCATAGGGACTTTTTGTGGGTAAAAATTGCATGAGATGGGAATGTCCGCGCGCATGATCAGAGCACTGCAAGCAATATATGCGAGGGTAGAATTCGGAGTAAGATGCGAAGGAAACCAAGTCTCGGCCCTGCAGCCTTCTCTCAGGGGACTCAAACAAGGATGCATCCTATCACCAGTGGTATTCTCACTGTTCATAGATTGTGTAGCGCATGAAATTAAAATGGACCAGAATTCTACTCCATGTATAGGAGTGCAAAGTATACCAGTCCTTATGTATGCAGACGACATAGTCATCTTGTCCGAGACAATAGAGGGTCTACAAAGGAGAATAGATTGCATGTATGAGGGGTGCATCAAATGTAAAATGAATGTAAACATTAAAAAAAAAAATCATTGCTTTCAAAAATGACTACATATTTGGCAGATAGGAGACATGGACATACGGGGGGGGGGGGAGGTGGGGGCGATCTACTTGAGCGGGTTAAAAACTTCACATACCTGGGGGCAACACTCTCCATGACAGGGAGCTGGTCACACCACATAAGAGCAAGACAAGCTAAAACAAAATTTACAAGAGAACAAGTCATAAGGACAATAAATAAGGACCTCAAATGCCTTTCTCTGTCATTCAAAACCTCTATTCATCAATAGTATTAGGTACATTAAAGTATGGAGTAGAAATATGGAGTAGAGCTGTGTGGGTTAAGGGGGACAACACAATAATTGGCAAACCAACCGAATTTTATAAGAGAGTAATGGGCGTAAGCAGAGGCACGGCCAACTGTGGGATTCTCAAGGAATTGGGACTGAACAGAGACGCGGTACAAGCACGGATGAGGGTTGTTAAATATTGGATGCGATTATCACAAGATGGTGAAACTACGCTGAGGGGACAATGTTTGGAAATACAGACAAGGGAGGAAAACGTTTACAGCTGGGGTCTGGAAATGAAAAATCTCTTATATAATAGCAGAATGGGTTGGGTATGAGAAGAGGGAGGAAGGGGAACATCCCAACAGAAAAACAAATCAGAGACAGGTTACTGGACATAGACAGACAAGAAATAATAGCAGACTGTCAAACAAAGACCTCAATCTGGGAACAGATAAGAGTAAGATAATGTGGGAAAGCGAAATATATCAAGGTTGTGGGAAAAAATTAAACAGGCGCTCTGGCATGATTCAGATTAGGGGGATGGAAACAACTAAGAAAGATAAACGAAGCAGGGGAAAAGATATGTTCTTTGTGCGATGGGGACGAGCATATCCTACTGAACTGGCCTTCTACACGTGACCTAAGGGAGAAATGGATGAAAAACTTAACAGGGAGGGAGGTGATAGAAGTGCTGGACGACAGAATAAAGATAAAGGAAGCGGGGCAGCAAGTGGGAAATACCTGGGAGAAGTAAGGGAACGGCGGGGGAAAGCTATTAGAGTAGTCAGCGAAATGAGTGAGCATGCTCCAGACGAGCCATCTTTATAGTGTAAGTGTGTGTAAAGTAAAATGTATGCGTTTTTGGTGAGAGTGCAGGAAAAGAGAAGTGGGGTGAAAAAGAAGGAAGAAAGACTGGAAGAAGAACTGCCGAGGGAGGGGAAGAATGTGTATATAGGGGACAAAGTAAGAGATAGCTTAAAAGAAAACTAAATGTAACAAAATATTGTAGAAAGAATCAAAACTAAGTAGTGCGTACAGCCTATGACTCGCACAAAAATAAAATAAAATATTAATTCATTCATTATTCATTCAAATGCATCAACTGAAACAAAAAAATGCATCCAGTCTGTAGCTCAAACCAAATGTTTAAGTACATCTATGAGAAAGATGGTGGAAGGTCCATAAAAAAAACTCATTAATTAACGAATTAAAGTACAGCTCGACATAGAAAGAAATACATTTATCACATGATGCATTTTGGCGGTGGTTACTTTTGTAAATTATACACAAAAATGCATCAAACTGTAAACCAGACTCCTGACAAAGGCCAAAAACTTACTTTAGTGCATCAATCGATTTGTTTCTTGTGCTTGAAATAGATTTAATGCATTCGTGCGTACTACACAAATGCATCCAACTTCAAATTTTGTTCAGGAATCTTTGAATATTATTGACAAACTCTGAGCAGAATTCATCCAGTTACAGTTCAACTAAAATAACAAAACACTGGCTACAAAAGCTGCTACAGCATTTGTTATTTTTTCCGCCTTTCCAGATGCATGCATTAAACTTACATATCCCTCAAGCATCCGCTTTAATTGAAACCATGTGCAATATCCCCTGACTACTGTCCCCTCCGCAGGTGTGAGGTGATATAGGTCGGCAGGGGATTCCTGGGTGTGTGGGGGATGGTCTTAAATACAACCCCGAGGTCTTTTAAGGAGCCTTCCTTCTCATGAATCTTGCGGGCGTCTTGAAAGTTTTAGAAGGGGCGCTAGATGGCGGAGCACCTGGTCTGAGCAAAATTACCCTCTAGGCGTGCTAAGGAACGTTCCGGAAGCAACCCATAAAGGCAGGGAAGTCGAACCTTAGTGGAACAAATAACAAGGGGTTCCGAGAGAGTGCTGTTTGTGGAAGTGAGATAGGTAAAAACAGGAAATGCGGAGAACCACGCAGAAGATGTTTTGATAGTTGCCAACTTCAACTGTAGAAAATTTTTGAATACGATGGCGAAATGCTCCGTGTTGATGAGTGTAGCTGAAGAGCCCAGTCAATGAAAAGGAAAAAGTGTGGGATAATTCCTCAAGAACTTAATTTTGGCCACATTTTTTCATCTTTCCAAAATAACTTTATTGATATATTATGAAAGTTTAGACAGTTTGAACCGTTTTGAAGAAAACCGGACGTTGCTAGGTGCCACCGTTCTCGAGATACATAAAATACAAAATATTTATTTATTTATTTCACCTATAACAGAGCTTTCGCTCCAATTACAATAGGCTTACATATATATATATATATATATATATTAAACAATTAAAAAATTATAATTCCAACAATACAAAAACAATAGAAGAAAAAGGAGAGCAAAACTACAATAATCATTTCATAAAGAACACCAGCACAAGTATTCTAGAGAACATAAATCCAAAAATGATATTCACTGAGGTAGAACAAGGTACATATCTATATACAGACTGAGGCATTTATAACTATACACATGTAAATACTCATATATAAACAAATATACACACATACAGGCAGATTGTATTTACAAACATACCCATATACACCAGCGGCGTGCATTCAGGATACGCAAGGTACGCTCTGCGTACCCACAACACAGTAAGAAAAAATCAACATTTTTTCGTCTTCCCCGAACATGAAAATTCAACAATTATCGTTCCGAAAGCAGTTCCACTGCAAGGAATTCCTATTTCCGCACGAACACGCTGCTGCCTTCCTGAAGGCAGTCCCGAATGATCCCGATTGTGAGACTTCGGCATCCACCCGATCCGCGTTCCTGCCGATTTCCGCAGAAAGACGCTGTTTCTTCTGCTTGGTATCCTAGAAATTCGGAAGGTAACCCCATTGGCTCATATCAGCCCCGACCACGTGTTTGGGTCTGCCCGCGCCTTCCCTCCCTCCCACTTTTTTCCCGGTTCTAAGCATCGAGGGTACCCAAGATTTTGACAGCGTATGCAGTGTTGACAGTAGTCAACATATTTTTTTCTGGAATGCTTAGCTTACTAGCATTTAGCAGCCACGCGTAGATAGATCACTGTTGGGTTGCAATAAAAATACATTATAAAAAGTGATACAGGAATCAGACAGGAGGGCAAGAATATGTAATGGTGGAAGATCATATTTAATATACGCGTAAACTATCACATATAAAATATTTATGTGAGGTTAAAGTTACACAAGCAAGTTTTTTTTTCGTATAGGGAGGTGAGGGTCAGAATGGACTGTCACTGTGTCAAGGGGAAAATATGTGAACAATTTGCAAGTTCCGCGCAATTCTCAGAGTATGAGAGTATCTGTTTATCTCCTTTCGGGATCAACATTTCCTTTCAGTTTCATAGCATGGGTGTTGATTGTTGAGCCAACGATATGAATGAATGATAAAAGAAAAACATAATAAAACACAATGCTTACAATGGAATTAGAATGAGCCACCCCCTCCCGCCAGACATTGCAAAGTGATGTACGGTAGTTTAGCTTTTGAAGTGTTCTGGGATGATGTATGCTGACGTATTTTCTACTTGTCCTTAATTATCTGCCTTCTACAAAATACTTTGTCGACTGGCAACTCCGATTCATTCGTCCACAAGAACGCGTGGTTTTCAGGCATAGCGGGACCGGACACAACGTACCGTGGGGGAGGTTGTTGACTTTTGCTTTCTTCTGTCGTGTGAAATTTGCAGCGAGTGTTTCGTTCATATTATTTACATTACAGGATCTCTATTGTTTGTCGGTGCTGTGAAGTGATAAAATAGGGGAACCGGGAGTTATTGATGACATACTGGAGAAGGGATTTTCGGAATTTACGAAAAAAGTGTAAACAATCCGAAATGGAAGGTCTGTTCCTGATTTGGAAAAATTGTTTCAGGCAGGAGTTGTGAAGGATGGTAAGCAGTATATTAGGCATTTTGATTTTTGAGAAGAAGAAAAAATATCAATACAGAGTGATTGACTGAGTAGAAAAAGCAGTGAAACTTTATTGTTGGCCTTATTCGTTGGTTTCCTCTGCGAAAGATGTTGTGAAATAGTAGAGGATACTGAGATTTATCAAATTTATTACATGAAATTTGAAAGGACGGAAAATGATTGACCCATTTCCTTCCCGTTCAATGTTCATCGCACTGCATGAAGGAAATAATCGCAGTTGAATTGTTGAACTCTACGTAGCTACTATCAGAATATATTTGCGAATATAAAATATCATACATATATTTTACCTCGTTACATTTGGATATTGATACAAGGATGAGAAATTTCCCATTATAAAATTGTAGAAAAAAGTTATTTTCTGAATAACATGATGGCCAGGGGGGGAGGGGTTCTGGCCCCCATGATTCATTTCGGTTGGCCCATGTTGCGTACCGTAGTTTAAATGTCACCGCACGCCACTGATATACACAGAAAACATCTATAATTATTTATTATTTATTCATGATATTCTTCGAAGGACGGACAGGAATTGCATGAATGGCATAGCGAAATCCAAGTCTCCACCGTTTCTGACTATTTCATTATGTTTAATACATAGTCTTAGAATGGGGGAATTCTGGTGTTCTGTTGAGTTGGATTTACTGTAATAAAAAGGCTGCCTGAACCGCAACATGTCCTTCTTAGCATTAAATTTTAATGTTTGGAGGAGACTTGGACTGTCAACCAGCCCGTTGACTAACTTATATAAAAATAATTGATGTGATACTACTCTCCTTTCGTACAGAGGTGTAACATTGAATTCTCTGAGTAGTTGTTTATATGATACCTGATCCTGAAAAGACGATCTTTTGTGTTTTTTGTAATATAAGTAACGAACAAATTTCTTCTGAATTATTTCCATCTTTTTGCTATTACATTGAGTGTAAGGTGACCAGACTACACTTGCATATTCTAATTTGGTTCGAACAAGGCAATTAAACAGGCTTGTCAGAGCTCTTTCATTATGCATGTCTTGTGAACTTCTAATTAGAAACCCTAACGTTCTGTAAGCATCATTACAAATCTGATCAATGTGTGTTCCAAAAGATAATTTATTATTTAATGTAACTCCTAAGTCATTTATCTGATTTACTCTTTGTAATGCACGATTATTCATTGTATACTGATAAATATTGGGTTTGATTTGCCTGGAAAAAGTTATTGCAAAACATTTTGTGACATTAAAGTTTAATTTATTTTCGATGCTCCATCTTTGTGCATTTTCCAAGTCTTTTTGCAACTTATGTGCATCATTTGGATCTTTCATTACTTTATACAATTTTAAGTCATCAGCAAAAAGTAAGCATTTTGAGTATTTAAAAATTGTGGGTAAGTAGTTGTATTGATACTATTATAAACCCGAGAAAGTATGAGCCCCCCTCAGGCAGATTTGGCTACACTTAAAACAAGCTCAAGATGTGCATATGAGCTTATTGCTCAAGTGTGGTACTCTGTCTAATCCAAGATTTTTGTAAAAATGCCCTCGGGAATTTCCTGTGAAAGTATGACCCCCCTCAGATTGATTTGCCGACACTTACAAAAGCTACATCTGCCAGATTGTTGTCCATAAGCTTGTCAAAAATATGCCCCTCTTGATATTTTTTTTGGCTACACTTAAAACTAAGCCAAAAATGCTCATATGAGCCACCCACACCCATCCACACCCACCCACACCCACACATATTTACTTCCGGTTTAAGTTCAATTGGACACCAGGCTCAACTCATATATCTAATACTAAGACAATGCAATATGCAGAGGCCCTCTAGAATTGTTCTGTGACTCTCTCATTTCTTACATCATAAACATATGATTTTTCCCCTATAAGAATAACGCTACATATGGTGTCATCAGGGAGTGTATCGTGGAATTCACAGATAATTTTAATGTTTGTCCTGTCATTAACCACAACTTGTTTCCTTTTTGAAGTGTTGATGACAAACATGGGTCTCTGTGCTTTGAATTTATCTGGTGTGTAATACATGTCAGTATTGCCAGTAGTGACCCTTTTGTATGCTGTAAATGCTTCATATAATTTGAGGAAATCATCCTTGGACATGTCTAAATTATAATTTTCTCTAGGGAATACCTCATTTCTGCCATTTTTAAGATATATGTTCTTGATGTTGCAGCTATCAAATTTACTTGAATTTTTTTCCTGATTATTGTGTCTTCCAGTCTGAAACAGTACCACCACAAAATCTGGCATGTCATATTGTATAGTGGAGAATGAATTTGTAGCATCAAACTCATAATAGGTACCAGTGGCAGGCTTCTGTACACATTGATATGTATAAAATTGTAAAGGAATCTGTGGATTTTTTAGGATATCAGCTTTGTATTTAAGAGCATAACTGGCTTCATATTCAACAACCGGGATTCTTAGCTCCATAGTCTGAATAATGCACTTGCCTTCATCAGGTAGGGTATTAGGCAGAGCTTCCCCTGTAGAGTTTAATGTACTGTACCTCATCAAAGCATTATTATCATTTGCAGCTCTTCTAAATGTAATTCTTAAACCACCCTTCCACATAATATCTTTGTAATCTGAGAAGAATCCTGGCAACAGGCGCATGGGGAACAATACTGTGTGGCTTTTAGATATTATTTTATCACCAGCCTCAAATCCACCTATTTTGTAGTATGATGCCTCGGTTTTGGATAATTTTAGTGTGGCCAAAGATGTAGAGGTAATGCCGGGGTAATCTACTCTGTTTATAACAACACCATGTTTTCTGATCTCAATTTCAGAGAACAGATGTGGCACAAAATTGTCTGATTTTTTCAAAAACATGTATAACAGCCAGGAGAGTTCAAATCTCAAACCCCCGTGCTTGTCACATGCATCATTTTTGAGTAATTCAAGCACATAGGTAGAATTACAAGTTCTTTGAAAAAATTATAGAGGCAAAAAACATAGAGAATTGTATATGCATGACATCTGAAAAGATTCCAGGTCTCCCTCACTTATAGTTTCTGAGATAATCAAATTCAAAAAATTATCCATTTTTTCAAAAACATGTATAACAGCCAGGAGAGCTCAAATCTCAAACCCCCGTGCTTGTTACATGCATCATTTTTGACTTATTCAAGCACATAGCAATTGCATGCACCACATGGCATATGAAAACATTACAGGTCCACATCACTTATAGTTTCTGAGAAAATCAGAAATCAACAAATTTTGAGTATTTTGTTTAATAGGGTACCACAAGTTTATATCTCCCTGCTGGAGTGGCACAGAATGCATAATTCTCAAAATACTGTTAATACTGCACTTTTCATAAAATTATATTTATAGAACAGACATAAATTGGACATTTGCAGCTTAAATATTGCATATATCAGGAAAATTATAGAGACAAAAAATGTAGAGAATCATGCCTAGAATATGCCTACAAAATTTTAAGTCTCCAGCACTGATAGTTTTTGACAAAATCACAAATTCAAAAAAATATCGATTTTTTAACAAAACTTCTAAACAGCCTCTAGATTTCAAATATGCAACCCCCATGCTCCTATCTTGAAAAATAGGCAACTTATTCAAGATCTAGAGAACAACAAGATATTTTGAAAAAATTGTAGAGACCGAAAAGTTGCATCTTGAGATGCACATGAGAAATCACCAAGTCCCATGTCTCTAGCATCAATAGTTTGAGAGATATCAGAGAAACAAAATTATTGATTTTTTTCAAAATTTGAGTATGTTGTTCTGTGAGCCATGCCGGGTCATCCCATCGGCCCAGAATGAAATTATTTGTATATGGGCACCTGTGTTAATTCTGAAATTAAAACTGTAGGCCCTAACTGAGTCTCTGGATTGAACATGTGTCAAATTACACAGCAGGCAGGTTATAATATTTTAAGACAGAACTGAGAGTAGAGTATCATGTTTCTGGATTGAACATGTCTCAACATTATTACACAGCAGGCAGGTTATAATATTTTAAGACAGAACTGAGAGTATCATGTCTCTGGATTGAACATGTCTCAACATTATTACTCAGCAGGCAGGTTATAATATTAGAGAGTATCAAGTCTCTGGATTGAACATGGATAAACATTATTACACAGCAGGCAAGTTATAATATTAAAACTATAGGCCCGGACCGAGAGTATCATGTCTCTGGATTGAACATGTCTCAACATTATTACTCAGCAGGCAGGTTATAATATTAAAATTATAGGCCCGGACCGAGAGTATCATGTTTCTGGATTGAACATGTGTAAACATTATTACACAGCAGGCAGGTTATAATATTTTAGAACAAAACTGTTTCTGGATTGAACATGTCTCAACATTATTACACAGCAGGCAGGTTATAATATTAAAACTATAGGCCCTAACCGAGAGTATCATGTTTCTGGATTGAACATGTCTCAATATTATTACACAGCAGGCAGGTTATAATATTTAAAAACAGAACTGTTTCTGGATTGAACATGCATCAACATTATTACTCAGCAGGCAGGTTATAATATTTTAAAACAAAGCTGAGAGTATCATGTCTCTGGATTGAACATGTCTCTGGACTGAACAAGCATCAATATTATTACTCAGCAGGCAGGTTATAATATTTTAAGACAGAGCTGAGAGTATCATGTCTCTGGATTGAACAGGGGTAAACATTATTACACATCAGGCAGGTTATAATATTTTAAACAGAGCTGAGAGTATCATGTTTCTGGATTGAACATGCATCAACATTATTACACAGCAGGCAGGTTATAATATTTTAAGACATTGAACATGCATCAATATTATTACTCAGCAGGCAGGTTATAAAAACAAAGCTGAGAGTATCACGTCTCTGGATTGACATTATTACTCAGCAGGCAGGTTATAAAAACAAAGCTGAGAGTATCACGTCTCTGGATTGAACATGTCTCAACATTATTACTCAGCTCTGTCTTAAAATATTATAACCTGCCTGCTGAGTAATAATATTGATGCATGTTCAGTCCAGAGACATGTTCAATCCAGAGACATGATACTCTCAGCTTTGTTTTTATAACCTGCCTGCTGAGTAATAATATTGATGCATGTTCAATGTCTTAAAATATTATAACCTGCCTGCTGTGTAATAATGTTGATGCATGTTCAATCCAGAAACATGATACTCAGCTCTGTTTAAAATATTATAACCTGCCTGATGTGTAATAATGTTTACCCCTGTACAATCCAGAGACATGATACTCTCAGCTCTGTCTTAAAATATTATAACCAGCCTGCTGAGTAATAATATTGATGCATGTTCAGTCCAGAGACATGTTCAATCCAGAGACATGATACTCTCAGCTTTGTTTTAAAATATTATAACCTGCCTGCTGAGTAATAATATTGATGCATGTTCAATCCAGAAACAGTTCTGTCTTAAAATATTATAACCTGCCTGCTGAGTAATAATGTTGATGCATGTTCAATCCAGAAACAGTTCTGTTTTAAAATATTATAACCTGCCTGCTGTGTAATAATATTGAGACATGTTCAATCCAGAAACATGATACTCTCGGTTAGGGTCTATAGTTTTAATATTATAACCTGCCTGCTGTGTAATAATGTTGAGACATGTTCAATCCAGAGACATGATACTCTCTAATATTATAACCTGCCTGCTGTGTATTAATGTTGAGACATGTTCAATCCAGAGACATGATACTCTCAGTTCTGTCTTAAAATATTATAACCTGCCTGCTGTGTAATAATGTTGAGACATGTTCAATCCAGAGACATGATACTCTCAGTTCTGTCTTAAAATATTATAACCTGCCTGCTGTATAATAATGTTGAGACATGTTCAATCCAGAAACATGATACTCTACTCTCAGTTCTGTCTTAAAATATTATAACCTGCCTGCTGTGTAATTTGACACATGTTCAATCCAGAGACTCAGTTAGGGCCTACACTTTTAATTTCAGAATTAACACAGGTGCCCATATACAAATAATTTCATTCTGGGCTCACAGAACAACACACTCAAATTTTGAAAAAATCGATAATTTTTTTAATTTTGATTATCTCTGGAACCATGAATGCTAGAGACATGGGGCTTGGTGATTTCTCATGAGCATTTCACGATGCAACTTTTTGATCTCTATAAATTTTTCAAAATATCTTGTTGTTCTCTAGATCTTGAATAACTTGCCTATTTTTCAAGATAGGAGCATGGGGGTTGCATATTTGAAATCTAGAGGCTGTTTAGAAGTTTTGTTAAAAAATCGATAATTTTTTGAATTTGTGATTTTTTCAAAAACTATCAGTGCTGGAGACTTAAACTTTTGTAAGCGTATTCTAGGCATGATTCTCTACATTTTTTGTCTCTATAATTTTCCTGATATATGCAATATTTAAACTGTAAATCTCTGATTTATGTCTGTTCTATAAATAGAATTTTCTGAAAAATGCAATATTAACAAAATTGTTAATATTTTGAAATCTATGCATGCTCAGACACTCTAGCAGTCAGGTATATGCTTGTTAGGTCTCACTGAGCAACATACTGAAATTTTGGAAAAAACCAATAATTTTGATTATCTCTGGAACCATGAATGCTAGAGACATGGGGCTTGTTGCTTTAACATGGACATGCCGAGATGCAACTTTTTGATTTCTATAATTTTTCAAAAATCTCTTGCCGTTCTCTAGATCTTGAATAACTTGCCTATTTTTCAAGATAGGAGCATGGGGGTTGCATATTTGAAATCTAGAGGCTGTTTAGAAGTTTTGTTAAAAAATCGATATTTTTTTGAATTTGTGATTTTTTCAAAAACTATCAGTGCTGGAGACTTAAAATTTTGTAGGCATATTCTAGGCATGATTCTCTACATTTTTTGTCTCTATAATTTTCCTGATATATACAATATTTAAGCTGTAAATGCCTAATTTTTATAAATAGAATTTTTTGAGAAGTGCAATATTAACAGAATTGTTAATATTTTGAAATCTATACATGCTAGGGCACTATAGCAGTCACTATACTTAAGATATCATAAGATATCATACAATATCAAGAGGGGCATATTTTTGACAAGCTTATGGACAAAAATCTGGCAGATGTAGCTTTTGTAAGTGTAGGCAAATCAATCTGAAGGGGGTCATACTTTCACAGAAAATTCCCGAGGGCATTTTTCCAAAAATCTTGGATTAGACAGAGTACCACACTTGAGCAAAAAGCTCATATGGGCATGTTGAGCTTGTTTTAAGTGTAGCCAAATCTGCCTGAGGGGGCTCATACTTTATCGAGTTTATAATAGTATCAATACAACTACTTGGGTAGATCATTGATGTATAATAGAAAGAATAATGGTCCAATGGAGCCTTGTGGTACACCGGAACAGACTTTGTAAGTGTATGACTTAGCTTGATTGTATGTCACAAATTGCATTCGATTGCATAGGTAAGAGGATATTAACGTAAGAAAGTTATGAGAGAGACCAAACTTAGACAATTTACTTAACAATACATCGTGATCAAGAGTATCAAAGGCTTTGGCGAAGTCCATATATATTGCATCAACAGAATTCCTATCATCGAGGGAATCGGATATACTCTGTGTGAAATTGACCAGATTAGTTGAAGTAGACTTTCCAGGACAAAAACCATGTTGATCTATTGATATATAAGGTTTAATATGGTTGTATATCCTGTCATATAATATATATTCAAATATCTTTGAAGGAGCTGAGATTAGTGAAATGGGTCGGTAATTTGTAATTTCGCATGGGTCTCCCTTTTTTAAAACGACAAATTTTACTGATTTTCCAAAGATCAGGAAAAATTTGAGTTTTTAAAATAATATTGTAAATATAACACAAAGGGGTGCATAATAATTCGGCACAACCTTTGAATATGTACGTATGTTGGCAATTGGTCGGACCACTAGATTTGGTTGATTTCAGTTTTTTTATGGCTTCATTGCATTCTGCGTTGGTGATAGAATCTACCACCAACGACTGAGATACTATCATGTCAGAGGATTCAATGATGTTATATGTTGAATGATTTAAAGCATACACTGTTTGAAAATATTAAGCAAAACTATTAGTAATTAATACGTTCCTTTCCAATCTATTACCCTTATACATCATATAAGCTAGTTTCCTATTTGTTTTTTTCTTGTTTCTTATAAAATTCCAAAATGGTTTAATGTTGCTTATTAAATTGTTCTCTATTTCTGATACATATGTTTTATATGCTATATTTATCATTCTTTTTAGTTTTCTACGTAATTCAACAAATTTAGTTTGATAATAGTCTGAATATTTCATCTTTCTTCTGTATGTTTCTTTTTCTTTTAAGTTTCTTATTATATCAGATGTAAACCAACATGGATAAGAACGTTTTTTACATATTGATATTTTCGGCACATATATGTCTATCACACCATTAATTACCTTGTAAAAATAGTCTAAGGCTTCATTGGGATTCTTGTAAGTAGCTAAATTGTCCCATTTTTCATTTTCCAAGTGTTTGTACATATTGTAGAAGTCTGCCCTTGCATAATTGTATACAGTAACTGGATTTGATTTAACACTAGTAACCTTTTTGTTTAAAAAGACCTGAATATGTAGTGACGGGTGGTGGTGGTCTTCCTCAAGCAACGAGTGTAAATTTCTAATAAGAGTCATGCTATCACTTATATTTGTCAATAATAAATCAAGGGTTTTCCCATTTTTATTTTTTACATGATTGACAGATTTAAGATTTCCCATTGATAAAAAATTAGCAAGAGAAATACTAATAGGTCCACCTTCCAATAAATTATATTGATCATCTATTATTGTGGTAATATTAAAATCACCAACAATAATTACTTTAAAACTATGCCGGTTAGCAATCTCCTCAACAAATTCAAAAAAATCCTGATACTTCTTAATTGGTGATTTTGGTGGAAAATATACTGATAAAAAAAAGTAACTTGTATATTCAAATATAAGTTTGATACATACTATTTCTACATATTCTATAGTGATTTTAAATTCCTCAACAGAATATTTGTTTGCTACAGCAACCAAGACACCTCCCCCTCCCTTATGGACCCGATCTTGAAGATAAACATTGTACCGGTTATCTATGAGCTCTCCATCATATACACCTACATTTAACCAAGTTTCTGTTAGTATGATTACATCATAATTTTCGAGGGATATACTAGAATATAGTTTGTGTAATTTTGTATTTAATCCTCTAACATTCTGGTAGTAGACAGATAGTTCATTACATTTTTCCGAAGCCATTTATTGTTTCAAGTTATCTAAGTCATCAGTTGTTCTTACTACATATACATCCTTGTCACCCTCTCTCTTTCTCAATCTTATATTTCCAGAATTATCAACCCATACGTAGGCATAATTTCTTTCCCGTTTAATTGCCCTGACTTCACTATATAATTTCCTTCTAAAGGGGGTGAGACTTTGGTTAATGTATACCATATCATTGTTAGTGTAACCCAAATGAAGACAATTTAGATTTCTTTTTACTTTTCTTCTTTCCATAAATTTATCCTTATCTACTCGCCTAACAAACTTAACAATGATGGCTGCAGATTTTTGTTGAGGAGGCTTCTTTAATCTATGACAGGTGTCTATCATTTGATTATCTACTTCAATATCTAACACTCGCCCTACATTTTTTACAACTTCAAACAAATTTTCATTCTGATTAGCAGGAACACCACATATTTCCAATGTGTTTCTTCTCCCATATTGCTCTAATTCGTCTAATTGCAATTGTGACTCATTTAATTTCTTTTTTATAACAATATTCTCTTCTTTTAACTGTTCTATTTGAAGCAGACACGTTGCGATGGTTTGAGATTGTTTTTTAACCAACTCCACATTTTCATCAAGTTTTTCATGTGCGAGATCAAGCGACTTTCCTAATTTGCGTTCGGTGGTTTCTTGTTGTTTCCTCAGATTTTCCACTTCCCTTTTCAAACTATGTAATAGCTCATACACATCCGTAATAGAAGGTTTTACTTCTCCTGATGATTCATTTGCACTTTCTTCTAGCAAGCTACCACGCCTTGATTTAGCACATTTTATACACCGCCATCCTTCATTTGTTGATTTAATAAATTCCACGTCATTCTCCTCTAGATGAACACATTTGGTGTGATACCAGTTAAAACAATCCTTACATTGTATTTTTGAAAGTATGTCCTGCCTTGACACAGGCTTTGAACATGCAGAACATGTACTCATTTTCAAGCAGTTCCTACGTTGCCTCCTATCGCGATGTATAAAGTAGTTTCACACGTTAACTCGCTGTTCACTTGTAATTCGTTTGTTTACATTTGGTTCACTTACAAATTTTAGCAATATAACATTATATATGTTCCTTAGTTTCACTTGTTCTAGTTATAACTTTAGTATAGTACTTACTGCGTTATGTCCTTATATTATTTCAGGCTAAAAAGCGTACAAACACATTAAATTCACACATTATTTGCGGAGCACAAACAACGTAGGTCTTACTTCATTTCTTCCTCTTCTTCTTATCCAATATGGCGGACTCTTTTCAAAATGGCAGCCGTCAGCACGCAGAAAACAATTGGCTACTCAATTGAAAATATCTTAAATCGTGTAACAATTAATCATACAAAAGTTTTCGCTTTTATCAAAAAAGTCGAACCATTCTACGCATAATTGCCACCCAAAATGCCAATTAACATGGGAAAGGGGAGGGGGGGAGTATAACATGAATTCTCTCCCTAAACTCAAGCCATGCATTTCTGTCAGGCACGATTTTATCCTCTCCTCACAACAATATAATAACCGCATTTGTAACGTAAATATTTTCACTATATTCATGAACATGTTCAACATGCAAGTATACTTTTGTGTTTTTAAATCTCACAAGGTGTTGTGAATCCAGCTTTTTATTCTTAGCCAAAAAAAAGGGTATTACGTTAAAACTTTTAGTGAGATTCAAAGAGAGTCGGAGAAAGGAGAAGATAGACTTCAAAGAGAAAATGAGAAAGATGAAAGATTTCAAAGAGAAAGGGAGAAAGAAGAAGAAATACTTAAAAGAGAAAGGGAGAAAGAAGTAGAAATACTTCAAAGAGGAAAAGAGAAAGAAGAAGAAAGACTTGAAAGAGAAGTGGAGAAAGAAGAAGAAAGTTTTCAAAGGGGATGGGAGAAAGGAGAAGAAATATTTCAAAGAGGAATGGAGAAGGAAGAAGAAACACTTCAAAGAGAAAGGGACATAGAAGAAGAGAGACTTCAAAGAGAAAATAAGAAAGATGAAGAAAGACTTCAAAGAGAAAGGGAGAAAGAAGAAGAAAAACTTCAAACAGAAAAGGGGACAGAAAAGTGCAGATTTCAAAGACAAGAGGAGGAAAAGGAACAAAGACTTCAAAGAGAAAAGAGGACAGGAAAAAAGACAGATTTCAAAGAGAAAAGGAGAGAAAAGAACAAAGACTTCAAAGAGGAAAGGAGAAATAAGAAGAAAGACTTCAAAGAGAAAAGGAGGAGGAAGAAGAAAGACGTCAAAGAGAAAAGAATAAATAAGAGGAGAGGCTTCAAAGAGAAAGGGAGAAAAAAAGAAGCAATATTTTAAAGAGAAAAGGAGAAGAAAGAAGAAAAACTTGAAATAGAAGAGCAGTAAGAAGAAAAAAGTCTTCAAAGCGAAATGGAAGAAGAAGAAGAAAAACTTCAAACAGAAAAGGGGACAGAAAAGTACAGATTTCAAAGACAAAAGGAGGAAAAGGAACAGAGGACAGGAGAAAGAGAAAAGAGGACAGGAAAAAATACAGATTTCAAATTGAAAAGGAGGGAAAAGAACAAAGTCTTCAAAGAGAAAAGGATATAGCACTCAAATAATTGTCTGTGGCATGTGCCGAAACATTGCGGGAGAAAAATTGTATAGTCTGTTATTCATTCCTCAGATTCTTCAATTCTTACCCCATTGGCGCCATCTATGGCTGTGGTAGGAGTTTGGTTTAAGGTCAACGTCTATGTTGGAAGCACCAGGCGTACTGCGGCCTACGTACTTTTTACCTGACGCACCTGTAACCGGTCGCATTGGATAACGCGTGTTTAATGGATTGCTTTGCCTTGTGGGGACCCGCAGCTCGGAGAATTCCGCAATTCCTCTTCTATTATTCAAGACCGCTTCATCCACTTTGACACGGGCACCGAACGTAGAATCTCCCCCACACGCACTCCAATTACGCATCCTCGGAGATGCGTATTTCTTTGCCATTACTGCAAAAAGTGCGTTCGAGATGCTCTGTTCAGTTGCCTTCAAATACGGTTAGTGCGTTGTGTTTTTCTTCAGTCCAAGGTGATTCAGGGGGAATTCACCCCTCTGGCCTGTGCATCCCTTTCCGGTTGCTAATTTTATACTCTTGGGAGCAGGGGAACTATATGTATAACTTATACTCGTATAATATCCCAATATTCCGATGATTCGAAAGTAGTTATTGGAATCCTTCCTCACTGGAAATTTTTGAAATACCGAACCGTTTCAATTTTCCAATTGATTCAAACTTGTTTTGAGTTCGCTTTATGCTAAGAGACTGATCGGAATTGAATCCATGTATGTTAAATAGATACATATGTCATGTGCACATGTGGTAATACATGTACATATGGTAATATCTACAGGGCGTTTCAATATAAAGTTAACTGAAAGTATTCAGAACACATTTTGAGTTATATTTTTATTGAAACACCCTGTACTATGTAATGCAATCTAGGAGTACGGGTACTTCTCGGACACCCTGTCGGCTACGTCCGTTACGAGAAATTTCAAATTGTTTTCTTACTGCACTATTCAAGTTGTACCCACATACGTATCTTCAGAAAATAAGACCCTGTTACAAACTATAGTTGAGTAAATTATTACAGTCCCTACCAAAAGTTTAATACCACCTTGTCATGTGTTTTTCAGACAAACAGAAAAAGTACATATGCGAGTGCTTTTCATGAAATACGTAAACACTTTCATACAAAATTGGAATTATTATGTAATGTTATTGAAAGGTACATCAAGACAAGAAAGTGTAAGGGCATATTAATGTACTTATAAATAATAGATGCAACTAAAGGTACAATTTGTAAAATCATTAAATCTGAACTTTGAAAATATACTTGACAACAAACATTTATCCTGAAATTAGATGAATGAAGTGTGAAATTTTAATAGTCAATAGGTCCACATTTAAGTTTCATGCACATTTGCACACGTTGTTCCCATGCTGCAGAACAATTTCTGGCATTCTTGGGGAGTAATCCCATTCCATACTTCGGAGATCTGTTCACGAAGTTCCTGGACATTCCTTGGCTGGTGTCTGACTACACGAAGACCAATGGTATTGCATAGGTTTTCTATAGGATTCAGGTCCGGACTTCGTGCTGGCCAAGGCAACAATGGGATTTCCCTCGCTTCAATCCAAGCCACTGTTGCTTCTGACGTGTGACAAGACTCGCGATAATCTGGTCCTCGCGTACAGACGTTACCCTGGGGCCGCCGAAGCGTGGTTTATCAACCACTGTACCTTGCTGCTTGAATTTGTTTATTGTGTTCGCCAGGCAGGTTTTACTCACATTCAATGCGACTGCAATTTGTCTATGAGACCTATTGCATCTGTTCATACCAATTATTTGCCATTTCACGACCACGGGCACAGAGTTTTCCCCATTATCACGTAGCTTGCGAGTCAAACAGCCTGTTTATTATCAAGCGCAACGAAAATAGGTTTGGACTTGGACAATGCTGCTACTCGAGATATGTCTTTCTGCACCATCTATTGACACACATTTAAACTAATCACTGATAAAATTTGTTCACTCCACCGCAGTCACTGAGGAAGATATTGTTATCTGAAGACCTCTCAGTTTTCGCTGTATAATTTTTATTTTGCGAATTTTAGAAAAAAAATATAAAACTCGAGAATTTTTTTTATTATAATTTTTTTGCGCCAAAACCTTCGTTCATGTTCCTTCCACAATACTGGAAAAAATTCAGTACTGTCACAATGACGTCGGTTACGTGTATACACATTCATCTGCACTTCAAAATGCTGGATTTTTCAGTTAAGAAATTTGAATTTCCACTTCCGTATCTCAAGCGAACTACAAGACGTATACCAATTTTTTTTCGGCAATAGATGCCTCACACACTATATTACTTCCATACAATTTCACTCCATAATTATACCAAAAACTTTCGGTCAGGATTCATTTATATATGAAAAAAGTTGGTGGTCTTACACTATTAGTAGGCACTGTATGTTGGGAACTTGTAATTGACTATCTGGAGGTTACTAATAAAAGGGTGAGAGTGCTATTTCATTGTCGCGTTCCTTACGCTGGAATATACATTATCTAGCAGTTCTAACCTGTCAGGTATAGATCTAATGACCCTATTGCAAAATCCACAGTCGCGATTCATTACCAGTTCTTTTTCATCTCAGTTTCTCTGCAAATTTAGCATAAATTGATTCATTTGTTTTATTTTACTTTCGCATTTCTGCCACTTTTGGCTAATCGCATAGATGAGGATTGTGTGATGAATTGATGAATGGATAGTCACAAAGAATACCCATGCCCAGGACACGATTGGAACCCGGGACACTGACGTGGTAGCGCAAATTTAGCATAAAGTTGTGAACACCCTGTTTATATTTACTCTGGCATCCGTTCCAGTGCATCTTCCCAAACGCCTGAAGAATTTATATCTTCCAAGATAAGAGCGTGCAATCCAATCTCCTTGGACTAAGAAACGTCCTTTGATGCTGTCTCCAGTAGTTTTCTTGTCCTGTACTCCCTCCGCAGCGCCTCGCAGAGTCAACCCCTCCTTCCTCAAGTCCTTCAACACCCACACTAGCTCCATCATGCGACACGGACTTGAATTAAACATCTCGCGTTGCTTCCAGGTACCGAGTTTCGCAAATTACACGCATAAATCTTCATGGCGCTGCTCCGCGTCCCTCACAATTCGGGCGCCGCCGCCGCACTTTGTCGTGCGTCAACTTCCACCCTCCCGCCCCGCGTCACGTGATTAGAATTCCACTCCGTCTCGCTTATCCGAACCAACTTTACCAAACATGCCGACGCGCGAAGAAAGAGTTCTTGCGCCAAACTCTGTGTGGCGGCGGCTTTGGAACTTTGAGATGCTGCAGACATCACCTCTAGGTTGTTTTTGAGCTGACTCGTCTCGAATTGTTGAAACCGTGGAGGCGAAACTTATCAAAACACTCCCGCTTTACTGAACTGTGGCACACGGCATACCTATTGTCAAAACTTGCGCAGTAATCCCATGCGCCTGCGCAGAACAAGCTAGCGTTAAGTGGGAGGAGCCTTCTCTGCCACGTCATGAACCTTGGGCAGTAACATGCGCAGAAGAATGAAAAGTGATGGTAAGAGGAACCATCTCTGTTACGTCAGATGAACAATGCGCAGAGACATGCGCAGAAGAACGAAAAGCGATGGTAAGAGGAGCCTTCTCTGTTACGTCAGATGAACAATGCGCAGAGACACGCGCAGAAGAACGAAGATTCTCGATCTTGTCCATTTTAGAGATGATTTGATCAGCACCACGCTCCGACCGCCTTTAACCCGCAGGGTTGCCTCCAAGTACCCATTGATTCGAGGCTGGATAAGCCGTAGAGCCACTTTATGCGGGGACAAGGCCGGAAAAATTCCCACCTTAGATCACCTGGGTGCACGGCTTTGCGCCAATCACTCTGGAAAATGGTTTGGTTTTGCGCCAATAATTACCGGATCCTTATCTTTCCGTACATGGTTTTGCGCTACTACAGAAAATCGTAATTCAATGACTTAGGTTGGCAAGCATGATTTTCCGTCCCACTTAAACAGGCTGCGGACTGTCACCGAGATGTCGTGGTTAAGTATACAAAATTGCACTTGTCAAACTGCAGTCTCTTACAATGGAACCTTTGTGGCATGTGAGATCAATTTCACGTAATGCATGCGTGAAATTGCTTTGAGATTATATTGATCAATGTAGGATTCAATTTTGAGGTATTTTTCTCTTAAAACGCTCCTCTTACGAGCGGATTTTTCGAGGCCATTTATTTTAAGGTAAGTGTCGGTCTGGAGGTTAATCAATGCATGTACAAATTTGAAAATATCAGGATGGTTGGTGTAAAACATGGCATTCAGTTTACTGTGAAAGGCTTCACATGCATTTGTTGTGGGATAGGCCGACTGCTTCATGAACATCGCTCACTGATTTCGACAATGGAGGGAGCATATTTCGCCGTGTTCTATACACAGCCTCTCGCAAAAGTTTCTTATCTGTGAAATGTAGCTGATTGATACTTGTAAGCCTTTCTTCGTTCAGCGCCGCGTACACAATGCTTGAGGGTTGTTCATGTAATGCACTTGACGCCTTCCGTTTACATGAACCACGAATTTGTTGAAGTATTAAACTGCGTTCATTGCTATCGTGATTATGAATTATCTTCTCACTTTCAACTATCATGTCACTGTTCGTAATTATTATTGCTGTACACGACTTGTTTGTGCAACGCCACCGAACACGTCCATCTGAATATGCGTAAGCTTTCCTGAATTTATAACTGTCCTTACTTATTAGATCCTTACCTCTATTCGATGCCTGTGCGAGCAGTTCCATGGTCGATCGGACCCCGGTGTAATGAAACGTGTAACGTTGAGGTGAAACACAGGGAGGTAGACGAAAGCCACGATCAGTCGTTGCCCTTGAGAGACAGGATTGCCAACCTATACAATTCTTAGCTCGGCTAGACATTCAAGAGTGGCGGAAAACATTCTTGGCGCAAAAGATACTGTGGCACTAATATTTACAATTTGTTCATTGGCGCAAAACACGCGATTTTGGCGCAAATGCATTGCACCCACCCAGGGAATCGAACCTGGGTCTCCCCTGTGATAGGCAGACTACATACCGACTAGACCACCGCAGCTTTTTTGTTTGTGGTCGCTCTATACCAGCATTTGTCGCAGAGCACATGGTTTCGCCCCGGTCAGGGGCCTTCTCTACTGTTGCGTGCCTATCTTCGTTGCGGAGTGGATATCACAGCGAGCTATGACGCAATGGTTCCAGGCATAGGCGGAGTTCTGGAGGGGCCAAGGGGGGGCCTGACCCAACCCAATTTAAAAAAGGCTAAAAAATAACACATGATTAAGTTCAATTACTACATTTTTGTTATGAAGTCATACTGCAAATCTTGACATTTGGCATGGTGGCATGTGCGGTAATTACGCCGCAATAGCGGGACTTAGACGATTTGATTGATGTGTACAGTTTGAAGAAAGAAAAACATAAAATGACTTTGTGTTGAGTCAACAGTTAATACTGGGGCATCAAAAGAAATTTTCAATTTAATTTTTCTAAAATTTCTGAAGCTTACTATTGTACCGTAACTTTTTAAAAGTAATACGAGTATTGCATCAATAAAAAATTAATGAAATGCAAAATGCAATAATCGTACTGTTTTGCTTCTTTTAAAACTGACAACCAATATACTAATTAATATTTGTTTACTTAAGCGAGGATATTTAACATTTCTAAAAGGCCTAATACTCAGTGTTTTTAGGTTGTTTCTTTTAATTTCCGGGGGAATGCCTCCGGACCCCTTATAAACTAGGAGATATTCAATAAACCTCAGGTACATCATATGCTTCTCCCAGAGTCTGCCCCCCCCCAAAGCAAAAGCTCAAACTCCGCCCACGATTCTAGGGTTTGAATTTCGGCCTGGGCATTGGTATTGTTGTGAGTTTCCATAAATTACATCATATCATCACTCATCCTCATCGTCGCGAGTCAAAAATGGCAGAAATGCGACGCTAAACAATAGAATTCGAATCAAATCTACCGTCATGCGCGACGTTGCACCACACATCCTTTATAGTCTGACACTATACTGGCATACAAGCATCCCCTTTTATACACTGTCCCCATCTACCTTTGGAGCAGGCGAACGAAAACAAGCCTTCGCGCAAGCAGTGACACGAGACTGCTCCGCCAATGAACACGTGAGAGGGAACGGGATTTCGAGGAGGGGGTACTGCTTCGCTCTGCCTACTCGATTTTCTCTCCTTCTTTGACGCTATGGTCGGCCTTACTCTAGAGATAGTTGAGACAGGGTATACATTGTGAGCTTGGGCGTGGCCTGAAAATGAACACCGTGTACGGAGGATTGCGCGCGTGCCATAGGTTTCCCATCCCCTAATTAGAACCCTTCATCTTTTCACTTTTGCGTCAGAGAGGGATTGAATTTCAAGAGGAAGAAGAGGAGGAAACCGCTGGTTAGTCAAATATTGAGGACTCGGAACGGCTACACAAACACTGAAGCCATTACAACAGGGTTTGTGCAGGGGGGAAAAGGGGGGGGAGACTGTAACATCACAAAAAGAAGAGAAAGACGTGAAGATAGACATTCTGGCTGGGAAACTGAACGCAGTGCCCTCTGTTGAAGGCCCATTAACTCGGATCTAATTGGGTCAGAAGATCCGGTCGGGATGTCGACAGGTCACGTGAGGAAGCGTGACAAATGCGGGCGGGTCACGCACACAAACACAAGGCGGAGAAGGAAGACAGACACGATCGCTTTTAGGTAAAAACAAAGGAAACTCGTGGGGAGTCTCCCACCTCTTGATCTATAGCATTCTGTCAATTGTGGACGGAGCTGTATTCTTTATTGTGTCTAGGTTTAAGTTTCTGTAAAGAGTACTCCACATGGAATGTGGAGGCGACTTGGAGCTGCGTTTACGGCAACAGATAGAACTTGGGGTTCAGGTTCACCCACATGCTGCTCTATTACCTCCTAGTTCATGTTATCAGCAGACCTCGGATTTTAAGGTGCCTTTAAGTTCCAAAAATAGGCTCTAAAAATCCTAAAATAGGTTCTAAAAATTCCGAAATAGGTCCTAAAAATCTTGTTTGGCTCGATAAATCCTCAAGTAGGTTAAAAAAACTTAAAATAGTTCAAAGTGAAAAATGTTGATTAGGTATAGTCACCGGCAATGAAAATGGGACACTTATATCCTGAAATACGCACTGTTTTGCATAACGTTATGTGTGTTGCCTAACCCTACGGCGATGGCAGAACTTAACATTGGAAATTTGCTATTAAAATCCACTCTTCGCCGTATAGTTAGGCAACAACCCTTTTTCATGTTATCCACAGTCAAACTCCGCAATTTTGTCTGTGAGGATCATCTTATATGCTGAAAATAATATTTCAACAAAAACATAGTCAGTGGTGCAAACTTCAATGCTGAAATGTTAGTTTGCAAGGCGTGAATGCCACAAAGCACCGAAGTGACGCGAAAGTGAGCAAGACCACACAGATCAGACCACTTTGGATTGTACAGGTAACAGCGGCACCAGACATTTTGCTTTGTTTAGAGCTTTGAAAAATCACCATTCACTTGGAGGAAAGGAAATCGACACAGAGTACATTTCAAACAAGTTCGTCATTGAATTCTTTCCTGACCAATGAAAGCAAATGCCTATGTGTGACATAAAATCCTGTAAAACCTTTAAAAATATATAAAAACCTAAAAAGAGGCTTGGTTTAGATGCTTAAACGTAAAATAGGTTCTAGCAAGCAAGATAGGTTATTTTAGGCAGTATAAAACATCATCTGTTGTTGCGTTTTTTTTAACGAAACACTGACATAACTTATTATTTCCGACATACCTGTAAAAGGAAAATTGGTCATACATGAATAATGCCTGAAACACAAGAGGCTACATTTCTTGATGGATTTTCCAGTTAGACTTGGACTAGTTGTGTGGTACTGGCTCAGCTGCTAGGTTTCGCCTCACACTATACTCGTTACGGTTTTCGTTGGTATACTTTTGTTCCCACAAGGCATTGCGTAGAGCAGACAATCTAAAAAGATGGAGAAGCGGTTGAAGAACTTTGTAGAAGAATGGCTACATCTGTAATTTAAAAATAAAATTGAAGGAATTGAAAAGAAAAGTATGGACTAAAAATTGGCTCGAAAGAGAATATGGTATCTTGGCGTACTGAACAAGCTTTTTAATGAACTCGGGTATGTATATTCATTCGCAGGATTGACTCATAATTTTGTTTTTCAACTAAATAAGTCAAACATTTAATATACACTGGTAATGATAATGGTTTTCATTATCGGCTAATCACATTTGTCGTGTACAAATCTACTCGCTTTTGATAAATTCCTAAATATTAATCATCATCTGTGTTATTTTTTCTTTCATCGAACACCGAACAAAAGCAATCAATACTCGGAAACACAGACAAAAAACTTTCCCTTGCCAAACTCACAGATTATCTTTACATGACCAAACATTCGCTCTGATTGGCTGTTCCACAGAATCTAGAACACGGTCTAGTCTTCAAAACCAGTCTAGCAGGTAGCCAGGTAGCCAGTCGAGCGCCAACTAAGACATCCCTACTGGAAATCCAGTTCCGTGTGATTCTGCTTTAAGACGATCGGTGTCAGAGATGGTTATGTTGTCGGGGTCGATAAATTTGATGTAATCATCTTCACCGTAGCGAATAGTCAAAAGTGCCACAAAATCGAAGCTAAATATTGCTTGATTGGATTGATTTTACTTCGATTTTCTGCCACCTTTTGGCTAATCGCGACCATATGGTGTTAAAGGCAATATAGCAAAATCCAAGCTATTGTCAATTTTTTTTTATTTCGAGAAAACTTTCGTTTGCCATCATTTTTTCAATGTGCCAGACGTAGTGGTAAGGTGTTCGCCTGATATTTTTGATATGTTGTTAGTATTATTACAAAGAAGTTATGTATCAAATTTCGGATTGACTGCACTAATAGGAAACACGTGAAAAATAATGAAATTTCTCAGACAATTTGCCGATCAATACTTGTGCAAGCTATGAGGTTTAATAAAACAAGTGACAATCAGTAGATATACAGTAGCGCCAAGACATCTCTATCCTCGCACACACGAAATCTGAATTTCCTAATGTTTATTTGAAAGGATTCTTGTGCTTCTTGCACGTATCTCAGGCACAATCGAGAGCTTTCAGAGTTGTGCATTTCACCAGCGGTGCAATAGGCTGTAAAATCAGCTTACGTGGGGATCCTCGAGAAGAATGGAAGAAAAGAGGATGATCTGAGTGTACGCACATACGCACACGATTGCGTCGAGTGCGCGGCTGGGAGCTAAGCTGATTTCCTCCCCGCGATCTAAGAATCTATGTAGAGATTTGGAAAGAATGAGCATCAGTACTTCTCTCCCCTTCCCAACCCACTTCAGAATTTCCACCTTCACTCTTTTGTCTGTTCTCAATACAATATCCAGAATCCACAGTTGGGAGTGTATTCGACTGATTTTCGTCCTGTCGGTCTGTGACAAATGTGCGTGAGAAGCGTAACAACTGATAAGAGAAGGCTTATAAATATTACGTGCGTGTTTTTGGAGTGCGTCGTCTTAAATCTCAGAACTAATTTATCAAAGAAAATAATATGAAACGCCTACAACTCATCAAAATGTAAACCTCCCTTTCAGGTAGTACACCCCGGACTGCATTTTGCAGACTAACTAGGCTCTGCCGTCTGGACTTGCAGCCAGTATAATACTATGTAGTGCATGTGTTGTGTCGTCCGCATATAGTATTTGTGATTGTCCTTTCATCTATCTCATCATTAGACGTCGGATTTTATGTTTTTAACCTATTTTTTCCTTTACAGATATGTAAGAAATAATAAGTTATGTCAGCGTTTCGTATAAAAACGCAACAACTGATGAAGTTTTATAGTGCCTAAAAAAACTATTTTGCTTGTTAGAACCTATTTTAGGTTTATGCGAATAAATCAAACTTTTTTTTAGGGTTTTGTATATTTTAAAAGGTTTTACAGGATTTTTTATGTCACACAGATGCATTTGGTTTGTTTGGTCACGAAACTATTCAATGGCGAACATGTTTGAAACGTACTCTCTGTCGATTTCCCTTCCTCCAAGTCCATGGTGATTTTTCAAAGCATTAAACAAAGCAAAATGTCAGGTGCCACTGTTACCTGTGTAATCCAAAGTGGTCTGATCTGTGTGGTCTTGCTCACTTTCGCGTCACTACGGTGCTTTTGTAGCATTCACACCTTGCATACTAACATTTCAGCATTGAAGTTTGCACTGCACCGCTGACTATATTTTTGTTGAATGATTATTTTCGTCATATAAGATGATCCTCACAGACAAAATTGCGGAGTTTGACTGTGGATAACATGAAAAGAGATAGTTGCGTAACTATACATCGAAGAGTGGATTTTAATAGGAAATTTCCAATGGTAATTTCTGCCATCGCCGTAGGGTTAGGCAACACACGTAACGTTATGTAAGATAGTGCGTATTTCAGGATATAGGTGTCCCATTTTCATTGCCGGTGACTATACCTAATCAGCATTTTCCAGGAATTTTGAACTGTTTTAGTTTTTATGAATCTACTTCAGGATTTAGAGCCTAACTTAAGATTTCTAGGACCTATTTTAGGATTTTTAGAACTTATTTTGGTTTTTTTCGAACCTATTTTAGGATTTTTAGAACCTATTTTAGAAACCTAAAATGTCTACACATTACTTAACCATTAATTCTCATCGTCGCGATTAGCCAAAATTGGCAGAAACCCGACCTAATATAACCCAATTAAATCGCTCAATCACTATCCTAAGTTCTTTCTTTTGGTTTGATGTTATTTTTGTTCTTTAGAGTCGTCTTTCCCGCCACTTCTGTCTAATCGAAACTATGAGGATAAGTGATGATATGATGAAAAGACACTTTCAAAGAACAACTATGTCCAGGCCTGGGTTCGAACTTGGGACCCCTGGCGTTGCAGCGCGCAGTGCTAACCACTCCGCCACGGAGGTTGGCTTCTTTGTTTGAGTATCCTACTAACTTCTCCTTTGAGTGATTTCTTATTCCAACTATTTTTGAGCTTTTCCTTTTTCCAACTTCTCTTTGAATGTCTCCTTCTTTCCATTATTTTTTGCGTCTTCTTCTTCCTTCTTTTCTTTGAGTGCCTTCTTGTCTAAACGTTTCGGTGTCCTTTTCCATCCTTTTTTTATTTTGGTGCTATTTTTTACCCTCTTTATATTGATACGCCTGCTTCCTTAACTTTTTTGAGTAACCGTTCCTCCAAACTGTTTAATACAAAGTATGAGTTTACTAATCGTAAATGTTCCATTACGAACCCCCTCAAATTGTATCAAAACGCCGAGAAAATTAGAAAATTCACCGCTTTTTAAGGTTGAAAATGTAATTTTTATACGTCCATAGCAACCTAAAAATCCGACATTTTTTCCTCATGGCTTTTAAAACTTCTACAAAAAATAAAATTGACATACCTTCCTTACAAACGAAATTACAAAGGAGTTAATTTTGATATCTAAAATAACAATTTTTGTGAATGGCACTGATCAATGTACGCGCAGATGTTGTAATGCCTGATTACAGGATATGCACGGTCAGATTCGACTGGGGCGACACATAGACTTATAGAAAAAATAGGAAAAATGTACACAGCACAAGACAATTGTCATCATTAACATAAAGATTATTGCCACGATGTTCATCAGTCTTAGTGTTAAGTTTGTATTTTTCGATGCTTTTCTGCCTGCCTTAGTTGGTAGTTTTTAGGCCCTTCCGACGTGTTTCTTATCCTCGAGATCATCAACAACGCAGATGATTCAATTCCAAGTTAGAAAACGTGCATCAAACAAGAGTGACATCTACAAAAGAAGATTCAGGCCAGAGATAACATAAACAGTTATATGTAACTTACTACGCGAAATACGAAAATAGCTACATCGTGGCTGTTTTAATGAAATGCGTAGAGATGTAACACTTGCTGTTGACAAGGGAAATGGACGTTGCTAGGGAACACAAAGAAAGGTTATTTCAACCCCGTAAACTATGGAGAGTTAGTGATACTTGAATTTTCGTATTTCAAAATATGAACGTTACAACTTTTTACAGAGGCAAGGTAGGAATTTGCGGCGAATGACGGAAAAATATTATCTTTCAATTATTTTTAAAAATATATAAATGACAAAAGAAGTAAGTATTGTTTTTCCAGTTTAGTGTTGTTATTGAATTCGCTAAAATATCTAACTATTTTGAAACGAACAATGCTTACCCAGTTTATCATTATGAAAGTAGAGAAAACTATTTTGAATATTTGTACAATTAGAGCATAACATGAGAGCGCACACAACGTGGTCGAAGGTCACGTCTGCGAGAACACGAGACGTGGCCAAAGGCTATCATGAAAGTATGCGAGTCATCTATATACAATAGTATGCGATTCTGCAAACCAAAATACAATGATACAATGTATATTGGCTTGCAGTTTGAGCTTAGATTACTTCTAAAAGATGGCGCAAGAATCGTAATTATCAAATTAAATTCAAAACAACCATGCTATTTAATTTCTCTCTGTACTCGTTGAGATGGTTACTTAAGAATTGATAGATTGAAATAGTGTATGTTGCATTATTTGTCTGTGAATGGCAGACTTGAAAATATCACTTAGCTTTTCTTTGCACTCCATTCCAGCAATTGAAGTTTCATATTTTTGAAAATCCTTATATAAATAGCTATTGTAAGATTTATTTATACTCATTATGGCTCAATGTAGAAGGTCGCTTTCGGCATATCCTACACAAATTAATATCGGGTGTTCCGCTTAGGACTATAACAGAAATATTTTATTTTATTTACTTGCAATGCTATATTTCCAGAATTTCTTTCATAAATTGCCTACATAAACTCAGAAAGTTCTGTTACATGCCTTTCTCGATTTACGATAATGATTTACACTTTCGAATGCCCTGGATCCTATGGTTGATCATTGAGCTTATCATGGCAATCACAGGTAGCTAGTACCTTAGGCTGTCACCTGATTGAAGCATTGGACAGAAGCGGGCGAATCCACGGAAATCACGGCGCGCCTGTATCGCCGTCAGTGTGTGCACGGACAACAAGGAAGAACACTCGCTGGACGACGTGGTTCTTTCGGAAAGAGGGTGTGAGTAGCACAGAGATTCACAGGTGATAGTCAGGAGAGTATGTTGGGTGTGGGAGCACCTGGAACCCCATCTTGGTAATGGCGGCGATTGTGTCCAGATTGGTATCCAGACGCGCGCAACCTGTCACGGAACATTTACTTTAAAACTTTCTCTGTTACTCTTCATAGTGCTACGATCCTTCCGTCATTCGAATAAGTTTTTTCAATTCTACGAATATTTGTTGTATTATTGTCCTAAGCGGAAACACCCTGTACATGTATGTTCTACGTGATATACAGTGACATTTTGTGCTAAGCTTCTTACTCTAGTGTATGGAAAGTATATACAATAGCTTTATATCACAATACAAAATATATTTATTTATTCATTTATTTATTAAACAAGTGATGCAACAGAACATTTTTCTATTGAGGTGTAGCTACATACATTTTGTTCATTACATATATTTGTGCATAATATATTTTTTTTTACTAATTACTATACAGGCGAACCCCTCATTCCTTTCTCCACTGACCCAGTAAGGCTCTTTTGAATGACTGAAGTGACAGACTGTTTATATCATTTGCTACCACTTCATTATAATTTTTTACCCATTTTCCACATCGGAGATATCTTTACAAAATTTGTTCTAGATCTTGGTACATGAAACAACCCGGGTTTCGGTCTGGTTCTCATTTGAGGTACACGATATTGTAATGCACAGCACATACTAACCCCATAGAGTCTATTTTGTTATTTACAATTTATATAACGTGCTCATCAAATTTAGATTAGACCTTTCTTCAATCTTTTCAATGTTAAACTGCGATACGAGCTCAGAGTACGAAGTGAATTTAGGGTACACTTTGTGTTCTTTTTACTTTATGTACCTCAAGAATTTAGACTGTACCATCTCTATTTCCATCATATGTTTCTTGTCCTAAGGCTGCCTATTACCAATGCATATTCTACGAGTGAGCTTACTAGGGAGACATACAAAGTTATTAATATTGATGTCCTTTTAAGATCTTCCCCACATCTTTTTATGAATTCTAATTTCTTATACGCTTGGTTAACGATATGATGTATATGCTCTTTAAAACATAAAATTAACATTTTAATGCATAAAAACAGCTTTAAAAACTCTTAAGTGCAATAATTAGTTAAACAAAATTCACAGTAACATGAGAATATAAACAAAAATAAAAATTAGTGTAATTGAAACTGTGTAATTATCTTAAAATGTTTTACATGTTTTTATAAAAATATATAAATATTTGTAAAATGAAAAAAAAAACTCTAGTTTACTAATTTTCAGATTATAAGGAATATAACTAATTTATTGATACGATGGACAAAGTGTTGCATGGATTTGTGTCCCCCTCCCTTGGGATACTGCCCCAGCAGCCCCTCCCTAGTTGCGGCTCTGCCTTTTCAGTTGTGTTCCCAAATCTATTCTCGTTCTGTTACTGTAAGACCCACAGCATTACGGTCCTCTTCCTTTTCTTCCGAAAAATAATCTATTTACTAGAACCGACAGAAATGTCTACAAGAGCAAAATAATATTTCTGTCGATGATTGTAACGCGTGGAATGATACAGATGGTCCCGTTGGAATAACAACTTTAAAAAAAGTACAAGGGCAGTTACAGGCGGGTATCGTGTAATAATGAAGGAAAGACATTTGAAAGTGACCAAAGACACGCAAAGCGCAAATCTCAGAGTCCTATATAGTTGGCAGGGTTTCTAACTCCTTGAGGCAAGATATGCCAAGAAAGAACTACACAAAAAGTTATAAAAACGCGACTGATTTTAACCATTCGCTTTAAGATCCTTGTACATTTATTCTCGCTTGCAGTAAAATTCACATTTAGTGCATATTATGTACACGAAGGTCGATAGGAAATTACTACCTTGTAGAAAAATTAATGGAAAATGAAGGCCTAAAACCGTAATTTTCCGCTTTCATCCGTACACAGTTCAAAGTGATCATGACCGTTTTTAAAGTATTAAGAGCTATCACATAGTTAACCGTAATTGATGCATTCTTAATGGTTCAGTATTATTAAAAAGATATTTGTGGTGCACCCAAGAAATATATGATCACTACCTATGCAAGATAGAATTCTTCGGATCAATTTTATTTATAGGCAGCACACACATCAATTGCCCCACACATCTAGGATCAGCCCTGGTTTTCAGTCGGAAACAAATCAATATGATTGGATAATGGCACTTCACCTTCACCGTTGTAAATTAATTTTTAGTGTTGTTTGAATTGTCTACGTAGGCTATATCACCTATAACAGTGATGTGCCGTACACTATAAGTTTACGTCTACATGCGTTGTCTACACGTAATCTACGCGTAGATTATATTGGGTTGCAGTTTACGTAGACTACGTAGACAATCTAGAGTGCATTAAAATTAATTTACAAGGCTTTCATGAAAGGAAAGTGGCATTTTCAACTATATTGGTAGAAACTTTCATTGCAATGACGACAAAGGTCCTATAAATATATAATGTCAAATTTTCAAGGTCTCACCTGAAAAAATGAAAAATTGGACATGGTTCATTGTTGTCGGTGGCAACATAAATAAAGGGGAAGCGAGAGTAGAAAACAAATTACTGTCAACTTTAGTTCGCTAGTTTGCGTGGTACTTATCATCTTGGTTGAGTTGTATATAGCTTATGGTGCTAATAGTGGAAACTCATAGACTGGAGTGTAGGTATTTATGAGATTGGATCATACATTCTATAGTTTTCTCACAGATATCTTTATCTTTGGTTTTCTCCATACCAGCGGTGGTGTCATAGTTGGGTTGTAAGGGATGAACTACTGGTAAGGCACCGAAAAGTCAACCCCATTTCCCCGTACTACACCCCAGTAAGAACTGCTCTTGAAGGCCAACGATGTTCTGGCGCCTGAAACAACGGCCAGGATAATGCTCTGGGGAGCCCTGTTGTCCTGTGTGTGCCTTTACAGCCTTAGCTTTTAACCAGGAACGGAGATATTAGTCCTCAGAGAGATGTGTTGGTTTTAGTTATGACGGGTGCAAATAGCCTACGCGCTGACGCACCCAAAAAGTTTCATATCTACAATCAATGGTCTCAGCTGGCCGTTTAAGCCTATTGTTCGCCTCAAGGCAAGACAAGAGAAACGTCACAAAAATGAACCAGATTTAGTAGTAATAAAAATGCAGAGATGGCAACATTAGCGTCTGGTGGGCAGCACGTGTTTGTGGATCATAGATAGCGGCCACTACCGCCGTTCAGCTGGCGCCGGTTTTTAATTCGCCAGTCTTCCAGAAGACATCATGGCTCAGGTCGTCGGGGCATGCAAATGACATTCTTGCACGATGTCTTGATTGAGGTCCCGTGTTCTTGGAGGCACGGAATACTAAAATAGAAAAATGGCGAGGTCATCCCGTGCGGGACAGATCGATTAGTCTACCATAAGCGCGTGCATGTTTTGCTTTCATCGTAGTGGCGACGTGGTCGGGCGCCGTAAGGCAGCATTGTATAGTCGAACGTGCAAACTTTATTTTCTATAAATGTTAAGTTAGCGAATTGTTATTCTGACAAGTGTATCTAATCCCCATGGATCATATTAGTGTGACATCACATGGAGCCCAAACAACCCCGTCGTTCTTCCCTATGCGATAGCATTGGATTTCCAATCTCAAGGGACAACATTAAAAATTTGATTTTGATTTGATTTGGTGTTTTAAGTCCACTTTGTGCACAGTAAGGCTAATCGGGACTGGACCTACAGTTTAAAGTGGGATCCGAACCACTATGTGCCTCCACCGGGTATCGAACACGGGACCCCTTGATTACAAGGCAACGACGCTACCACTGCTCATTTCTACACATGAGTTTTCAAGTAGAAAAATATTCATTATGAGTATTTGATTAGTAAAATATTGTGAGAATGATGCTGGACAAGAAGAAGGAAATACATTGAATGTGAGAAGTCATCGTTGCTACGACATATGAAAAACTTGCGCAGTGATATGCGGCTTATCCTTCTTGCGCCTACGCAGATCGGAAAACGTTGAGTAGAAAGTAACTTTCAGTGCTACGTCATATAAAAGACTGAACACAAAATTCAATTTTGTTTCTCTTAAAAGAACCGATTTTTACCACTTTATACAGAGGAACCTGCCGTCGTTATGGAATAATTTAATTCTATTCAAAACTTAATATCATATCCAGATAATGTTAAAAACCAACAGGATGAAAAGTTGTTTTTCAGGATTGCTGAACGAAATTAAAACTAATTTTCAATATGTCCCAATATATCTATGACTATGTATCACAATAGATACACTGCAATGCACCATATACATGGCGATTCATAATTAACTCCCGGCTGTCGAGCATTTATAGTACGAGCAAGAACTGTAACACATGCAACAAAAAGGTGCATATCAATACATAAAGAACATCTCCAAGTTTGCACTCGTAATAGCCCCCATCGCGTAATTGTAGATTTAGCCGCTAGGTGGCAGTATAACTCAGCTAACGCAAACTTGGCTTGCAGTGGTGAACTTAGTGAGTATTGCATCTTAGAATTCGATAAATGTGAAGCACCTACAGACAAGACAATTCGTGCATGGTACAAATTCAAGGAGTCTGGCTGCCTGTTTGATAGAAGACTGTAAACCTTGTGTCTGCCGCGTCAGCAGAGGTGCACATATCGAGCACCTGTAAGATACGTACCAAAATTTGAGAAATTATTTTTATGTACTAATATACACCTTTTTGCTGTACGTTGAAGTTCTTGTACTATAAACATTCGAAACCCAGAAGGGAATTATGAATCACCCTATATAAAGTTCAGCAGTGGGGTACTAAAAATGCTTTACACCTACTCTGTAAATTCTAGCTACTGGTGGTTTCTTCTGAAGATTAATCTATGTTCACATGTTTCTTGCTTTTTGTCATTTCGTCGTCTTGAGATTTCATAACTGCTATTGACATTTCATCTTAAGTTTCGCAGCAAGCCCAAAGAGAAACGCCTGAGACATGTTCAATCACATACATGTCACGTATTACAAGTCTGAAGTGATCTCCCATGCTTGAACTCGCGCTGAATATACTGTACACGATCCTAGCAGGGATAGGAAGTTTATATGACAGTAAAGATGGAATATGAGTCTCCTGCGGATATGTGAACGAAGCAAAAACTGCGAATTTCAGTGCTTCTCGAAATTAAACGCCTCCTTCGCGTCAATTGGTACGTGAACAGAGAATACCGTGTTTAGAAAGGTTATTTTTGTTTTTGTTGCGGATGTTTGAAAGTGCTGCGAAGTGAATAGGTGTACGAAGTAAATGCAAATGAATCCATGTGACATCTGAGAGAAAGTTACTTTCTGGTGTTCCCATAACATAAGGGAACAGCTACGTTTGGTGGTATGGATTTACCACATGCACTACTTTCCTACGTGGAAGATTAATGCACAGCTGTTTATGAAATGAATGAATGAATTAAAATAATGGGGTTCGTTGGCACACATGGCCATTTTGCACTCCACAAAGTATCGTGTATAAATTCTAAGCCACAGAAGATCTTACATATGTAGGGATTCGAGGGTGATTCAAAAAGAATATACGTATTTCAAACAAGTATGCTGAAAAAACTACTGATCACTGAACAGCACGGTGCTCTCTGGCGGAAGATAACGTTTTCTAGTTTCAATCAATTGCCGCTCGATCGCTCATGCAGCACTGTTTTGTCCTCACGATCGAACTACTTCAGTTATTTCATTTTCGTAATGAGACTCTTCCTAACCATTGGATTGGTCGTCAAGCAGCTAAAGACTTGACACTTTCTAGCTGGCTTCCACGGTCACCGAATTTAACTCCCTGTGACTTTTTCTTTGGGGGAGTTAACATTAAGGAAACCGTTTATGTACCACCACCACCAAATGACCTGGAAGAGCTGAAAAATCGGTTCACTACTGCTGTAGCGTCAGTGATGAAGGACATGCTTGTCCGAGTTTGGAATGAATTTGAGTACCGCTGGTGGAGGACATATTGAAGATCTTTAGATATTCGTAAGTAAGTGTCAAAACTTTCAGAGTTATACTACTTCTATTTTTTCAAATATACCTGTTTGAAATACATATATTCTTTTTGAATCACCCTGTATATGAGGAAAAATGCTTTTATATAGAAAAGGAACGCCTTAAAGCTTAAAACAATGGTGCAAAGAGCCCCTTGAAAAATATTGTAAAGGGACCTGCAGAAGACATGACAAAAGTAACAAGAGACTAAAAACTTCATCAGAAACAGTGTTCAAACAACGTCATCTCCCAACATGTAGGATAAACAGGTGGGAAGGTTTAAACTTTACCTGAAGAAAGTAAAATTTAAACATAAACTTGATCCAGCCCTTGCATCAAATGACGATGTGTGAGACGGCTGTGTCCAATTCAAAGCCGAGTTAAGATGACTTCTTCTCGACGGGAGGGATGGTAGGAGGAACGCCAGGCTTGAGAGCACGAGCTTGTTGCCCGTCACCTCATCCCAATCTTCCTGCCAAATGTCAAGAAGGGAGCAACGATTCTGCAGGTCCCTAGCTGGCAGAAGGTGCGTCAGCAGTCTTGGCGGCAGCATCGGCTGTTTCGTTCCCCTTGATGCCACGTGACTCAGTAGAAGCAGATCTCAGCCGTGGAAGGATACGCTGCACTACAGGATACCTGGAAGTTAACGATTCTACACTCTGGAGCACACTGAAAGTGTGAATGAACATCAGCGAAGTCCACTACCTTGAGATCTACGTATATACAGTTCAGCTGTGTGTGTGGGTAGGAGAGACAGGATGTAACACGTAATTGTTACTTTCACAACAAAGGCACAACAAACTGATTCGACTAACTTGGACCCATCCGCATAAAGACAGTAAAATTGGTGTACTGGGATCGAAGCTGTAAAAGGTTCTGTTGGCATTTGACCATTGGCGTTACTGTTTGGAAGGGTAGTTACAGACATGTCAATTAAAGATGCAGGAAATTCAAAAGTGGAGAAATACTCCAAGCAGATCGCTATCAGCAGCAAGTGCTGAAAGGATCTCGTCTAAACGGACACCGAATGATCTTGTGGCACAAGGATGTAGTCGGTACATAGTCTTGTTTCGCCTGGGACGGTGTGGTAAGGAGGCATCCAATGAAGTTGAAGGTAGTAATTAAGAATAAGTCGCGTTCGTAGAGAAAACGGCGTCTGCTCCGATGTACCTCACATACAAACTGTCGACTGGACTGGTACGAAATGTACCGGAACACCAGCCTGATGAACGATGTCGAGGATGCGAAGCCGAGAAGGGCGGCCGGACGAATAGTCAACACAGCCATAGTCGAGCTTTCGGCTGTTGTGAACGGTACAGGCAGAACAGCACCATTCTATCAGCACCATATGATGAATGACTATAACCGCGTAGAAGGTTGAGAACCCTGTTGGCTTGGTTCTTACAGCGAAGAGAGAATTTTGTTCTCGGAATTGCGAGGTCTGGCAACTCTTAAGCGGTCTGTTTCGTCATCTTCGTGCGCCCCTACTACTAGTTAACGCCAATGGGATTTGCAAGAGTGATAACAATTGGTATGGAAGATCAACAATCACTTGAAGCTTGCCGACCCCTTTGGCGGAGTGTTTATCACGGACGGCTACGACGACAGGGGTCCCGGGTTCGAATCCAGGCCTAGACATGATGGTTGTATCTTTTCACCAATTTCATCATATCATCTCTAATCCACATCTTCGCGATTAGCCAAAATGCGACGTACGAGAACCTAATTGAATCAACCAATGAAGCTCAAAACAGAATAGTGTTGTAAGAGCAGGAACGTAGCCAGGAGGAGGGCTCGCCGGGCTGAAGTCCCCCTGAAATCCAGAAATATGGAATTAAAATAGTGAGTACTGATAATTAATTTTACTTCCTTCACAGGATGAAACATTTTGTATAATAAGAAGTTGTAATATACTGAGATATTTATCTTCAGGACTTCTACTCCCCTACTTTTTAGACTTTCGGCTGCTGATAAGAGAAATACTATTCTGGCTACGACCTCTGTATGGGTCTGATGTTTTTTAACTGTTCGGCGATCACCTGTCTTTAATCTTTACCTAAAGGTGGAAACTTTATACGTCTTGAAAAGATCCTCTCGGGCTATCGACCATGTGAGTTGTGGAAAAGATTCCAAGCTTTCGAGAGCTAATGTCACTCTCCTTTTCCGCAAGTCACCTGGTCGATAGCCAGAGAGGATCTTTTCAAGCTTCAAGTTTCAAGACTTACTATTTATACCGTGCGTTCATTTCGATCTTCAGCCGAGAGATCGGGAGATGCGTGGCGGGCGGCGCTGACGGAGATGCCGACATTTGCGGCCTGTAATGCCCGCTTATTTTTATGGACATATGCAAACATTTATATAAATATTGCAAAACGAGCACTAACCTGTATTATAATTCATCATCTGTAATTCATCTAAGTTCTGCCCTTATATACACAAATAAATACGCTTTAGAAACGATGTTAAGAGCCACAGCTAATAAAAGAAAGAGTTTTGTGTCGATGGGGATCGTTTGGAGGTTTCGAATGTGCAACACTGTATCAAGATTACGCTGCAGACGAAACCGTTAAAAGTCAATGGTTTTCGTGAGCTTCCTTGCAATCCGAAATATCCGAGCTCGAGTTTTTTGTTCCATCGCGACTAGATGAAGACAGAGCTGTGAATATAGTGGCGAGAAGATGTAAACCAAGAGCGTCTTAATTTCGTACTGTGCGGAAGAGTGCTATTCTTGGTTACTTGCCGTTACTTGTTTGTGTTATTGCAGTGTGTATGTGTGTTGTGTCAGTGAGACGATTGGAATGCCAGCCGCAAGGTTCACGTTAGAACAAAGAACTTTTATGTATGACACTTACGTGAAAATAGACTCGAATGTAGGCAATTTGTACAGAAATTCCCAGGTGTTTCACCTCCACATAGAGATACAGTTAGACATCTTGTCCTTAAATTACGAGAAATTGGATCGTTAAATTTTAAAACACCTAAGCAAATACCACGGATTCTAACCGAAGCAAAACTCGATGAAATTGGTGCAGCGTTAGAACGTTCTCCAAACAAACGTCTACGCCGTGTTTCACAGGAGATGGGTGTGTAAAAATCATCGGCACATACAGCCACTAACCTACTAAAATTAAAACCGTACTCTTATAACACAGGTTAGTGCCCGTTTTGCAATATTTATATAGATGTCTGCATATGTCCATAAAAATAAGCGGGCATTACAGGCCGCAAATGTCGGCATCTCTGTCAGCGCCGCCCGCCACGCTATCTGCTGAAGATCGAAATTAACACACAGTACGTTTTGTCTACTCTGCGTAAAAGTGCTTACGGGTGTTATTTCAATATGTGAAACAGGAGAAACAATGTTTGTGAAATTGAAGGGCAAATACTTTTTTTATGTTGAGTGTACATGCGGCAAAGATATCGACCTTGACAAACTCCAAAAATTACATCTCGCTTTCTAGAAAAAAAAATCAATGACATGGAAAGGACAAGAAAATTCCTGCACACTTTAAAAATTTTATAATAGCGTCCTTTTTGACTAGCCGTTTCGTATTCAAAAGGGTTTCATGTTTTCCTTTCAGATGGCGTACACAGGCGGGGAGGGTATTTTGATGTCTTCCAGGACCCACATTCAGACTTCGAGAAATGACAAGGAAAAGGGACGGTGGAAAAAGTATATATATAAAAAACCTCAACGGCACATTTACTTTTAACAGAGCTTAATTTTCACTATTTTTGCATGTGATCGCCGAAAAGAAAGTTAGTCGTTGGTAGATGGGAGATGAAGTGGGGAGGATTTTGTAACGTTGCTCTATTTTATCGTCCACCGACGCGAAAGGGGAAGGGAATTGTAAAGATACATTTTTCGGCCTCGTCACAACAAAACAAAAAAGGAATGTCGCATCGCTTTTGAAGGTAGAGGTATTTCTTTTACCTTCCCGAGAAAAGTAGAAGTTTCGGAAAGTAGGGTCTGGGCTAAATTAAAGTTCTCGCAAATTTCTCCTGCCCCGGTATGCGGGCAACGCCATGCAGTCTATTGGTAGTGGAAGGCAGCCGTGTTCCGACGCTGCATACAAAAATGGGTAGGTTAGGAAGAAAAGAGGGGGACCTTGGGGGTGGGGGGAGAAGAGGAGGACTCTCGACTCGACAGACGCGTTGGGACCAAAAGAGCAATTTACCAGTTTCGGGCCAAGCATCGGGGACATCTTGGGTCGAGGAAAGGAAGCGGGTTTGACGGGGATTGTGCGGGGGAAGGGGGGGAGCGTCCCACTGGGAGATGGGAGAGAAAGGAGAGAACAAAATAACATCGCTAAGAAAGAGGGGGAAGGAGGAAGAGGACGTAACTGTGGGTCGGAAGAAGAGGAAGAAGAAAATTGAACATGGAGTAAAAGCACAATGAACAAGCGCGAAAGGGAAGAGGAAGGAAGGGAACCAGAATGAAAAATGGAATTACTGGAGAATGGACGAAGGGAAAAAAAGTTCCGAACGTGAGAAAGAAAAGGATGGGGCCGAGTTCTTCGAAACAAAGATGCGGAGGCTGTGAGAAATGGACGAATGTGTGCATCGCGAATGAAAAATAAACGTTGGATGCCATCAAAAATCTGTGATATCCGCACCATTGGCGTAGCCAGCACGGGCTCACCGCGGCCGCACCCCAACGGAAATTTTGCCAATTTGTGTAGAAATATTGATCAATATTGATCTTGTCCGCAAAGATAGTCTGTGCCACATACAGTACTGATTTGCAAAATGATGCTATTCTTGTTTATACTGAAATTTCAGTTTGGAGATGAAGAAAAATTACTAGCAACCAATTAATGTGATAAATAAGAAACACAAAACGCATTGTAAGCGTCATAAATTTGAACGTCCATTAATTATAATGCGAAATAAATACAAATACAATAGTCGTACTGCGTATGTATAGCAACAGATAAATTGCGAGTTGTTATTTCAGACTATTTTCCCTAATCGTTCTCCAATACACTCCTTTTTTATCGAACGTCGAGCCCCCGTCAATAACATCCTTGATTCTGGCTACGCCCCTGGACAACACCCAATTTGATAGCAGTATACAGTCTGGACGTCCGCAGGATTTTTTCCAGGGAGGGGCAAGGAAGTTTTTTTTCTAGGGGGGCAAACAAGGCACATTTTCTCCAAAAATAGTGTTGTTCCCTAAAAAAAACATTGCTTAAATTTGAATTTATGATGTTCATGCAATAATTAACACATATTATTGTGGCTAAAATGAAATTATATGTGTGAAATACATAACTTTTGGTTGACTTTCATTTTCCAGGAGGGCCACGGCCTCCCTTGCCCCCTTTCTGGACGCCCATGTATACAGTGGAGAGTGACAAAGTGTTTTGCAAAGTTCTCACTGGTCCCTATATACGAGGGGAGAGTGAAAAGTTTGGAGCCTCACATGGAAGGAGTGATGCTAGGTAGTTAAAATTTTGAAGGATGTAAGGTTTGAGTTTTAAGACACTCTGTGCGAACTTTTATGAAATTTACATGTTTTCTTCCATTTTTTGTCAGGTTGAAAATGAATGAAGTGTCAGAGAAGAGAGTGACCGACAGAGACGTGATTCGGTACCTCTGTTCGCAAGGCCTCACTGCACAGGCTGCAATGGTCGAGTGTGGATTCACCGCACTGCAACATCCACCTTATTCACTTGGAGGAAGTCTCTTCCACACGGACGAAGGCGGTCATTCAGAGGTGTGAGGCTCAGGACAAATGATTCTATCAGATGACTGTAAACAAATTGCAGCATAAGTGCATTAATCTGAGGTGTGTTTATATAGAGAAATCATAATGTGAAACTGTAGCTCAAACACCCTTTCCTTGTTTCAGCAGTCCATGTCAAAAGTAATAACATAATTGTTCACATGTTTTAAACAATCGGGCACTCTCGCACCGTATGACGTTCGACACATGGAAAAAGGTGGTCTGAAATCGTTCTATAGGGTGAGGCAGTCAAAGGGAAGATTTAAAGAATTCACAAAAAACAGAGAGGGCAAATATTATGTATTTTTAAAACAGGAATGGACTGTACATGAGTGGAAATTACTTGTGTACCTGAAAAATGTTCTTTTTTTTAATATGGTGTCAGTAAGATGGCGTCCTTGGTGTTGCACACATTGTGGGAGTCTCAGAGTAAATCCGCCCATGACGGGGGCATATTAAACCTACTGTTAAAGACTTACTGTTTCAGACGAAAGTGACAAGCGACTAGTGCAACGCGATTTTCAGGAAGCTTTCGCACTGAAGCGACACGACAAGCTGCACATGTCTCTCGTCGCTCGGACGGGTGGTTATCTCAAGATCACTCATCGTCCTTTCGGTCTGTTGGGAGTGCGTGTCCAGTGAATGCTTTTCTGCAGATTGGGTGGTGTCCGTGTCGCTTGTCACTTCGGTGTGAATGCTCTCTCACACCGGAGTGACAAGCGACATGGGTACCTTCAGTCTCCCGTAAAGCATTCACGTTGGTTTACCAACGTTTCCTCTTTTCTTGGAAGGAGCAAGCATCACTGACGTCAGCGGGTACGTGTCCTATTTGTAATGGACTGATAAACTGATAACTATATACAGGGTGGTCAAAAAGGACTATAGAATTTTGTAAGTGCATTAACATGTATTCGGAAACGTTACAGAACTAGTTGTGGTGTCATTTTATAAGGAAATACATCAAGATTTAGCTAAAAAAGTTATTTCCGTTCATTGTGTTTCCCGTGGGTCATATGGCGGACATCCCATCTGAAGTCAATTTATTGCCAAACCCGCAGCAGCATATCAGGCGTCTAATCCCGGTCTCATGAGAAGCACGTCGGGTTGATTTTGCAGGACCACCAACACAGTTTTCCCTCAAATGCTCAACAATAGAATCGGAAACACGCAGTACTTCTGGGGATTTGTTATGTTGAACAGACAAAACATTGATGCCAAGAGTCCTACTGGGAGATCTTTACCATAGTGAGTACTGAAGTTTCGTTGCACAATGCTCGTAGACTTCGTTTCTTCAAACCAAAACACACAGCGAGCTCTCTCTTGACTCATGAAAGCAGCCGTTTATAATGGAACTGCCGCGTGCCGCTTGCGGAATTCGTCACTATTCCACAACGCTAGTTAAACTTGATGTATTGCCTTACAAAATAACCAGTTGTGTAAGGTGTCGGAATAAAATTGTATACACTTACAAAGTTTTAAAGCCTTTTTTGGACCACCCGTTATTAAATATTAACCAAGTTTGGCAGAAAAGTGACGCCAAATAAGAAAGTGAATAAGTTCTTCCTCTGTTCTTCACTGTTTCTTTATTTCTATCTCTCTCATTCTTTCAAGCTTTCTATCTACTAATTTTCATCCTTTGTTTCCTTATGTTCTGTCTCTGAGGTAGCATTCAGACCGAAGCGACAAGCGATATTGTCGCTTGGAAACGCACCCTCAGTAATAGATGTAACCTTCCAAAGCGAAGCGACATGACATACTGCCTGTGACGCTCGGAGTGAGGCGTATTCTTAATATCGTGTATCGTGACGCCTCTGGTTATAGACTGCAGGCGCTCGTACTACTTGTCGCTTCGCTTCGCTTGTCGCTTTGGTCTGAAATCTCCCGTTTCTAACTCCTTAGTGTGGTAAAGATAAAGAAAGTTCCCAGTGCATTAGCGCCGTGTCATGAAGACACATTCTCGATCTCGGCCATTTTGGAGGTGATGTGATCAGCACCACGCTCCGGCAGCCTTTGCCGTGTTCCCATGTACTTATTTATTTGAGGCTGGGTGAGCCCCGGAGCCGCTTTATGCGGGGACAAGGCCGGAAAAATCCCGACCTTAGATCACCCACTCTTGGAATCGAACCCAGGTTCCCGCGTTGCAGTCACACGCCGTAATTCTAGCTCTGCTATATAGCTTATTAGTCCATGCCTTTATGGGTAGAATAGCCTTATGCTTCCCTTGCAATCTGAGCCTGAGAGTGGTGCTGATCACAATGGCTGAGATCGAGGATGCGTGGACACCGCAATGCACAGGACAGCAATTTATTTTGACATAGCAGGTTCACAAAACGAACGATGGACGGAGCTAGCGAACATCCTAAGTCAGGCGCTTTAACAAACACGCGTTAATGTTTACCAGGGCGGTGACACATTATTTTTTTTTACCCGAAAGAAACGACTCGAAATTAGAACGACAACACAATTCTGCTTGGCTTGTAACCGGAGCAAACACCGCGACCGGAACAATTACCGGAGCAGCGGATAATGAAAGCGACGGAGCGCTTTGCTGGAACTATCGCTTTACAGAGTCAATATCGGTCCATCCCTCCACCCCCCCCCCCCTGTCATGACCTCCGCACCACCTCAGCAGTTTTTTTTCTCATCTTCTTTTTTTCTGCAGACAGACTTTCGGCTATTTCTGAAGCTCGCCCTTGACCTATAGTACATAACCGCATCTAGCTTCGCAAATTATGACGTACAGTTTCTGGAATTGAGGAGAAATTCTGCCTCGTTCGGGTTATTTTTTCTCTTCTTTTTGGAAGAGAAAAATTGCCTCCTCGTTCCTCCCTCCTCATCTCGGCCTTTCCATGATTTTCACCCGCCCCTTCTTACCCAAGTTTAATAAATTTGAACAGAATGGAGACTGTTTTCCAGTTGGTTCCATCAAGTTTTGCTGGTCAACTCCCCCCCCCCTCCTCCTCTTCTTTCTCCTTTATATGGTCTCGGTCGTCTGGCCGAGAGACATTTGGTAAATATTTGATCTGCAGACCAATTCGTTACATTGTCTTCGTTTTCCCCATGCTTCTTCTTCCTCCCTTCCCCCCACCTTTCGTTCTTTAATCCACGTGACTTGGAGGGGAGAGCTGTTGCTAGATTAGTTGGGATGCAATCCCATCGTTTCCAGGATCAGCTGCTCAATCTTGCATTTCATTTTAGTTGAGGTACACTCCAACAGAAAATTAACACAGGGTCTTCAAAACATAGAGGCGCCATTCTAACGAAATGTTATAATGAGAAAATATCAGCATAATATTTTCAACGCTCCTATTTCACACCACACACATCCTTGGTTCCATACACGAAGGGAAATTTTACACCTAAGTGGCAAGGGACACTACACCACAAACTACACTCATCTGAATAACCACTTTCTCTCCCCAGTGCGCATATCCAAGCATGCGCGACAGGCAGAAGTGACACAGCACCCTTTCCAGGAAACACTTGATCGTTCGAAAAACACCCAATGACAAGCAACATTTTCAATGTGTCGCTTCATCCCAGTCTGAAAAGTTGCATTTATTTTGTTATGGTTCGTTTTGTAGTGGCGTGTCATTCGGCTCACAGACGACATGTGGAGCGTCGTTTGTCACTTCGACAGAAATTTGTTGCATTCATTAAAACGGAAGGACTTTCTTGCCTTCATTCACTGAAACTTAAGGATTACTTGCTTCCATTCACTCAAACGGAAGGATAGCTTCCATTCATTCACTGAAACGTCATAGGTTTATATTACGCTGCTAAGAAGAAGAAGACAACTTGCACGTTATCAGGGTATATTCTGTTTTGTTGCTGGGTAATATGTCGGTAATGTGAATGAATGGTGAATGCACGGATTGTGTAAAATGTTGTTTGCGGTTAATAAAACCTTTTGCATAAATAACGAAGACATTGTATACTTCGCTCTACATGGTTCATCATCATCATAACTTTTCAAGGTTCATCAAAACGTAAATATTTCCTTGCTTCCATTCACAGAAACGGAAGGATTTTCTTTCCTTCATTCACTGAAACGGAAGGATTTACATGCTTCCATTCACTCAAACGATAGGATAACTTGCTTCCATTCACTGAAACGGAAATATTTTCTTACTTCCATTCACTGAAACGGAAATATTTTCTTGCTTCCATTCACTCAAATGGAAGGATTACTTGCTTCCATTCACTGAAACGGAAGAATTTATTACTTCCATTCCCTGAAACGGAACGATTTTCTTGCCTTCATTGACTGAAACGGAAGGATTACTTGCTTAAATTCACTGAGACGGAAGGATTAATTGCTCTGAAAAGGAAATACTTTCGTTCTGCGAAATTTTATATTTGTAATTCATGCAACAGGCGGGTGGCTTACGGAAATCAATTGGTTGTTTGAAGATGTAGAACGCCGTTGCTATGGAAACTATTAATACACCAAAGGGTTTACTTTTAAGTTCACTTATGCGCAAATAAACTAATCAGGGCTGGACTTACAATTTAAAGTGGGATCCGAACCACATTGTTTCGCCACCGGTTATTGAATCCGGCAAACTAATAATCCAACGAACAGAGCATATAGCAAGAAATTACTTACATAACAGGATGTCCCAATTAAATAAGTTCGGAAATATTATGAACATACCTCTAATGACAGTAGTGGTAGTATCGTATTGACGAGCGAGGAAGCGGAAAGCCTATTTTGTCGCTCGGGCTCTTGCCAACGTGCACGGGCCCTAGGAACTTATTACAGGAAAGAATATAATGCCATGCGGCCTAATTTCCTCTGATCTTGTCGTGTCCATTTGCTCCTGACGCAAGAAAACAAAAGGACGACATATTCAATTCTCTTGAAAGACAGGAATAATTACCATTTACACGTATTGTACATTTTGATTGCACTTGTACGTTTATGTACAGTCACCGGCAATAAAACTCTACGGCAGAAGTTGCTATTGGAAACTTGGTATTAAAATACACTTCACCGTAGAATTAGGCAACACACGTAAGGCCTTGCAGGCAAGGTAGTATGGTATGGGCCAAACTATACAGTACTGAAACTCGCGCATCTCGAACACGTGGTTGCGTTTGTCGACGGGGCATAGCTCCAGTTGCACGTGTTCGCAGTACTGAAAAGGAAGCTGTGTTGTGCAGTTGTTGTTGGAAATGGGTCTCTCGACGGAGGAGAAAGTATTCATAGTTGAGCATTATTTCTGCTCATACGGAAGCGGTCGTGAAGGTGGACCGAGTTTGAAAAAGGTGACTGGTCTATATGCAACCCAAATGACAATTGTCCACTCCACATGCCCTAACCTAACCTAACCTTAGGTTTCCTGACAGTTATGCAACCCAAAAGACACGATTGTTATTTGGGTTGCATATAAACCAGTCACCATATTGTAACATGTCTTATACTTTTGTTCATCTTTTCATTTCAGTACTGTATATTTTGGCGCATGCTGTATTTCAGAATCTAAGTAACCCATTTTTATTGCTGGTGACTGTACATTTTGATTTTTAAGTTTTAATATTCGAAACAATGAAGTAGATTTCTGAATATACAGGGTGTCTCATAAGTAATAGCGCAAACTGACACAGGTGAAAGTACACGATAATGGAAGCAAAAAAGTCTCAGTAAACATTGGTCCGCAAAACGAGCCGTTTTCGAGATAATCGCGAATGTGTGATTACAAGCCACCACTGACTTCATTGTTTGTAAAATGTCGTCCTAGTTGTGATCCCCCCAGTGTATCCAAAATTTCGAATTCGATTCAGTTAAACACAGGGTGCGAAATCCTGGGGGCGACGGGGGATTTCCCCCCACAAACAATCTTGACCTCAAAAATCCTCCCACCAAAAAATTCTCGGGGGGGAGCTTTTCTTGTAACAACAAAATATAAGCAATAGTATTTACTACTTATGTACTTTACTAAGGATAATATGGTGAGTGTAGAATGCTTACTCTCTTTTTCAAGAGATTATTACTCTGTCTACATCATGCGTGCAATAAAAGAAATATACAAGTCAAACATAATTATAAATTATAATAGTTTGGTACTAATACAAAAACTAAACAAGAGCTTGTACATAACAAAACTATTTCATTTTTCTTTTGATTGATTGGATTTGTGTTTTAGTCCACTTTATACACAGAAAAGCTAATTGGGACTGGACCTACAATTTAAAGTGGAATCCAAACCACTATGTGCCTCCATATTTAGTAATTTATTGACATCTTTAACCAATTAGTAAACTAATTAATTTGCAACTTTACACATATCTGATATATAAATATAAAAGTAACTAACTAATTACTTTGTGTATTTAATAATAATGTTTTTTTAAAAAATATTTAGTAATTAATTGACTTTTATATTTAATAACATTATAAATATCCATATCATAATAATTTATATATGTATATGTGTGTAGATTAAGATCTTCTCCCCCCCACCAGTCTTCAATGATTTCGCACCCTGATTAAACAATATACTATATATCAAATTTAGGTTCTGGTGCGGAGTTCACATTTGCAATTTCACATACTCAGACTACAAATACATCAACAAACACAAATCATAAATGTTACGTAATATGATAAATTATTAATTGTATAAGAATTTCAAATTTACCTAATCAACTTCAAGATACCTTGCAATAATCTTCCGTATATCAGATAGTTCGTTCTGCAAAGGGCACTAACAAAGCAAATGGATTTGAGAGAAATCCGTTTGAATTTTCTACGCAGCTATCTTTTCTTTTCCTTCCTCGATAAAAATAAAAGCTAAACTATGATAAACGTGCCTCAGGGCATTAATAAATATGTATTAATTCAATGGAATGTGGGCTAATAAAAATTGCAATTTTTTCACATCTACGGAGAAAAATTCAAGCAGAATTCATGCATAGTTCCCGGCGTCAATAATTCACGCATAGTTCCCGGAATTTAAGGAATTCCCGGAATTCAAGGAATTCTTGGAATTGAATGAATTCCCGAAATCCAAGGAATTCCAAGAATTAAAGGAATTCCCGATGAGTAGTCACTCTGTGAACATTGTTGGCAATATGGTGAGCGTAAAAAGAAAGATTAAGTGCCACATATTTACATATACACTTGAAATATGAATGGGTCCTTCTTTCGGGAGTGTTCGTCACTGGAACTGGCTGAATAAGCAATCCTACAATGATCGATGCTGAGTTAAATGATTGATTGATTTGGTTTATTTTACTTCGCTTTTCTGCAACGTTTGGCTAATCGCGAAGATGGGGACGAGTGATGATGATAAGGTGAAATTGATGAATGGATACTCACAAAAATCCATGTCAGATTGGGATTCGACCCCGGGCACCTAGCGTTTTAGCGCGATGTGCTAACCACTCCGCCACGGAGGCCGACAGTTTCAATGATTGCTTGTGTCTGTGTCGATAAGCATATTTTCAGTCATGTGTAAATTGAATACAGAGAAGCTTGGGTACAAAAATACTGAATTAATAATTAACCATTGTTGACTCACTCTTATGCATCTCGTCAGCTACGGCGCTATAAAAAAGTTGCTGGGATGTAAGAGGGGGTGGGGTGACGCATCCAATATATAATATCACGTCACGTGCAAAATGTATACTCATGGCAAAAGTTGGTCTATGTGGCCCGGAGCCAGGGATGACATCATAGTAGGGTAAGGGGGACGAGCTTCCCAGTTCACAGCACGAGAGAGCCAGATCTGGCTCCAAAGGAGCTTAGTTGGCAACAGTGCTCTTCAACTGCGAGGAGGGAAGAACCTCGCGGAAACCGTTCCTCACGCCCTTAAACGTAAGAATTTTAGAGAAGAGGATTTTTCCTCGTATTCTTTGAAGGTAACAAAATGGCCATGTGTATCCACGCACTCACACACTCCCTCTGTTTCTGTTTCTCTGCATCAAAAACACTGGCATACGTAGAGGGGGCCGATGGGGCTACAGCCCCCTCCTAAATTTTGAAAAATCAACATTTTCAAATAAAAGCAGCGAAGAAGTAGGGAGAAACTAGAGTGGTAAATGCATACCTCTCTTAAAATAATCCTTGATTGCCATTTTGCGAGAGTGTAAAGACCTAAAAAATACAAAATATTATACATACTGTGTATGCCACTCCCTTTAAAAAGCATATATGCACTATCCACCTGTACAATTCCAGTCCCTCCCGAAAAACAATCCTGGGTACGCCAGTGATCGACAATATTTCCATTGTTTCTTTGTAACGTTTCCATGGAATTGAAATTATTCAGACGAATATAAAACAACGTCTACCACGATAAGTATGTTAATGTTTTGCCAACATAGCCTTTATTTTGCCAGAAGGGTGCACCTGGGTATATCCACTTATGTATAGGGGAGGTAGCTACAATGTCATAGTAATTGTTAATTTTCAATCAACTAGATTGAGTGAAGATGAATTGACATTCGTGAGACTTCCGAAAGGCCAACTTAGTTCAGGTAATGCTTATTACTCTTCTAAACATAAACTTGTATCCTCTCGTCTAATATTAAGTAATCTAAAGACCGAAGGTTTACGAAAGAGTAAACGTGGTTCCTTAGACCATCGTTTCTCAATCTATGGGGCGCGACCCACCACTGGGTCCCGAGAGGGCGTTTGGTGGGTTGCGAAGTCGGGCTCGACAATGTATTTACTGTTTCTTAAAAACCTATTACATTTAAATTACTAAGATGTATAGTAGTGTAAAATACAATACAACCAGCACAAGAAATGATGAGCCCCCCTCAAGCAGATTTGGCTACACTTAAAACAGGCTCAACATGCCCAGATAAGCTTTTTGCTCAAGTGTGGAACCCTGCCTAATCCAAGATTTTTGTGAAAATGCCCTCGGGAAGTTCCCGTGAAATGATGAGCCCCCTCAGATTGATTTGCCCATACTTATAAAAGGCACTTCTGTGAGATTGTTGTCCATAATTCTGTCAAAAATATGCCCCTTTTGATTTTTTTTTTGGCCACACCTAAAACTACGCCAAACGTATTAACACACACACACCCACACACACATACACCCACACCCACCCACACACACACATACACCCACACACACATACACCCACACACACATACACCCACACCCACCCACACCCATCCACACACACACATACACCCACACACACATACACCCACACCCACCCACACCCACCCACACCCACCCACACACACACACACACACACACACATACACACACACACACACACACACACACCCACCCCCACCCAGACCCACCCACACACACCCACACCCACCCACACACACACCCACACCCACCCACACACACACACCTACACACACACACACCCACACACACACCCACACCCACCCACACACACACACACCTACACACACACACATACACACACACACACACACACCCACATACACCCACCCACATACACCCACATACACCTACACACACACACATACACCCACACCCACCCACACCCACCCACACACACACACACATACACCCACACCCACCCACACCCACCCACACCCACACACACACACACACATACACCCACACACACACCCACACACATACACCCACACCCACCCACACCCACCCACACACACCCACACACACACACACACACACACACACACACACACACACACATACATACACCCACACCCACCCACACACACCCACACACACACCCACACACATACACCCACACCCACCCACACCCACCCACACACACCCACACACACACACACACACATACACACACACACACACACACACCCACATACACCCACCCACATACACCCACATACACCCACACACACACACATATACACCCACACCCACCCACACCCACCCCCACACACACACACACACACACATACACCCACACCCACCCACACCCACACACACACACACACACACATACACCCACACACACACCCACACACATACACCCACACCCACCCACCCCCACCCACACCCCCCCACACACACACACACACATACATACACCCACACCCACCCACACACACCCACACACACACCCACCCACATACACCCACATACACCCACACCCACACACACATACACCCACACACACATACACCCACACCCACCCACACCCACCCACATACACCCACACCCACCCACACCCACCCACATACACCCACATACACCCACACCCACACACACATACACCCACACACACATACACCTACACCCACCCACACCCACCCTCACATATTTACTTCCGGTCCACTTGTGGCCTATTTCTGGTTTATTTATATTGCATCATGTTTTGCAACAAATTATTACCCAATATTATGCATTAGACGTGTTGTTTTCTGATTGGTTGGTTATGACATAATGTGATGATGTGTTATATTCTGATTGGCTTATTGTTTCAGATGTTTTCAATGCGGTCCGTGCTTAGGGTATATAAAGAGATTTTGCATTGCATATCAGCCAGTATTGAAAAAGTTGTTGAAGAGTACAGATGTGTTGTTGCAGTGCTGCTCATATTTTTTTAAACACAAAAATATTGCAGATTTGTATAAATTGAATTACAAATCTATTTGATTTAATATACAGAATTTTTGACAACCTGTCATAGGTTTATTAAGTATAAAGTTTTGATTTGGACCCCAAGAAATTTTATATAAATACCAAAGCCAAAAATATTAACACACATACACACATACACACACACAAAATATACAAATCACACTGCTGAACCCAACTGATATTTTTTATTAAGCATAGAATTTTGATTTGGACCCCAGGAAATTGTATATAATAAACAACAACAAAAATGCCTAATCAAAAATATTGTAATCAATGCAATAAGAATATATCCAGCCCCAATTGGGCTAAGCATCAAAAGATTTGTAATCCAGACAAATGCAGAACTCCCACAAAAATATGCCCTAAATGCCATAGAAAATATAACATGAAATATTTCTCTTATACTTGTTCTGAACAGTCATCAACATTTCCAAACAAAATTGATTGGAAATATTTGTGTAATTGCTCTCTATAATTTAGATTGCAAGGCCATATTTTGTAATTTTCTAGACCAGGAGCTAGACCCTATGCACCAGAAACAGGCCATAAAATGCCTCTCCACAAATTATGTGAGCATCATGGAGCACACAATACACTTTACAATTTTGAGAATCTCAATTTAAATTCAGGAACAAGAGATTTGGATTTGATGTATCTGGAAATATCAAAAATTATTTCATTCTTTACAAACAAATCTCATCTAACAATTCCATAACAGTTCCATGCTCAGCTCTGTGTCTGTGTGAAGCAAGCACAGCTCTGTTAGAGATAGGGATATTGAGTATTGAAACATCTAGAAATTATTTTATTCTTCTCAAGCTCAGCTCTGTGTCTGTGTGGGGATTTATACCTAATAACATCAAAACAACACAGCTCTGTTAGAGACAGAATATTCAATTCCATATCTATAACATCTCTGTGTAATTCCATAACAGTTCCATGCTCAGCTCTGTGTCTATGTAGAGCAAAACAGCACAGCTCTGTTAGAGATAGGTATATTATATAAATTTAAAAATTATTTCATTCTTCACAAACAAATCTCATCTAACAATTCCATAACAGTTCTATGCTTAGCTCTGTGTCTGTGTGAGGCAAGCACAGCTCTGTTAGAGATAGGGATATTATATAAATTTAAAAATTATTTCATTCTTCACAAACAAATCTCATCTAACAATTCCATAACAGTTCCATGCTCAGCTCTGTGTCTGTGTGGGATTTGTACAGCAACATAGCTTTGTTAGAGATTCATTCAATTCTTCACCTCCATATCCATAACAGCTCTGTGTTTATAATAGATAGGAATATTGAGTGCATCTAACAATTCCTGCCCATAACAGTTCCATGTTGTAGAAATATCAGCAAGGCTCTGTGTCTGTGAGATTTGAAACCTTGTTCCCAATCAGTTCCAAGCTGTACAAGCTCTGTGTCTGTAAGATTTGAAACCTGTTTCTGTACAGCTCTGTGAGAATTTTCATAGTGCCTAATAATATCAGCACAGCTCAGTTAGGATCGCATCTAACAAATATCAAGGATTTGTACCTAATTACAGTAGCACAGGGATAGGGATAATAAGTATAGACTATTGATATAGAAATTATTTTATTCTTCAATCTTATTCATAACAGTTCTATGCTCCTATGTGTCTGAGCAACATCAGTACAGCACAGCTCTGTTAATTAATATCTATTGAAACATGTGTCTCTGCGGGGATTTGTACCTAAGTATAGCTATTATTGAGTATAGAATTATTATATCTAGATCCATTTTCTGTGTCTGTGCAGGGATTTGTACTTAATAACATCAGTACAGCATTGCTCTGTTAGAGTATAGATTTATATTATTATTGAAACATCTCTTCACAAACAATCTCATCTAACAATTCTATAACAGTTCCGCTCAGCTCTGTGTCTGTGCGGGGATAAACATCAGTACAGCACAGCTCTGTTGCTTATCTTTTCAGCTCTGTGTCTGTGCAGGGATTTGTACCTAATAACATCAGTACAGCACAGCTCTGTTAGAGTATAGATTTAATTATATTATTATTGAAACATCTAGAAATTATTCTTCAAACAAATATCATCTAACAATTCCATAACAATTCCATGCTCAGCTCTGTTGATCATCTTTTCAGCTCTGTGTCTGTGCAGGGATTTGTACCTAATAACATCAGTACAGCACAGCTCTGTTAGAGTATAGATTTAATTATATTATTATTGAAACATCTAGAAATTATTCTTCCTAACAATTCCATAACAATTCCATGCTCAGCTCTGTGTCTGTGCTGGGATTTGTACCTAATAACATCAGTACAGCACAGCTCTATTAGAGATAGGGATATTGAGTATAGATTTAAATATTGAAACATCTAGAAATTATTCTTCAAACAAATATCATCTAACAATTCCATAACAATTCCATGCTCAGCTCTGTGTCTGTGCGGGGATTTGTACCTAATAACATCAGTACAGCACAGCTCTGTTAGAGACATTTAATTCTTCACATTTATATCCATAACATCTCTGTGTCTGTGTGTCAGTACAGCACAGCTCTGTTAGAGATAGGGATATTGAGTATAGATTTAATTATATTATTATTGAAACATCTAGAAATTGTTTCATTCTTCACAAACAAAACTCATCTAACAATTCCATGCTTAGCTCTGTGTCTGTGCGAGGATTTGCATTTAATAATATCAGTACAGCATAGCTCTGTTAGAGACATTTAAATCTTCACTTTTATATACATAACAGCTCTGTGTCTGTGTGAGGCAAGCACAGCTCTGTTAGAGATAGGGATATTGAGTATTGAAACATCTAGAAATTATTTCATTCTTCACAAACAAATCTCATCTAACAATTCCATGCTCAGCTCTGTGTCTGTGTGGGGATTTGTACCTAATAACATCAAAACAACACAGCTCTGTTAGAGACAGAATATTCAATTCTTCACAATTCCATAACAATTCCATGCTCAGCTCTGTGTCTATGTAGAGCAAAACAGCACAGCTCTGTTAGAGATAGGGATATTAAGTATAAATTTAAAAATTATTTTATTCTTCACAAACAAATCTCATCTAACAATTCCATAACAGTTCCATGCTCAGCTCTGTGTCTGTGTGAGGCAAGCACAGCTCTGTTAAAGATCTTCACAAACAAATCTCATCTAACAATTCCATAACAGTTCCATGCTCAGCTCTGTGTCTATGTGGGGATTTGTACCTAATAACATTAAAACAACACAGCTCTGTTAGAGACAGAATATTCAATTCTTCACATCCATATCCATAACATCTCTGTGTAATTCAATAACAGTTCCATGCTCAGCTCTGTGTCTATGTAGAGCAAAACTGTTAGAGATAGGGATATTAAGTATAAATTTAAAATTATTTCATTCTTCACAAACAAATCTCATCTAACAGTTCCATAACAGTTCCATGCTCAGCTCTGTGTCTGTGTGAGGCAAGCACAGCTCTGTTACATGAAAGGAATATTAAGTATAGATTTAAATTTCATTCTTCACAAACAAATCTCATCTAACAGTTCCATAACAGTTCCATGCTCAGCTCTGTGTCTGTGTGAGGCAAGCACAGCTCTGTTAAATATAGGAATATTAAGTATAGATTTAAATTTCATTTTTCACAAACAAATCTCATCTAACAATTCCATAACAGTTCCATGCTCAGCTGTGTGTCTGTGTGGGATTTGTACAGCAACATAGCTTTGTTAGAGACAGAGTAGATGGGTATAAATATTATTTCATTCAATTCTTCACATACGTTGAACATACGTTGAAACGTTTATATAGAAACAATGGGCATTGATTGCCACTTTTCAGACAAGTTTTAAATTCCATACAAATACAGAGTTGAAACTGTCATGGCATAGGGATGAAATAACATCTAGACACTCAATAGATGTGAAGAATTAATTATACCCTAACTGTTAGTCCCTATCTCAGAGCTGTGCTCTGTACAAATCCCACACAGACACAGGAACTGTTATGAAGGAATGAAATATTAATATCCCTATCTACACAGACACAGAGCCTTGCTGAGCATGAAACTGTTATGGGAATTGTTAGATGTGAAGAATAAATTTCACAGAGCTGTTATGGATATGGAGGTGAAGAATTGAATGAAATAATATTTATACCCATCTACTCTGTCTCTAACAAAGCTATGTTGCTGTACAAATCCCACACAGACACAGAGCTGAGCATGGAACTGTTATGGAATTGTTAGATGAGATTTGTTTGTGAAGAATGAAATTTAAATCTATACTTAATATTCCTATATTTAACAGAGCTGTGCTTGCCTCACACAGACACAGAGCTGAGCATGGAACTGTTATGGAACTGTTAGATGAGATTTGTTTGTGAAGAATGAAATTTAAATCTATACTTAATATTCCTATCATGTAACAGAGCTGTGCTTGCCTCACACAGACACAGAGCTGAGCATGGAACTGTTATGGAACTGTTAGATGAGATTTGTTTGTGAAGAATGAAATAATTTTTAAATTTATACTTAATATCCCTATCTCTAACAGTTTTGCTCTACATAGACACAGAGCTGAGCATGGAACTGTTATTGAATTACACAGAGATGTTATGGATATGGATGTGAAGAATTGAATATTCTGTCTCTAACAGAGCTGTGTTGTTTTGATGTTATTAGGTACAAATCCCCACACAGACACAGAGCTGAGCATGGAACTGTTATGGAATTGTTAGATGAGATTTGTTTGTGAAGATCTTTAACAGAGCTGTGCTTGCCTCACACAGACACAGAGCTGAGCATGGAACTGTTATGGAATTACACAGAGATGTTATGGATATGGATGTGAAGAATTGAATATTCTGTCTCTAACAGAGCTGTGTTGTTTTAATGTTATTAGGTACAAATCCCCACACAGACACAGAGCTGAGCAAGGAACTGTTATGGAATTGTTAGATGAGATTTGTTTGTGAAGATCTTTAACAGAGCTGTGCTTGCCTCACACAGACACAGTGCTGAGCATGGAACTGTTATGGAATTGTTAGATGAGATTTGTTTGTGAAGAATAAAATAATTTTTAAATTTATACTTAATATCCCTATCTCTAACAGAGCTGTGCTGTTTTGCTCTACATAGACACAGAGCTGAGCATGGAATTGTTATGGAATTGTGAAGAATTGAATATTCTGTCTCTAACAGAGCTGTGTTGTTTTGATGTTATTAGGTACAAATCCCCACACAGACACAGAGCTGAGCATGGAATTGTTAGATGAGATTTGTTTGTGAAGAATGAAATAATTTCTAGATGTTTCAATACTCAATATCCCTATCTCTAACAGAGCTGTGCTTGCCTCACACAGACACAGAGCTGTTATGTATATAAAAGTGAAGAATTAAATGTCTCTAACAGAGCTATGCTGTACTGATATTATTAAATACAAATCCTCGCACAGACACAGAGCTAAGCATGGAATTGTTAGATGAGTTTTGTTTGTGAAGAATGAAATAATTTCTAGATGTTTCAATAATAATATATTTAAATCTATACTCAATATCCCTATCTCTAACAGAGCTGTGCTGTACTGACACACAGACACAGAGATGTTATGGATATAAATGTGAAGAATTAAATGTCTCTAACAGAGCTGTGCTGTACTGATGTTATTAGGTACAAATCCCCGCACAGACACAGAGCTGAGCATGGAATTGTTATGGAATTGTTAGATGATATTTGTTTGAAGAATAATTTCTAGATGTTTCAATATTTAAATCTATACTCAATATCCCTATCTCTAATAGAGCTGTGCTGTACTGATGTTATTAGGTACAAATCCCAGCACAGACACAGAGCTGAGCATGGAATTGTTATGGAATTGTTAGGAAGAATAATTTCTAGATGTTTCAATAATAATATAATTAAATCTATACTCTAACAGAGCTGTGCTGTACTGATGTTATTAGGTACAAATCCCTGCACAGACACAGAGCTGAAAAGATGATCAACAGAGCTGAGCATGGAATTGTTATGGAATTGTTAGATGATATTTGTTTGAAGAATAATTTCTAGATGTTTCAATAATAATATAATTAAATCTATACTCTAACAGAGCTGTGCTGTACTGATGTTATTAGGTACAAATCCCTGCACAGATACAGAGCTGAAAAGATAAGCAACAGAGCTGTGCTGTACTGATGTTTATCCCCGCACAGACACAGAGCTGAGCGGAACTGTTATAGAATTGTTAGATGAGATTGTTTGTGAAGAGATGTTTCAATAATAATATAAATCTATACTCTAACAGAGCAATGCTGTACTGATGTTATTAAGTACAAATCCCTGCACAGACACAGAAAATGGATCTAGATATAATAATTCTATACTCAATAATAGCTATACTTAGGTACAAATCCCCGCAGAGACACATGTTTCAATAGATATTAATTAACAGAGCTGTGCTGTACTGATGTTGCTCAGACACATAGGAGCATAGAACTGTTATGAATAAGATTGAAGAATAAAATAATTTCTATATCAATAGTCTATTCTTATTATCCCTATCCCTGTGCTACTGTAATTAGGTACAAATCCTTGATATTTGTTAGATGCGATCCTAACTGAGCTGTGCTGATATTATTAGGCACTATGAAAATTCTCACAGAGCTGTACAGAAACAGGTTTCAAATCTTACAGACACAGAGCTTGTACAGCTTGGAACTGATTGGGAACAAGGTTTCAAATCTCACAGACACAGAGCCTTGCTGATATTTCTACAACATGGAACTGTTATGGGCAGGAATTGTTAGATGCACTCAATATTCCTATCTATTATAAACACAGAGCTGTTATGGATATGGAGGTGAAGAATTGAATGAATCTCTAACAAAGCTATGTTGCTGTACAAATCCCACACAGACACAGAGCTGAGCATGGAACTGTTATGGAATTGTTAGATGAGATTTGTTTGTGAAGAATGAAATAATTTTTAAATTTATATAATATCCCTATCTCTAACAGAGCTGTGCTTGCCTCACACAGACACAGAGCTAAGCATAGAACTGTTATGGAATTGTTAGATGAGATTTGTTTGTGAAGAATGAAATAATTTTTAAATTTATATAATATACCTATCTCTAACAGAGCTGTGCTGTTTTGCTCTACATAGACACAGAGCTGAGCATGGAACTGTTATGGAATTACACAGAGATGTTATAGATATGGAATTGAATATTCTGTCTCTAACAGAGCTGTGTTGTTTTGATGTTATTAGGTACAAATCCCCACACAGACACAGAGCTGAGCTTGAGAAGAATAAAATAATTTCTAGATGTTTCAATACTCAATATCCCTATCTCTAACAGAGCTGTGCTTGCTTCACACAGACACAGAGCTGAGCATGGAACTGTTATGGAATTGTTAGATAAGATTTGTTTGTGAAGAATGAAATAATTTTTAAATTTATATAATATCCCTATCTCTAACAGAGCTGTGCTCAGAAATAGGCCACAAGTGGACCGGAAGTGGACCGGAAATAGGCAAACCGGAAGTGGACCGGAAGTGAACCGGAAGTGGACCAGAAGTAGACCGGAAGTGGACCGGAAATGGACCGGAAGTAAATATGTGTGGGTGTGGGTGGGTGTGGGTGGGTGTGGGTGTGGGTGGGTGTGGGTGTGTGTGGGTGTGGCTCTTATGAGCATTTTTGGCTTAGTTTTAAGTGTGGCCAAAAAAAATATCAAGAGGAGCATATTTTTGACAGGATTATGGACAACAATCTCACAGAAGTGCCTTTTATAAGTGTAGGCAAATCAATCTGAGGGGGCTCATCATTTCAGGGGAACTTCCCGAGGGCATTTTTACAAAAATCTTTGATTAGGCAGGGTTCCACACTTGAGCAAAAAGCTCATATGGGCATGTTGAGCCTGTTTTAAGTGTAGGCAAATCTGCCTGAGAGGGACTCATCCTTTCCTGTGCTGGTTGTATTGTATTTTACACTATGTATTGTTTTAACAATTCAAATTCAACCCGTGTTGCCGTATTCTAAACTCTACATTTCTGTTATTCGCGATTTATCATTGCTTTGTACCCGGCATCTCTCTGATGTTTAACTCAAGGAAATAGGATATCTGTCGTTTTCCTTTCGGTCGCAGCAAAGGCTACAGCTGGATTGCGCACACTTTTCCGGTTTTATCAGTGGTATCTGATAAGCCGTTGACAAGCTGTCACAATGTACAGGATTGCGCACAAAAAAATGAGGCGATGTTGTCAGATGTAAAATGTTCTCAAGCCGTTCTCACTTCTGTTGTGTTCGTGTGTGTGTGTGGACTTCCACGTGTTTTTTCTGGAAGGGTAGCATTAGATAGGCATAGAGGATGAACCTGATTGGTGGACTAGAATGTAATGGTAGGTGTATCTCCGTATTTGTACCGAAGGTCATGAGCTTCGATTGACAGAAGTGTTTCTATCTGGTCTTGGTTGTGTTGTGATTGCCTTCTGACGCTGAAGAATGGCGGATTGCCGATTAAGTGTTACTGAAAGAGTTGCTTGCGTGATTAAGGATGGATTTAAGTATCGTCGATTTCGGGAGAATAAGAAGGGATCACAGTGGCGGTAAGTGAATTAAGGTTTACTAATTACTTATTTGACGACGAAAAAGAGCATATAATAATTCTAACCTAACCTAACCTAACCTAACCTAAAAATCAATAGTGACTTACTGTATTATGTAAATTGGCATGACAATTATATCTTGACTTGCTACATTTACTGGTCAAATTATATTTTTTTAATTAATCCTTAAGAGATTTACTATTTTATTTCTAATTTCTCTCTTCTTGTCTAAAGAAAAACACAGTTTTGCGCACAGACTTTAAAGCTATCAAACTGGCAAACGTTGGATCAATTGTGCACAAAACAGGTCAGTGAGATTTGTGCGCAATTCTGGATCTAAAGTGCGCGCAATTCGGTTGCGGCGGCAGCAAAGAGTTCTTAATCATCTATGTGTCAGATGCATGCCGACTTAAGGTGTCGCTTGATATTTCCGACCGCTATTTGGATGAGGCATTAAAGTTGCTCATGTCATTCCCTGATTCAAGTAAAAACCAAGTACAGGTATAGACTTGACGCGCACTCAGATTTACGACTTAGTGAAAAAAATGTTTTCAATTTCAGCATGCGTGTTTAGTTAAATGTTAGGCTAGAGTAAATTGGACTTTTAAATTACATTTTTACTTTTCTACAATGAAGTATGTGTAATTTGTTTAAGCAAGCATAAAAGAAGGCTTCTTAAAGTACTCGATGATAGCAAAAATATGATTATAAACTGGGTGCACACCCCTACAAGTAATTCTGTTAGCGCTCATGCTTATGGATTCCATTAAGTGTAATGTCCTTCAAGGTGGGTCCCGGACTGAAAAAGGTTGAGAAGCACTACCTTAGACTAAAAGAGGAATATGAATGAAAGTTTCTGAAAATGAAGTATTTAGAAATAGTTAAATCTAAGAAAAAGGGTGGTCGCTCCGTGGGCCATGCGGCATGAATGGGAGAGAAAAATACAGGTGATTTAGTCGCCAGATCCATCTTAGAATGTTAAATATGACACCCTGCTAATCACGTTCAGTATATCGATTCTATTAATTGTATATTCTGCGTAATAATGTGATAATACAAGACATTGTAAATGGGCATTTGCCTGTAGTGTCATGTCTTTAAATAAATCAATAAATAGTAAGTCGTGTCTCTTTTTCTGTTTGTATACAACCTCACATTTTACGCGGAGAAACATCGGCCCAACCACCTAGGGGAGCTATAATCGTTCCGTAGCGATTCACCAAAGGAGAGGATCCCTTCACTTTCAAGGGGCCTCGCATCTCGAAGGTTATTCACAATGCACCAAATGCGTGAGTCTACATAAGGAGAGATATGTAGTGCTCCATTAGGTTATTATAGAAGTATGCGTATCTCTTGTATTCTTTAATACATAATGCTCTTCCCTTTTAGCAAAGAAGAAGCACAAGAACCTCAAATGAGAGCCTCCTCGACGGCCTAGTATTCATCCTCATCTTCGCAAATTAGCCAAGAGGCACAAAACGCGAAGTAAAATAAACTAAATCAATCAATCGACGGCCTAGTGGTAAAGGCTGTCATCTTGTACTCAAGGGTTTCCGGGTTGGAACCTGGTGTAGGCTCCACATCTCAAATAGAGAGAAACTAGCTCGAATGTTTATCATCCGAAAGCATAGGGTGTATCACAAGTCATTCAATACAGTCCTGATCAGTGGCTGGTCACAGAAGTCGGATTTCGTGCCACTTTTCTTCCTATCAAGGCTAATCGCGACGTTAAGGATGAATGGCATTAAATGAACGGCGACTCATAAAATAACTTCGGCCATTCCAGGATTTTAAACTGGCTGGCCAGAGAAAACATTCTTGCAGTTTCTCTCTGTAAATATAGTTAGGTGCAGGCTGCGCATCCCACACCCAGTCAAAAAGAGGATTTGTGTACCACTGTAAATGTACACAGACACACACCGATCAATGACATATTGCAGTAACTTCGAGTTTTCTTTGAAGCCATCAGCGTATCAATTCACTACGACGAGTAAGTAAGAAATGGCTTTACACTAATAACCATCTCTCACTGTTAAATGAGAAATATTTGTAGATTAATACTTATTATGCTGTCAATAATAATCTACTCCTAAGTTCCAAATATTATATGTAGAGATTACGGAAATTAGATATTTGATGTAAACGTATTTTCCTGCCATCTATCGATGAAAATTTAAACTCATGACGTATTTTTGCTACATAGTATTCAGAGGACATGACTTGGTTATGTAAAGAGGAGTATCTGCACCGAAATTGGACATCTTTGAAAATAAGCATGCCCAGATTTAAATCCCATGATTGAATTGCAGTTGTCCCTTTGAGCATAATAACCATAATTACTTAAGACACATTACTTTTGTTATTTCTTCCCTTAACAAAATGCAATATTTGTAGTCGAAGGCCTCAACGTCTGTGACGAAATACAACGATCCAGATAAGATTTTAGGCAACAATACAGCCGCCATAACCTCGTGAGTCTGCAATCATAACAAGAGGTAGCGTTGGTTCACTCTCATATAAATTCTTGTTGCCTAAATAAATGAGGTTTAGTTAAGAATTACAACGGATGTGATAATCAACTTGTATCTTCCCTGTTTCTGCGAGGTGCGCCACCTTCTGAGCATGCGCAGTAGTCGGAACATGGAGGAAGCCAATCAGGCGGGAGTTCTCAGAAGACATCGAGATGGCCTGGAGAATACCACCGGCGGGACGTATTCCTCGATCAGCAAATACATTTCGGAGATGAAAACTTTAGTCTTTTTTTTTCGAAGTATTGACAGCAGTCTAGAATTTCTTAATTATAATTGTGACCTTCATTATAATTGGCAACTCTTATTTGTAACTGGAATTGCTCAAAGTGTTATATTCAGTTTTTGGAGAGTGTACAACAACCATTAGTTAAGTTTCTTTATGTTCAATCTCAATTTTCTCGTCTCTATTATGACATCGTGGCCTTCCCAGTGGTAGCGTCGTTGCCTTGTAATCAAGGGGTTCGGGGTCGATACCCGGTGGAGACACATAGTGGTTCGGATCCCACTTTAAAATGTAGGTTCTGTCCAGGTTAGCCTTAGTGTGCATAAAGCTGACTTAGAATACCAAATCAATTACAATTACAATCTATTAATTATGACTATCAAAATAATGAATCTTAAGTTATTGTCAGATATGAAAGGATTACTCGAAATCTTTAGCTTTGACTTTGTTAATTGACTATAAATGTATTGGTAAAAGTGCTGTACTGCCGGCCTCCGTGGTGGAGTGGTTAGCAGAGCTCGGTACGTCAGCGAGGGTCTCTTGTTCGAATCCTAATTCGAATCCTTGTAGTGCAAGGTGTGCTGTTTCGAAGTATTTTCTAACGGCTGTAGTTCCAGCCCTGCTCGCTAAAAACATTCGAAATCATCTCAAACCATCATTTTTTTAGGGAATACGATAATATTCCTTAAAATGTCAGAAGGACATTAACTGTAATATAGTAGAAGACCATTAAATGATTGCAATGAGTTTGATCATGATCAAAGTAAGAACTATGCTAGATATAAATATATTACATGAAAGAGGTATGACAATAAAATCATTAATGCAAACTGTATTAAGTCTTGTGAAGTATTTGACTTTATTCATAATGGAGTCTAGTTAAGATAGGTCAAACGAGTTTAGCAAGTGAAAATGAGCAGACAAATCAGGTACTACACAGGTCTCGATCATGGCTAAATATGTGCCGATCCCTACTGACACCTGGTGTTAGCTTACATTATCATAATAACAGAGAGACGCAGATTTCACTTGCCTTATATGCGAACTTTCAAAGATCAAGATGGTTTCACATATAGGCTCTGTCCGAAAGGTACAAAATACATACTTGGAGTATGGTCTTGGCGGATGTGACGTCACCTACTACAGTCCGAAAGCGTCAAGTTGACGAGGTATCAAGACCACAGTGCAGAGCACGCCAAGATTGCAGGCTCGGTCACGTGACAAGATGACTTGTTGTTCATTTGTTTGAAATCGCGGAGGTAGAAAGCCAGCTAGTTCTTTGTTGTAGTTCTTCTAACGTGTGGAAATGTATGTATAAGTACATTTGCAAATGCTATGTGTTTTCTGTGGTGAAAAACAAGTGTCTTAAAAGTGGAAAACCAATATGACCTCGGTTATATCTACTGATCGTGTTTGGCGCTGCAGTCGATGTGGAGTTTGAAAGATTTTCATTTCCAGTTCACAACTTCAAGACCGCACTGCGAGACCATTCTCGAAGTATGCTCGCTTCAAGTACGGTCTTGCACCTTTCGGACACGGCCATCGTAAGATATTATCTTGAATGAAATTAATGGGAGGTTTCTTCTTAGCTGGACATTTGCTGACGGGCTGTGTTGGATAGAAAGTTAATAAATTATGGGTCGAGAAACTTAATGTCTAAGAAGCCTTAACTAAAATATTGACCATTATAGTGGGATTTGGGGATTCAATCTTTCCGGTATACAGGTAGGTCGAAAGTGGAACGAACCTGTTGAGTTCTGTTGCCGCGTTTCTCACCGACTCAGTTGTCGTCAAGCTTTAGAGGAACAGAGGGAATTTTGGAGCCGAAATTTACAGGAAAGAGAAAAAGTGAGAAAGATCCGAAAATGTGCAAGAAACAGCGAAATTAGACGTCATGTATTAATGCACTACACCAGTGGTTCCCAAAGTGTGTGCCGCGATATTTTCCAAGTTTTTCACTGAAATGATATGATTTTTCCAAATATGTGCTTATGTACTTTTTACAAATAAAAAAATGTTTCTGAATTTCAAATATGTGTTTATTTTTAACTTAAGGCAAGCAACCTAACCACACTAACTGAGCGTTATAAGTGTTACATAGACCTGCATTCTGTCTTGGGCGCCGTGAAAAAATCTTGAAACACACAATTTACCTTTGACTCACGCTTCCTTAAGTTATTCTCCTTCTAGCAGAATATAAGCAGCTGAAATATTGTATTTCTTTTCAATCTGAAAAGTTTAAGAACTTTCTTCAAGTTTAATTCGTAGCGAACTGAAGGCAAAGCGAATTTTGTAAATTTAATGTCTAATAAAATGGAAATAAATTAAGTACATAGCCTAGTAGAAGATTTATCCAACCTCAATGAACATACGAATAATTGTTGTCAAACAACTTCCATAAAAGTGTTCACAAGAGCTAGTTTCAGCTATCTACAATCGTTCGTACACCTTCTAAGATCGAAATCTCCGAACATATTCTCATTATATGTTTTTTTTTAAATCTATTGTCTATGAAAGAGGAGATTTATAAGTTCGAAAAGGGATTTTTCGGAATGCAAAAGGGAAATTTCTATCTGGGCTAGGATAGTCATTTATTTATTTATTTATTTATCACCTATAACAGAGCACAATAGGTGTACATAGAGTAAAAAAAATACAATTACAACAATACAAAACAATAGAAGAAGGAAGAAAGAGAAAACATAACTACAGTAATCATTGCGTAAAGAATACTAGCACAAATTTTATATAGAGCATAAATTTAATAAATTATATTTACAGAAGTATAACAAGATATATATCTATATGCAGACATTCATAAATATACACATGTAGGGTGATCCATAAAGAACGCCGGATTTGAAGTTGCTATAAATGAAATTTAATTTTGAAAAAAAAAGCACAAAACACATACCATTCTCTTCAGGTGATATTAATGTTTAAACATGGAAAACAATATCGGGCATATGACCATTCTCCCTACTAGCCCTACACGCAATCATTCGGTCCATGAAATTCACCATGACCCCATCACACATTTCCCCATCAAGTGTGTTGAGGACACGTCGAATTTCTTGCTTAAGTTCCAACAAATTTCGGGGTTTGTTCTGGTAAACTTTGGTGTACCAGAACTTGGTATACCCCCCACAAGAAAAAGTCACGTGGTGTCAAGTCACAAGATCGAGGTGGGAAGGTTTGGTCTCCTCGCAACGAGATTATTCTGTCCGGGAACTTCTCACGCAGCAGATTGATTGTTTCTCCTGAAGTGTGGCGAGTTGCGCCGTCTTGTTGGAACCACACATTTTCGATGTTCATTTGATCCAAACGAGGCCAAAGAAAATCAGTTAGCATTGCACGGTAACGAATTCCATTCACTGTCAGAGCATTTCCTTCTTCGTCTTCAAAAAAGTAAGGACCGATCAAACCTCCACTCCAAATTCCACACCAAACCGTAACTCTCCGAGGATGCGTTTCCTTTTCCTGTTCTCAGATCCCCATTTTCGGCAATTCTGCTTGTTTACGAACCCGTTTAAATGAAAATGAGCTTCATCGCTGAAAATGATGCCCTTTTCGAAAACCTCGTTCTCTCGTTCCCTTTCAAGGATCCAGTCAACAAATTGCCGTCGTTTTCCATGATCCGCTGGTTTCAGTTCCTGCGTTAACTGCACTTTGTATGCGTGCAAGTGCAGATCTTTCGTCAAGATTCTTTGCATTGTTGTTGGCGCCCCATGCAGTTCTTGAGCACGACGGCGATACGATGTTGCAGGACTCGCAGCAACAGAATCACGCACAACAGTAACGTTTGCTTCACTCCGGCGACTTCTAGGGCGTCCAGGGCTTTTGATGTCTTCTGTTGATGCAGTTTCTTCAAATTTCTTAATCAACCTACTAACAGTTGATTCGTTCGGTGCATTAAGATGACCAAGTACCATACGGAGTTTCCGAACAGTCACCGCGAAACTTTCACCATTCTTGTAGTGCATTTTGACAATCAAAACTCGCTGTTCCTTACTGTACCTTTCCATGGTGTTTACAACACACACAAACAGTAGAACAATTGAAATACTTGTCAACGCAAAACCCTCAATGATAACTAATAACAACAATCGCACAAACAATGCTGCCAACCAAACAAAAAAATATGGCGTCCTTTTCAAATCCGGAGTTCTTTATGGATCACCCTTTTATATACTCATATAGGCTATGTACACATTACATACATACTGACATAATTATATTAACAAACATACCCATGTACACAGAAACATACATAATTCTTAGGAGTTCAATTTGTTCATAATGTTCTTTGAAGGACAGACAGGAACTGCTTGAATGGCACAGCAAAATCCAAGTCTCCACCGTTTCTGACTATTTCATTATGTTTAATACATGGTCTTAGAATGGGCGAATTCTGGTGTACTGTGAGATTTGCCGTAATGAAAAGGCTGCCTGAGCCGTAACATTAACATTAAAATTTAATGTTTGGAGGAGACTAGGACTGTCCACTAGCCCGTTAACTAACTTATATAAAAATAATCGATGTGATACCACTCTTCTTTTGTACAAAGGTGGAACATTGACTTCACTGAGTAGTTGTTTTGATCATGAAAAGATGATCTTGTTTTTTTTTTGCAATACAAGTAACGAACAAATTTATTCTGAATTCTTTGTATCTTTTTGCTATTACATTGTGTGTAAGGTAACCAAACTACACTTGCATGTTCTAATTTGGTTCGAACAAGGCAAGTAAACAGGCTTGTCAGTTCTCTTTCACTATGTACAGTATGTCTTGTGAATTTCCAGGGTTAACGCTCTAGGACCACGATAAAATTTATGTATAATTCCCGGTTTTAAAGGCGAACTTTCCAAAAATTCGAGGGTACAGGCAGATATTTGCTCTATTTCAACCTTACATGCTACCGCCTTTCACTACGCACACACATACACACGCACAAAAATATAATAACAATGTACAGTGTCTGTACGATCCCAATGTATCCAAAAAATTCTAATTCAATTTAATTGAACGGTATATATATTTAATTTAAGATGTGGAGCCTACATTTGCCATTTCGCATACTCAGAATAGAAATACATCTGCAAACAAGGGATATACAGTAAACCCTCGTTAACACAAACTCGCTTAAGACGAACACTCGGTTAACATGAACAAAATGCTGATCCCGGCAGGGATGTATTATATCTTATAGAAAGTTGTATCTGTTAACGCGAATTTCGGTTACCACGAATTACGAACTTTTTTTTAGTCCGTTTAGTCATTAGATCTCATTTAACACGACTTTCAAAGCTTTTCACAATTTTTTTTGTTTTTCCTCTGTCGTTCCTCTGCTAGGTATGTATGAAATCGCCCAACAATGTCTATCATCTTGTCAACAATCAACTTATACAGTGTTGTAACTAACAGATTCAGATCAACAATGTGTTTAAATGTGTTTTTTTTTATTCTTTAAAGCATAGCCAGTACGAGTAACATCAAGATTAAAACTTGGGTGCAATTGCTCGACAATCGCGATCATAGCGTCAACACAGGGGGTGCTCGTTCGGCGGCGCAGATCGTATGCGCAGTTGTCCGTGGATGCATGACGTCACCATCGAAACACTCGGCACAGAAAAGGCTGGTTCCTTATGCAAATATTGAGAAATTTGACAACGAATATCTTCTAAAATATAGTAGCAAGGGAAAAGTTACAACTTTTACTGTTAAGATTCATCCTTTCTAATCAATTTATCACAAAGTTGATTCAAATGTGTAAAATGGTTTTCAAGAAATCGTGTTACGAAGGAACCCCTGTTTTGTTCTCTCCAGGCTTCCAATGTAAGGGAGTTTTAACTTAAGCGCGTTGGATTTCTTTTTGCTCTATGTTTTGAAATAAGATTATTTTGTTCTTGTCAACTGAAATCATGCCTAAATGCTATGGAAAGCTGTGAAAACTATTATCAGAAAACTAACGGAAAGAAACTAAAATATCACAGCTTGATTGATATAAAAAAATGCGAGATTGCCCATTTTTGTGAAAAAGGCATTGTGCGAGATCTAAAAGCAGAACTTTTTAATATTGTATGTAAATGTAAGGATGTAATAAACGTGACTGCTTCACAGGCACGTATCCAAGGGGGGGCTTAGGGGGCTCAAGCCCCCCCGAAAGTTTTCGGTTTACACTAGATAAAATGAGATTTTTTGTTTCTTGTGGTGTCAAATAAAATAATGTGACGTTAATTTAAGGAGAGAAATAATTATCGAGGCAAGACGGAGAATATTGTATAACCCTGTTATTGGTAACAGCTCGTATCCGAGGTGGGAATCAGGGGGCTCAAGCCTCCCTTCAGAAAATTTTCAGTTTACGCTAGATAAAATTAGGTTTTTGGCTTCTTGAATAATATGGTGATAATTTGAGAGAGATAATTATCTAGGCAAGACGGAGAATGTTCTATAAGCCTGTTATTGTTAATAGCGCGTATCCAAGGTAGGGATCAGGTGGTTCGAGGCCCCCCCCGCTCCCCAAGGAATTTTTTCAGTTTACACTGATAAAATTACGTTTTTGACTTCTTGAATAATGTGACGATAATTTAAGGAGAGGAATAATTATCGAAACAAGACGGAGAATGTTCTATAACCCTGTTATTGTTAATAGTGCGTATCCAAGGTGGGCATCAGGTATCTCGAGCCCCCTCCCCCAGGAAATTTTTCAGTTTACACTAGATAAAATTAGGTTTTTGTCTTCTTCAATAATGTGACGATAATTTAAGGAGATAAATAATTATCGAGGCAAGACGGAGAATGTTCTACGGACCCTGTTATTGTTTATAGCGCGTATCCAAGGTGGGGATCGTAACTCGTGGACTCCTCCCACCAGGAAAGTTTTCATTTTACACTAGATAAAAATAGGTTTTTGTCTTCTTGAATAATGTGACGATAATTTTAGGAGAGAAATACTTATCAAGGCAAGACGGAGAATGTTCTATAACCCTGTTGTTGATAATATTGCACGTAAACTTTTCTTACGCTTTCGGTGTTGTCGTAGCGAATTTGAACACTATGTAGAAGAGACTTGTCAGCATTTGGAAGCTGCACAACAAAGGTAGCGCCGCAGGTAGGGCGATTCGGATTCATTGTAATTTTTTAATCTCTGGAAAGCGAGAGAAGGAACGTTCTTGAAAAAGAGAAGGAGTCGAACTACTGGCAATATTTACGAATCGTGATATCTGCGAAACGTTCTAGAATATAATGAGGATATTAATACGCGGCTTCAATTTCCCGGTTGATCTGTACAACAGAATAGGTGGAGACTTCAGAGGTAAGTGTGACAATTCATACAGTCGATTAGTGATCAGTCAGTGTCCATTGGTTGCTTTATAAGTTCTAGTGATTCGAAAATGAAATGGACTAAATACCGTAAAGTAATGAAGTCTACTACTAGTTCCAGTTCGCTCCCAAAGCAAAAGACATTGACAACAGCGGAACGTCGAGTAGTGCTACGAGTAGTTCGGGTCGAAAGACGAAGAGATCGAAGGTCTCTCTCTCTCTAAAGTGAATATTTCGGCAGTATCGGGCTGGGCATTGGAGCGATTTATTAAAAAAGAAATAAGCTGCACAGATCAACTGAAAATCAAAGTTTTGAGTGATGATTTGGTTGTGCCAGGACCAAATTTTGTGTATGCAGTCCGAGAATTTCGTGGCATAAAAAAATACTTTTGTATAAGGATACTGGGTTCGACACACACTCAACAGACAATTTTGGTCACTTGCGAGTGCTTAGGCATGAATATGAACAATTTGGTGGGTTTCGGCTTTTATAAGAGCTGCAAACATGGGAGGACAAGACACATTAGTGGTGTTCAGGCTCGAATGAGAGAGAAATATTCGTTAACTGTCTGATTCCAGTTCCCTGCACACAGTTTGAATCTTGCGTTGTCGAGTGGATTGTGCATTCCGTGCATGTGTAACACCTTCGTGTTTCTGGTACATAGATGTTTTGATGCCTGATGAGAAGAAATGGACAAACATACATACTGAGATGGTTCCGGCACACAATATTAATGCATGGAAACAGAGGAGTTGAGTGGTAGAAAATGTCCCGATTTCACGTTCTGATTAAAATGACAGCCTTAAACAGTGGCGACGATTTAGGAGATAGTTGCTCCCCATTCTTTTGCCTCCACACTATCACACTATGGCCTCTTAATGCTTGTCTCCTTGTCCACCCCACATTTTGGAACCCAATTGCCACCACTGGCCTTAAACATACAATTGTGATACCCCTTTAAAAAATGATGTCCAGCCGCCGCCCCGAAAGGAATTCCTGGATACGTGCCTGCTGCTTCCCGTAAAATATCACTGCACTCTCCACGTTTCTCTTCTGTCTTTTCTTTGGCGCCGTCAATAGCTTCAACACGTTGTTTTTTTTATATATATATATTTGTCATATATTTGTTTTAATTAGTATTCTTTTCGTTCCGCCACTTGAACGCAGCAGATAGGGCAGTGTAGTTACACTGGAAGAAGGCTCGGAAATGGCAGGCTTCAGAAGTTAACTCATCCAAATTAAATTAAACAGGTATGTGCTCTCTCTAAATTTAAATCATAGTTTACAAATAATTTGATTAAAAGTTTTAAAAGTATCTGTTTCATTTAATAGCGTAGTAATTGGTGCATTCTTCTTCATCATAGCTATAGGCAATGACCACACTACAGGGGGTGGGGGGCAGGAACGCCCCCCTATTCTCGTTCGACAATTTCTCTCTCTCTCGCTCTCTTTCTTATCTGCCCCCAGTAAAACGACAAAATAAAGAAATGAATGAATGCTCTTTTAGCCAAAATATGCATTTTTGTGTCGTATGTAACGGAATAATAAAAATGATTGCCCCGGGAAAATATGATTTACCCCTCCATATTTACTATTGCGCTGTCACTAGCTACAACATATTTTGATTTCTATTGTTCCCACATATTTATTTTAATTTTAGTATTGTGAATCATATTCCACTGTGTTACCTCACGTAGCCCCCCCCCCACACGTACGACTTCAGTTGTAAGTTTTAGACTAAGCTTGTCAAATATCCACTTATATCTTTGTATTCTTGAGCCATTTAAAAAAAAAAATCATTTCGCCCCTTCTTCTGGACTATTTCATAGGAATGTTTTCCCACTGGAAGCCCCTTTGCAGATCGAGATCCGAGGCTATAGCCTTCCCAAGCCAGCGTCCCCTCCAAATACTCTCTTGGCCTCATGAAAGACAAATATATGTATTTCTGCGAAATATTAATTTGACTTGGCAGTTTCTCTTTTCGAACAGGAATAAGTTTTAAATTTTAATAGCTTATAAATTTACACTATCAATTTTGAGTAAAGGTTTTGCGTAACCCTAAAAGTACATTTAGAGACTGCAAGGTCAACTCTCGATATTTCAGATATATTAATAATTTTCATCACAACGTCTCGTAATAATTATTTGTTACTTCAATAAATGTTTCTCGCATATTAAAACATAGATGCCATATGATTGTCATTTTCTGTTTATTTCCTTGTAATGCTGACCTCCGTGGGGAAGTGGTTAGCACAACACTTTAAGATGCCAAGGGCCCCCAGGTTCGAATCCCCGCCCGGGCTTGGGTCTACTTTCCTTTCTTCAATTTCATCATATCATCACGCATCCTCATCTTTGCGATTAGCCATATGTGACAGATAAGCGAAGTAAAATAAATTAAGTCTATTAATCAATTATTTTTTTAAACTCTTTAATTCTTCTTTAGCATGCTACGTTTTTGTTAAAATTATATTACGATAAAATGACGAAATTCTAAAGGAGAACACGCAACTTTCTTTGTAGCGCATCGGTCAGAAAGTTTCAGGAATATGGATTTTCAAAATACATTTTTTCACATGTACTTTGCCCCCTTTTAAAAGTAGCACGTTTTCAATTATGTTACTAATCATTAAAAGGATGCCTCGATACCATCTTGGAGGATGACAATTATTATTTTCCCCCCTCCTAAAAGTAATAATATACTTTCGCTCTCTGAATCTCCCATATAAATGCTAGGGGCCGTCTGCTTCAGCCGAGCTCACTGCTTCTCCGGGGACGTCACGCGTTCGTGCAAGATCGGCAATCTTCGGATGGCTTTACCTAATCTCTATATTCCTTGGCGTCAACAATGAGCTTATACATATTTAACCAACAAATTCAGTTGTGTGTTCAGATGTGTTTTTCTATTATTTAAAACGTAGAAGACGGAAACCCCAAGTTGGAGTATGCTTGATGCACGCCGCATCCTGGGAATGTGTGTCATCACAACACATACAGAACTGTTTTTAACCAGAAAATAATCTGTGAGTACTTTTTTTAAAAGTTAATTACTGTAGTAGTGTTTTCTATGATGACATACATAATACGTATTGTAGAAAGAAGTGTATTCCAACAGTAAAATTTGAGTCCCTGGTTAGCACGATTTTTTTTTAACACGAACTCTTGATTTTTCGGTCCCTTGGGATTCGTATTAACGAGGGTTTACTGTAGTAATCTACGAAAAATTGTGAATTGTACAACAATTTCAAATTTACCTAATCAACTTCAAGATATCTTGCAATAATCTTCCGTCTGTGTTATGTATTATTATGCATTACTCTTGGCATGTATATTTCTGTTTGTCATGAAGATTAAGACATAACAGGTTGTCAGATAGATTGTTCTGCAAAGGGCACAAACGAAATGAAACGGATTGAGAGAATTCTGTTTTATTTTCCACGCAGCTTTCTTTTCCTTCCTCGATAAAAATAAAAGCTAAACTGTGAAATACTTGTCTCAGGGTATTAATAAATACAATGTATGTATAAATTGAATGGGATTTGGATTAATAAAAGTTGCTATTTTTCACTTCTAGGAGAACAATCCAAGTAGAATTCAAGCATGATTCCCGGAGCCAAAAATTCACACATAATTCCCGGAATTCAAGGAATTCCCGTTGAGTAGCCACCCTGTTTACGATATTGTTGCTAATGCACAGTGTCTTTCGTTTCAATTGCTAATGCAGCATGGGAGTGCAAGCTTTTAATCCTCTCAGCCCCCTTGACCGAGCAGTTGACCCAAGATCTAGCCACGAATGGTTGGGTCCACTCCTGGGTGTGGATTTTCCTGAGTTCCTTGACCAATTTCACCTAATCATCATTCATCCTCGTCCTAGGAAAAGTGGCAGGAAGAAACGTAAAATGAGAAAAATACGAAGTGGAAAAATCAAAATATGGTACGGCTATTAATAACGAAAAAATAACGCTGCAGCAACTTACGAATCGTCTCAATGAACCGCTACCCCACCGAGAACCACAAGTGCTCCGTGATCCCACCCCCCGCCAACCTCTCCGGACGAGATGATAAATTTCTTCAACACTTAGCAATTTCGTGAGTTCCTTCGGTTTTGCCCGGGTAAGCAATCGGGAAACTTTAATGGATTCGCCTCCCACTTATTAACTTTCGACGCACGGGAACACGTGATTTATCACCACCCCGACTGCTCCCTCTTCATCTTCCGATTTAATTATGGGGTGTAATGACTCATGATAATTTTTTCTTCTCTCCCCCCCCCCAACCCCCTTTCCACCCTGCCTGCATTGAGTCTTCAGACAGCTCCTGTCTCGAATGGCATCTCCTTTTGTCTGCGACCAGGGAGTGTGAAGCTGGTGGCCCAGCGGTCACTCGGTGCAAGACAAAGAGACTGCCTTCATAATCCTTAGGACATGAAGGGGAGAGAAGTCTAGCATAAGACAGCCAGACCACAAGGAAAAGATAGACTATGATATGTTCTCGTGTAAGTTCGTATCTATTATGCATCCACTGCAAGAACGAAGAAAATGTAAACAAAATCACGTGACTTCCGAGAAATAGTTCATTTCTCCTGTGCTAGTTCTGGTGATATTATCCGTAGCTGAACAGTTCATAATACAGGGTGTCCCAGTTAAAAGTATCCCGGCTCCGATCAACAGTAACATGCCAAAGATCATGAAAATAAATGAAGTGTGTGTAATGATGACCTTGAGTACCTACCACGGTTCAGGCTACAATTGATTATTCCAGTTTACTGATGCAATATAGCCGTCATTTGCCTCACAGACAAATGTATTTTAGTCGGGCTACTATTAACTAGAACACCTAGTACAATGCCCCACAACTTCAATAAAGCAGCCACGTTGAATGGTATATCTTTATCCAATGCACTATATTGCTACGCGCCAGGCTACTGCACAGCTGCCGTTCGAACAAGCAATACGGTTGAAGGGAACATACTCGTATTATCTCGTAATATAGAAACTTACAAATACTTCAAATGGGTAGAGATACTTTTTCAACATTTCTCATGGAAGCCTCTTGCTTGATTATGGTAACGTTACAGAAAACGACGGAAACACCACGAACTTTCACTCAAGACTAGGAGCATCTGTGATAGTAACAAGATGATGCCCCTCATTCTTAAGTATCGAACTTGATGTTGGTTTGTTCAAACTTTTTACAATAATTCCAAAATGTTACTCTTCCAATGTTTACCTCACAGTTTCCTTTTTCTTCTATGTTCCCTGTTTCACTTGCCTTCGTATTTACATAAGTTGGATTTGGAGTATGTTTATACCCATTTTATAGTTTCCATCTCCTCTTCTTTCCTCTATGTTCTATTTTCCCTGTGCCTTCAAATTTATCAAAGGAAGCAATGTTAATATTATATTCCTCTTTGTTGCATTTCTCCACTTCTTCCTATCCTCTGCTAATGTCTTCATTTCTATGTATCTTCTGATTCACATCTTGAGCGATTTGTTTAACATGCTGCATTCTTGGCCTGCCAATATTTTTATTTCTTTGTATTCTTCCTTCAAATACAGTTTACATTACTTCTTCATGTATCCAGTTATCGTCTACCATTCTGCATCTTCTCTCGACGAATGATACCCACACGTTTCGCTTGGTATGTGGACGTGACGACGTCTCAAAACATTCCCGTTTGTTACTCCGTTTATTCATTTGATCTTCAACATTCTCCTGTAGCACCAAACCACATTAAGAAGGCTTTCAAATTTTTGCTTTCAGCCTCAGCCACTGTCCATGCTTAGCATCCACATAGTACCGTACTCCAGATGAGTGCCTTCTTCATAGTCAAATCTATGTTCCCAGAGCTTAATAATGGTTTCTTCTGGTAAAAGCTCTTATTTATCTTTGCTACCCTATTTGGGATCTCTTTCCTGCATCTTCCATTATTAGTTTATTGTGCAAGCAAGATTACAAAATTCCTCCACTTCACTCATTCTATTCTTCTCTATCAACTGTTTGTTCTGAGGGCTGAGGTTTTCTTCTGAAGACCATTATTTTCACATTGTATCTTCATTTTATAGCCACTCTGAAGAACTTCTTCCATTTTGTCCATATTTATAATATTATGAGACCTACTTCATCGTAAGGAGTGCAATGCCATCTTCATAGCAGTGCTGTGCCGTCTGCAAATCGGAGCATACTAATTTCATTTTCTTGCAGCTAACTTTGATATCCAATTTCCGTTTTACTCAACGCATTGCTTTCTCGTTGTATAAATTGAAAATCATTGGTGATGGAACATTCTTCTCTGACACGCCCTCTTGTGAACTCTTAAATAAATGTAATAACGTGCTCCTGTAACTTCTAGTCCTTGTTTTCCGTAAAGTGGTTAAATGTGGCACATAGTTCTACATAACAATAAGACAATCTTTCAATAAAGCGTATCTGTAAATATGTGATTTCGGAAGTATCTTTCGCTACATGAGCGTGGAAGAAAAGCTGAGATAAATGCAAATGCGAGAATAGAACAGCAAACCAATTACAGATTAGGTTACTTTATCGCCTTAAGTAGACATAATAAGAGAGTTCTAAGCCCTCATTTGGGGCTCGAATCATCATGTGGGGCTAGTCGTAGCCTTTTATGATGTATATTTTGAGGGCAGAGTTGGCAACACTGTGGGCCCACTGTAGCCTTTTATGAGGGGATGTCTATTGCCCTCTGTTTACATCTGGCAATACTGCCGTAGATTTTTTGACAGTGTTGTTAACCTACTGGGTTTTTCACTGTAAATTTTTATTAAAGGACCTGAGGGGCCCATGTATTTTTTATGTTTGGCAATACTGTTGGGGGCACAGAGTTGGCAACACTGTGGGCTCTTACTGTAGCTTTTTATGAGGGGGACCTATTGTCCTCTTTTTATATTTGGCAACACTGCCGTAGATTTTTTGACAGTGTTGTTAACCTACTGGGTTTTTCACTGTAAATTTTCATCAAAGGGCCTGAGGGGTCCATGTACTTTTTATGTCTGGCAATACTGTTGGGGGCCTAGTGTTGGCGACCTGTGGGCTCTTACTGTAGCTTTTTATGAGGGGGACCTATTGTCCCCTTTTTATATTTGGCAACTCTATTGGATGTTTTTTTTGAGGCTTGGGTTTTGCCAACCCATCCGAAGAAAATTCCACTATATGATCTTTCACTGGCTAAGCTAACCTACAAATAGGAATTGGCAACACTGACGAGGCAATTATTATTATTTCGAGCCTCAAATGATGATTCGAGCCTCGTCGGTGTTGCCTACCCACTCTACAAAAATTCTACTATATGATCTTTCACAGGTTAAGCTAACCTACAAATAGGAGTTGGCAGCACTGACTTATAAACCCACTGGGTTCTCTTGGCATGTTTTTTCATGATGTGTTGCTAGGCTATTGAGCATCTTGGCGTATACAATGTATATATTTTGAGAGGGGGGTTATAGATTTTTATGCTGTACGAATACTGGAAGCTTGACAGTGACAACCAACAGAGTAGGTAAACCTACATCCAGGAACTGGCAACACTAGTTTCTGACAGTGAATTTGAAATAAAATATTAAACAAAATACATGAGTAAGCACTGTGATTACAAATAGTACCAGTGTTATGCCCCCAACTCCAACTGGACAACTGGGGAAAATAATTGTACAACAATTTGTACCTAATTGTACAATACTTGTACCTAATTGTACAACATATACACAGACATAAAAGAAAGAGCCTTCCCGTAACTTACTTCATGTACAATTTATATGATTTTACAACTGTGAAAAGAAAGCATATGTGTTCTGTATGCACATATTCATTCTTATTTTTCGAAGTTGAATGAAAGCACATGTTTTTACGTTCTCGTAATACTAACCTTGCTCCAATGATTTTAAATTGCTTCCATCCGCTTTTTTTTTCTGTGTTATTTCCGTATGCACGCAACATTCGCTTTCAATAGTATAATGAAACACAGAAGGAGTGTTAGTATAGAAGGCTTCGAGTTTACAATTTATTAAATTAAACAATAATTTATGTAAGAATATACTTGTACTTACCGAACACAAAATAATAAAAGCACATGTGAATGTTTGCGTGTGTTCATGTTATATGACGACTGAGTAAAAAAATAATGTTGACTCCCCGAAAGATAAAGTTCCTAGTTCGACATCAGATGCATGCAAATTTTATGTTTTGCTCTCCAAAATCTTGATTTTATGTTTGTGCTATTTGTCATACAGCAGAGGAGAAGAGGGGAGAGAGAGAGAGAGGAGGTACTATCAGCGTCATCTATTAGCAAACAATAGAAATAAAAAAGTAGGTCAAACTTTTTCAACACCCAAACATTTTAAACGTCCTCGCTTAGTAATACGATCTAGCTGAAGACGTTTAAAAGAGTACTCTTAGTCGACGAAGCTAATTGCTAGGGCCCTTATATTACTAAAATATTCTTTAATTTGCATATTTCTCATACCGCCATATGTTGTTCTAGTTGACTTCTTCCAAAAAAATGCTAATTAGCGAGAGTTAATTAAGCAAGGCAAGTAAAAGAAGCAAAATAGAACAACATATGTGCCGGCGTGAAAATATGTAAAAATTCGATTCAGAGGTGGATCGAATTAAAATTGGGGGATATTTTGCATTTTTTCCCTATAATGTACAAAACATTCACCGTACATAATCCTTTCCATTTACAACAGTATAAAATAAGAGGAATGTGTGACAATATCCATATTAATTAGGAAGGTATGTTGTATGCTAGGTTAGCTAATTGTGTCTTCTACAGCTTCACTGTATAGAGGAAAGATGGAAAAAGAGAGCTCTACAAAAACTGGTGCTCTTAACAATATTGTACGTCCGTGAAAATTATATATAAATAAGACTTAAGCGTATTATCTGCTTTCATGTGAAATTTTACCAACCTGTGAGCTGTAGTGTTTAGGTGACAAGCGACCTGCTCAAATATGATACTGTTGACAATATTGTACGTCCGTGAAAATTATATATAAATAAGACTTAAGCGTATTATCTGCTTTCATGTCAGATTTTGTCAACCTGTGAGCTGTAGTGTTTAGGTGACAAGCGACCTGCTCAAATATGATACTGTTGACAATATTGTACGTCCGTGAAAATTATATATAAATAAGACTTAAGCGTATTATCTGCTTTCATGTGAAATTTTACCAACCTGTGAGCTGTAGTGTTTAGGTGACAAGCGACCTGCTCAAATATGATACTGTTGACAATATTGTACGTCCGTGAAAATTATATATAAATAAGACTTAAGCGTATTATCTGCTTTCATGTCAGATTTTGCCAAACCTGTGAGCTGTAGTGTTTAGGTGACAAACGACCTGCTCAAATATGATACTGTTGACAATATTGTACGCCTGTGAAAATTATATATAAATAAGACTTAAGCGTATTATCTGCTTTCATGTCAGATTTTGCCAACCTGTGAGCTGTAGTGTTCAGGTGACAAGCGACCTGCTCAAATATGATACTGTTGACAATATTGTACGTCCGTGAAAATTATATATAAATAAGACTTAAGCGTATTATCTGCTTTCATGTCAGATTTTGCCAACCTGTGAGCTGTAGTGTTTAGGTGACAAGCGACCTGCTCAAATATGATACTGTTGACAATATTGTACGCCCGTGAAAATTATATATAAATAAGACTTAAGCGTATTATCTGCTTTCATGTCAGATTTTACCAACCTGTGAGCTGTAGTGTTTAGGTGACAAGTGACCTGCTCAAATATGATACTGTTGACAATATTGTACGTCCGTGAAAATTATATATAAATAAGACTTAAGCGTATTATCTGCTTTCATGTCAGATTTTGCCAACCTGTGAGCTGTAGTGTTTAGGTGACAAGCGACCTGCTCAAATATGATACTGTTGACAATATTGTACGCCCGTGAAAATTATATATAAATAAGACTTAAGCGTATTATCTGCTTTCATGTCAGATTTTGCCAACCTGTGAGCTGTAGTGTTTAGGTGACAAGTGACCTGCTCAAACATGATACTGTTGACAATATTGTACGTCCGTGAAAATTATATATAAATAAGACTTAAGCGTATTATCTGCTTTCATGTCAGATTTTGCCAACCTGTGAGCTGTAGTGTTTAGGTGACAAGCGACCTGCTCAAATATGATACTGTTGACAATATTGTACGTCCGTGAAAATTATATATAAATAAGACTTAAGCGTATTATCTGCTTTCATGTCAGATTTTGCCAACCTGTGAGCTGTAGTGTTTAAGTGACAAGCGACCTGCTCAAATATGATACTGTTGACAATATTGTACGTATATTGTATTGTATAGGAGACTAGAAGCATATAATTTGGCGAAAAAAAAAACCCAAATAAGGTCATAGAAAATAGTTAAAAAAAGTGAACAATTATATTTTGCATTGCACAGCATTGGATATTAAATAACATACCCCCAAAAAATCTCTGCATTATGCGTTCTGTAAAAAATTGCCCTACGTGCCAAACTGCTGTGTCAAGTAAACATTTTCAAAGGCACTGTCGTACTTGTGTGCCGGGAAAGCGAATATGTGCGACCAAACTGTGCTCTAAGTGTGGAAAAAATATTTCTATTGCCAACTTCAAGTTGTTTTTTTTGACACGTATATATATTATTTTTTTTTTTAACAGAGGAAGAAAGTCCGTGCTTCGGAAAACGCGATGATGTGCGTAATGATATCTTCCGTCTCCTGCTTAGACTTGCGCCAATCTACTGTGTACCGTCGTCTTCCCTGCCTCGCCTCGTGCAGTTCGTCCAACCTCTCGTTCAATTTTTCCCCTGCAGCCGAAAGCAGAATGTTGAGATCACCGCACCTCAGGCCGCCGATCTCCCGAAGATGGTCCTTGAGAACCATTTCACAAGGGATGCGAAATTCCGGCGTCGTTCTTGCTATGATTACAAGTTTCCCTACATCCTCCCAATCTCCGTTTACTGCGTGTTTAAATATTTTACATAGTAGCTCGGGCGGCAAATCAGTTATACGAGACATGTTGTTATTATTATTATTTTTCACTCTATGTTATTTATATACCCCACCCCAATTTTTGTTTCGTGTTCATGGCGATGGTGGTACCCAGTGCGGCGACCCGTTCACCCAGCGATGCGTCTCTGCTCACGAACCTTTCGAAAGCTGCGTGCTCTAACTTTCTGTCTGCTTCGTGACGTGCATCCAGATCCGTCTGCGTGGTGTTGTAAGCGATGTCGTGATTTTTGCATGCGGCGTCCAACGGATTCACACCCTTGTCCCCTCTCTCCAATTTTTTCTCGAGTTTGGTACCCGGTCCGCAGTACTGGTAGCCAGGTAAATGCATCTCAAAAGGTAACTTGTTACCTTTTGAGAACAGGCACCTGTACGTGTTCTCGAAAAGTTTGGAGCAATCCAAATACCAGCAACTGATGAAACTGTACGATGGTCTGGACATTGCAACGTTCGCCTCGGAAATAAAACCACTCGACGATTGTCGTGAAAATTCAGTCGTTGTGTTCGACGACGCCATCCTGGAAAATCAAAATGAAATTCGCAACTTTTTCACGCAAGGTCGTCACAAAGGAATGGATTGCTTCTACCTAGCTCAAACGTTTTCCAAAATTCCAAAACAGTTAGTACGCGACAACGCTAATTTCATATGTTTGTTTCGTCAAGATCACACCAACCTCAAGCACGCGTACGATGACTACGTAGTCGTCACCGAAATCGTCACCGTTCCAGCAAGTAGAGCAGCAGCGTTCCGAAAATTGATTGTAGTTCATGTCTCCGCCTACGTAGTCATCGTACGCGTGCTTGAGGTTGGTGTGATCTTGACGAAACAAACATATGAAATTAGCGTTGTCGCGTACTAACTGTTTTGGAATTTTGGAAAACGTTTGAGCTAGGTAGAAGCAATCCATTCCTTTGTGACGACCTTGCGTGAAAAAGTTGCGAATTTCATTTTGATTTTCCAGGATGGCGTCGTCGAACACAACGACTGAATTTTCACGACAATCGTCGAGTGGTTTTATTTCCGAGGCGAACGTTGCAATGTCCAGACCATCGTACAGTTTCATCAGTTGCTGGTATTTGGATTGCTCCAAACTTTTCGAGAACACGTACAGGTGCCTGTTCTCAAAAGGTAACAAGTTACCTTTTGAGATGCATTTACCTGGCTACCAGTACTGCGGACCGGGTACCAAACTCGAGAAAAAATTGGAGAGAGGGGACAAGGGTGTGAATCCGTTGGACGCCGCATGCAAAAATCACGACATCGCTTACAACACCACGCAGACGGATCTGGATGCACGTCACGAAGCAGACAGAAAGTTAGAGCACGCAGCTTTCGAAAGGTTCGTGAGCAGAGACGCATCGCTGGGTGAACGGGTCGCCGCACTGGGTACCACCATCGCCATGAACACGAAACAAAAATTGGGGTGGGGTATATAAATAACATAGAGTGAAAAATAATAATAATATCAAAATGTCTCGTATAACTGATTTGCCGCCCGAGCTACTATGTAAAATATTTAAACACGCAGTAAACGGAGATTGCGAGGATGTAGGGAAACTTGTAATCATAGCAAGAACGACGCCGGAATTTCGCATCCCTTGTGAAATGGTTCTCAAGGACCATCTTCGGGAGATCGGCGGCCTGAGGTGCGGTGATCTCAACATTCTGCTTTCGGCTGCAGGGGAAAAATTGAACGAGAGGTTGGACGAACTGCACGAGGCGAGGCAGGGAAGAAGACGGTACACAGTAGATTGGCGCAAGTCTAAGCAGGAGACGGAAGATATCATTACGCACATCATCGCGTTTTCCGAAGCACGGACTTTCTTCCTCTGTTAAAAAAAAAATAATATATATACGTGTCAAAAAAAACAACTTGAAGTTGGCAATAGAAATATTTTTTCCACACTTAGAGCACAGTTTGGTCGCACATATTCGCTTTCCCGGCACACAAGTACGACAGTGCCTTTGAAAATGTTTACTTGACACAGCAGTTTGGCACGTAGGGCAATTTTTTACAGAACGCATAATGCAGAGATTTTTTGGGGGTATGTTATTTAATATCCAATGCTGTGCAATGCAAAATATAATTGTTCACTTTTTTTTTAACTATTTTCTATGACCTTATTTGGGTTTTTTTTTTCGCCAAATTATATGCTTCTAGTCTCCTATACAATACAATATACGTACAATATTGTCAACAGTATCATATTTGAGCAGGTCGCTTGTCACCTAAACACTACAGCTCACAGGTTGGTAAAATCTGACATGAAAGCAGATAATACGCTTAAGTCTTATTTATATATAATTTTCACGGGCGTACAATATTGTAAACAGTATCATATTTGAGCAGGTCGCTTGTCACCTGAACACTACAGCTCACAGGTTGGCAAAATCTGACATGAAAGCAGATAATACGCTTAAGTCTTATTTATATATAATTTTCACGGACGTACAATATTGTCAACAGTATCATATTTGAGCAGGTCGCTTGTCACCTAAACACTACAGCTCACAGGTTGGCAAAATCTGACATGAAAGCAGATAATACGCTTAAGTCTTATTTATATATAATTTTCACGGACGTACAATATTTTCAACAGTATCATATTTGAGCAGGTCACTTGTCACCTAAACACTACAGCTCACAGGTTGGCAAAATCTGACATGAAAGCAGATAATACGCTTAAGTCTTATTTATATATAATTTTCACGGGCGTACAATATTGTCAACAGTATCATATTTGAGCAGGTCGCTTGTCACCTAAACACTACAGCTCACAGGTTGGCAAAATCTGACATGAAAGCAGATAATACGCTTAAGTCTTATTTATATATAATTTTCACGGACGTACAATATTGTCAACATTATCATATTTGAGCAGGTCGCTTGTCACCTAAACACTACAGCTCAGAGGTTGGTAAAATCTGACATGAAAGCAGATAATACGCTTAAGTCTTATTTATATATAATTTTCACGGGCGTACAATATTGTCAACAGTATCATATTTGAGCAGGTCGCTTGTCACCTAAACACTACAGCTCACAGGTTGGCAAAATCTGACATGAAAGCAGATAATACGCTTAAGTCTTATTTATATATAATTTTCACGGACGTACAATATTGTCAACAGTATCATATTTGAGCAGGTCGCTTGTCACCTAAACACTACAGCTCACAGGTTGGCAAAATCTGACATGAAAGCAGATAATACGCTTAAGTCTTATTTATATATAATTTTCACAGGCGTACAATATTGTCAACAGTATCATATTTGAGCAGGTCGTTTGTCACCTAAACACTACAGCTCACAGGTTGGCAAAATCTGACATGAAAGCAGATAATACGCTTAAGTCTTATTTATATATAATTTTCACGGACGTACAATATTGTCAACAGTATCATATTTGAGCAGGTCGCTTGTCACCTAAACACTACAGCTCACAGGTTGGTAAAATTTGACATGAAAGCAGATAATACGCTTAAGTCTTATTTATATATAATTTTCACGGACGTACAATATTGTCAACAGTATCATATTTGAGCAGGTCGCTTGTCACTTAAACACTACAGCTCACAGGTTGGCAAAATCTGACATGAAAGCAGATAATACGCTTAAGTCTTATTTATATATAATTTTCACGGACGTACAATATTGTCAACAGTATCGTATTTGAGCAGGTCGCTTGTCACCTAAACACTACAGCTCACAGGTTGGTAAAATTTCACATGAAAGCAGATAATACGCTTAAGTCTTATTTATATATAATTTTCACGGACGTACAATATTGTTAAGAGCACCAGTTTTTGTAGAGCTCTCTTTTTCCATCTTTCCTCTATACAGTGAAGCTGTAGAAGACACAATTAGCTAACCTAGCATACAACATACCTTCCTAATTAATATGGATATTGTCACACATTCCTCTTATTTTATACTGTTGTAAATGGAAAGGATTATGTACGGTAAATGTTTTGTACATTATAGGGAAAAAATGCAAAATATCCCCCAATTTTAATTCGATCCACCTCTGAATCGAATTTTTACATATTTTCACGCCGGCACATATGTTGTTCTATTTTGCTTCTTTTACTTGCCTTGCTTAATTAACTCTCGCTAATTAGCATTTTTTTGGAAGAAGTCAACTAGAACAACATATGGCGGTATGAGAAATATGCAAATTAAAGAATATTTTAGTAATATAAGGGCCCTAGCAATTAGCTTCGTCGACTAAGAGTACTCTTTTAAACGTCTTCAGCTAGATCGTATTACTAAGCGAGGACGTTTAAAATGTTTGGGTGTTGAAAAAGTTTGACCTACTTTTTTATTTCTATTGTTTGCTAATAGATGACGCTGATAGTACCTCCTCTCTCTCTCTCCCCTCTTCTCCTCTGCTGTATGACAAATAGCACAAACATAAAATCAAGATTTTGGAGAGCAAAACATAAAATTTGCATGCATCTGATGTCGAACTAGGAACTTTATCTTTCGGGGAGTCAACATTATTTTTTTACTCAGTCGTCATATAACATGAACACACGCAAACATTCACATGTGCTTTTATTATTTTGTGTTCGGTAAGTACAAGTATATTCTTACATAAATTATTGTTTAATTTAATAAATTGTAAACTCGAAGCCTGCTATACTAACACTCCTTCTGTGTTTCATTATACTATTGAAAGCGAATGTTGCGTGCATACGGAAATAACACAGAAAAAAAAGCGGATGGAAGCAATTTAAAATCAGTGGAGCAAGGTTAGTATTACGAGAACGTAAAAACATGTGCTTTCATTCAACTTCGAAAAATAAGAATGAATATGTGCATACAGAACACATATGCTTTCTTTTCACAGTTGTAAAATCATATAAATTGTACATGAAGTAAGTTACGGGAAGGCTCTTTCTTTTATGTCTGTGTATATGTTGTACAATTAGGTACAAGTATTGTACAATTAGGTACAAATTGTTGTACAATTATTTTCCCCAGTTGTCCAGTTGGAGTTGGGGGCATAACACTGGTACTATTTGTAATCACAGTGCTTACTCATGTATTTTGTTTAATATTTTATTTCAAATTCACTGTCAGAAACTAGTGTTGCCAGTTCCTGGATGTAGGTTTACCTACTCTGTTGGTTGTCACTGTCAAGCTTCCAGTATTCGTACAGCATAAAAATCTATAACCCCCCTCTCAAAATATATACATTGTATACGCCAAGATGCTCAATAGCCTAGCAACACATCATGAAAAAACATGCCAAGAGAACCCAGTGGGTTTATAAGTCAGTGCTGCCAACTCCTATTTGTAGGTTAGCTTAACCTGTGAAAGATCATATAGTAGAATTTTTGTAGAGTGGGTAGGCAACACCGACGAGGCTCGAATCATCATTTGAGGCTCGAAATAATAATAATTGCCTCGTCAGTGTTGCCAATTCCTATTTGTAGGTTAGCTTAGCCAGTGAAAGATCATATAGTGGAATTTTCTTCGGATGGGTTGGCAAAACCCAAGCCTCAAAGAAGGAACATCCAATAGAGTTGCCAAATATAAAAAGGGGACAATAGGTCCCCCTCATAAAAGGCTACAGTAAGAGCCCACAGGTCGCCAACACTAGGCCCCCAACAGTATTGCCAGACATAAAGAGTACATGGACCCCTCAGGCCCTTTGATGAAAATTTACAGTGAAAAACCCAGTAGGTTAACAACACTGTCAAAAAATCTACGGCAGTGTTGCCAAATATAAAAAGAGGACAATAGGTCCCCCTCATAAAAAGCTACAGTAAGAGCCCACAGTGTTGCCAACTCTGTGCCCCCAACAGTATTGCCAAACATAAAAAATACATGGGCCCCTCAGGTCCTTTGATAAAAATTTACAGTGAAAAACCCAGTAGGTTAACAACACTGTCAAAAAATCTACGGTAGTGTTGCCAGATGTAAACAGAGGGCAATAGACCCCCCCTCATAAAAGGCTACAGTAAGAGCCCACAGTGTTGCCAACTCTGCCCTCAAAATATACATCATAAAAGGCTACGACTAGCCCCACATGATGATTCGAGCCCCAAATGAGGGCTTAGAACTCTCTTATTGTGTCTACTGCCTTATTCAGCCTAACCATTAAATATTTGGGGGGCAGCAGGAAAGGATTAAGGTAGCATACTCTCCCAACGGATCGCCAGATGCCTGTGCTTGCCTAGTGTTGATTTCTGTCTTGCTCGAGAAAGGATTAAGTTAAAATACAAGTACGTGGAGAAGTACATAAACAAGCCTGAAACATACTCCCCAGAAATACAAGTTGGTTATAAATTATTTAGCACATTTGACATGATTTTTTAAAATAAAAAACACACTATTGAAGCAATCTTTCTTTCGTTCCAATGATAGAGCAGAAATAATAGTTTGTTTCGACATCGACCGAACATACGTGGCGCCATTGTGGCAAGGTAGGGAATCTCAGTACCAAGATGACTACCGTACAAGGGAAAGCTATGTGCGTTTCTTGGTTTCATGAAACCAAACTGCAACAACTGTTCAAAGATGATTTCGTTTAGAGTACAAACATAATCCTTCTAGTAAGAACTCCATGCAACGTTGACATCAGCAATTTAAGAATGTAGTAGGTGTCGAGCGTAGGAAACGTGCTGGGACACCACTGGTCTCCGAGACGTTGTAAAGCAAGAAGCCAGGGTAAATCGTTGCACGTGTTGCAAATAGATTTTTTCAACATGGTCTATCACGCGGGCTGGAATTGTAAAGGTGTTAGTAAAGGGTGTTCCGTGTAGGACACCAATATTGAATCGAGTGCTATAGTTTTGTTTCGAGGTTGGCAGACATGTTCTTGCCAATGTTGGTATCTGTTGTCTTGCCGATTAATGTAGCCTCAATTGTTTTGACTCGTCGAATGAAACCCTTACCTTACTCCATGAAAAATTCCCGCAACGAGTGATCTCTTTACACTGTGACCAGGAATGGCCGGCAAGGTCATGCGATCTTACACCCTGTGATTTCTTCTTATGGGGGTTTGTGAAATCACAGGTGTACGCCAAAAAACCACGAACCCTTTTGGAACTGAAGGCGGAAATCATAAGGGTGATTGGAGCCATCGGGACAGACATCTGCGAGAGGGATATCAATAATTTTGTGGAGCTTATAAATGCACGCAGACTCAGTAGGGGTGGGCATATGCCTGACATTGTCTTTCATACGTAAATGGGAGATGTTACTGCTTACATATATGTGAAATATAACTATTTTCATGATATTTTCCCTATTTTTATTCAATTTTCTAATTCGGTGTATTATACGGAACACCCTATACATAGCTGCTTTTTTGGACGATGGTATACATAATACGATATTTCATATATTTAGAACTTGCTACTCTCACAAATTGCATTCGGGAGTCATTTTAAGGGGGGGGGGTTGTATTTACTACTCTGCTGTTTTCCGAGCCCTTCACTACTTTTATTTGGAAATGTTGATTTTTCCACAATTTTGGGGGGCTGTAGCCCCATCAGCTCCCTCTGCATACGCCAGTATGGTCTGTTATAGACCATAAACTAAATATTGGTACTTACTTAGTTATTTTATATCAGTCCTTGAAATGTGCTCAATAATTTATAACCACCCTGTATAATACTAGATATACGTATCTGTGCAAAGAAGATGACGACCCACTACTTGAATCTAGGGCTTCAGTGCGGCGAATTCGGAGATATCTGTAGTGGAGTTTTGCCGGTAGATTTATCTTTGAGCGCCCTCTTTCACAGCCCCGGGAAGGAATTCAATATAGGTTGACCATTGTCTTTCGTCTTCTCCCTTGGAGGGGGTCACAAGACTGTTAAACAGAAGACGATCGCTGTGCGTTGGACTGAGAGACAAGAGAAAAACAAAGAGGCAGGAAAGGAGGCAGCGGAAAAGATGGAATCTGTGAATTGTAAGAAAAAGGAAAGAATGGAAGAAGGGCCAGGCAAAAGAATAGGACAAAACTCGATGGCGGACCGGAAGAGAGTTAATTCCCATCCGGCAAAAAGAAAGGAAGAGGAAAAAGAACGTGTGACAGGAAGGATTAATCTTGTCCCCACTCTTCACAGACCGGGCAGGGTACAAGTAGATTCGCCAGCCCAGCACCAGAGGGCATTGGAAGGAAGATTATATATTTTTGCTTGTTTCTTGCCTTTTTTGTAAGTTTCGTGGACTATGTTTCAGACTGCATCTAAGGTTTACTAGAAGACTAAATTGGCACAATTTCTGGTTAAGGTACAGTGGGATCCATGAGTATTATCAAGCAAATTGTCCATCACCACGTTTATTCCATTTGTTTTATGCAAAGAGAGCTTCAAGAACTGACACAAAATACCAAACAATCTGCTTACAACCTTTTAACCAGTAAACGTAAAAATACAGTCCTTAAAAATACGTAGGATGAAGATAAAAACCAACGAAAATAGTCATGGACAATTTGCTGAGCAATACTTATGGATCCCACTGTACCTTAAAATTAGGTTACGTTCTGGATCCGTTGTGTGAGTATCGCTCTGCAAATTTGAGGAATCTTTTCTTCTTGAATAAAAGGTAAGCAATGTAATATTACCCCCTGCTCATTGCAGGCATATGGGCATATCGGGCATTTGTGAAGGTAATGTGACGGATGGAACTTTCTTTGAAGTAGAGTGGCTTTCGAATCAGGACTTCAACTTTAGCCTTCTGGGCATAAATTGAACTTAGTAATATTATCGTATGAGGGAAACGGATTCCTTCAAATTTCCTTCAAATTTACAGGAGAAAGTACTTACGGAAATCATTTTCTTTAGCGTTGTGGAAGTTCCTGAATGTAGATTTGATCCATTTTAATGTGAATGCGTGTTGTTTTCTGCGAAAATCTCTGTCCGACACGCTGTTTCTGCTCCCGCCATTTGCTTTCTGCACGAGAGTGCAATGTTCCGTGTGTTAAGATGGTGCAACCCCGTAGCCAGTGTGTCAGCCTCGCCGTGTTTTCACTAGAACCACGTGTCGAGTATTTTTTTTTTTTTTAACTATGCCTGCCTAACCTAACTTAACCTAACCTAACCTTACGGAAAATGGTTTTTGGGGCTAACGTGAATGGTTTTTTTGGGCTAATGTGAATGGTTTTTGGGGCTAACGTGAATGGTTTTTGGAGCTAGCGTCAATGGTTTGTGGGGCTAACGTCAATGGTTTGTGAGGCTAACGTCAATGGTTTGCGACGTATTAGCATAATTTCAAATCCGGGCACGAAAGTAGATATTTTCCGGTGAACGAGGTTGCAACACTGCATAAATCGACAAAACATTCTCAGAACGCCCCCTAAAGCAGTACGCTATCACGGCCATAATGTGTTACAAATTCGAAACAACAAGTAACAGTAAGTACTTGTAAATAGAAGAAATAGACATTATCTTAGTTACAAATGCATTATTTCACCTTAAGAAATGTTCCGCATTCGAAAATAACACGTAAGCAATGTAAAGAAGTCAGAAATATATTTTTCGTAGGTGTTTCCCCTCATACGATAATATTACCTTGAACTTTATTCCAAACTCAAGAAAAATTATATATCCAAATTTGACACCACCAAATACGTCAACCGACCTTCGTCACTATCTGTCTCGGAGAGTCTCGATTTTGAAATGGCGGCTCCCTTGAATTTCCAAATGAGACAAAGACTTGTCTCGGTATCATCTCTGGAAGAGAGAGACTCAATAGCCCCGTCTATAGAGTGTCTCAACCTTAAAAGTCAGTATGGAAGTAAATGAAGTACTTCCCTCTCTCTCTAATACATGACTTTTGCCAATAGCTCTGTCCTTCTCTACCACCGCTGCGTTGTCAGATGTTACAAAATTTACAAAATGTAAAAGTCATAAATTTCAAACAGTGAAATCATTATCCTGTAGAGTTTTTATGCTATATTTAATGACGGCATTATATAACCTGTCACAAATTCATGTGATCTGCAATTTCAATAATTATGCAATTTTGCAAAACGCTTAATTTTTTCTAGTAAATACTTCAAAAGCCATAAATATCAAACTGCTTGAACAACTTCGAAAGTTTTTTTTTCTATGGGATCTATGGTGTTTGTAGATATGATATTCTTCGCCTGAGTGAATTAATTTGCTTACGAGGAGAGTTATATATATAAACATTGGATATTTTGTATAAATCATCAGACTGTAACACGAAAAAGTTGGTTAGCGGAAACTTTTCGGTTTGTCGCGATACACGTGCAGGCGAAGCGAGAAAAGTGTTGACCATTGTTTGAAGTTATTTTTAGAATGCATTGTTACTCCACAGCACCGTTATTTATTCCGCAATCGTAGTTTGTTTATGCGGGCTGTCTCGCGTATCAAATTCATTGCGCGCCACCAAGATTACAATTCAGTTGCAGGCAGGTGCCCCGGTTCGTAGGAAGTGCAGCGTGCTTTATTTTCCGTAAAAAATATATATCTTAATATTTGTTTTTGCATTTATTTAATTCTGGTTATGTAAAGGATACAACATTCAACGCAAGAAGTAACAATTGTTGCGTGTATTACACATATAATGCAAATGTAAAATAGTAAATAGTTACGTTGAAATATAAACATTTACATGCAAATCTTGAGGTAACTATAGTTGTTTTTTTCCAAAATACATCAAATACATAGATTTTGAAGATTTCCTATACGATATTAAAGAAGTAAATTTGTCGCAATCATTAGTTAGTTATTAACATCGACTCGATGCGCCTCCGTTTGTTGATCTGGCAACGCCACGCTCCATTACTGACTTTTAAAGTTGAGACGCTCTATAGTTCGCTGCACTTTCTGCACTCGCACGTTTAGTTGGTTATACGACTCGTCTACTTCGCTGGTTTGGCGTCAAGTAGCGTACTTGGTGTCTGCACCGTTTGCCCTACGCTCTGGAGCGATGTAGTGTATGGTGTATGGCCACGTGGTCAGAGGCGCAACCACGAATTTTTGTCTGGTAGGGTGGGTGGCAAGTATCAGGATAAACGTACCAATAATAATAATGGTAACAGTTCCGTATATCGGAAACACATTTAAATGGGATATTTTGTGTTTCGCATGGTTCGTACTTACCAATTGTGTATTGCGGAAGGTTGAAGGTGCCATTATGCTTTTTACATGAAAACAAACACTTTTTCTACTAAAATAAGCCATTTTTGTAAGTGCTACCGAACGCACGCCACGGTGCGATATCGATTGCTTTGCGAATGATATACCCTCTTTTGTTTCCGAATATCAGTGTTTCCAACTCTATATGCAAAAAATCCCTACTATCGTGTTCGTCACGTGTGGAAATTGTATATTATGCACGGGTAGCTGACAGATAGCCCCACGAACCATTCACGGATAGCCCCACGAACCATTTCCGATAAGGTTAGGTTAGGCAAGCATAGTTAAAAGAAAAGGGGGGTGGAAACACTGACAGGGGTTTACGTCATCAAACGTATGTAGCATCCGGTTCACGTAGCGAAAACAATGGCACTTGTGCGTCGGTGAGATATTTTTCTTGTAATATACATGATTTCCCGGTCAAATATATTCCAGGATGAAAGAAAATACATCCACGAACGTTGGAAACCTTAGAGAAATTCATTTCCGTAAGTAGTTTCTTCTGTAAAAATGAAGGCATGTGATTCCGATATACCGAACTGTTACCATAATAATAATGATATTATTATTATTATTATTATTATTACTAGTGGTAGTAGTGGTATCAAAGACGTTATTATCCTCATAAATTACACAGAAAGGGGGTAGAAGTCGGTGCTAAAGCATTTGTTTGGAACAAACTATTTGAAATAATTTTTCAACACGTTCAATTTCAATTAGCTAATAATGGAAGACAAGCACACAACTATATTTAAATGGCAGAAAATGAATAATAAATGCATTCCAAAGATAATTGTACATATAACATGTATAACTTTCACGTACAAGATATATTTTGCACATATGCAACATGGAGCGACATAAAATAAGAAAATACATATGCAACACGCTAACGCTAAATTGTATCTGCATGCAAAGTTTATTCAATACATATATACAACACATATTATTTAATTACATTACAGAAAACAATCATATTGCGAGCGAAGCGAGCGAGAAAATATTTAGATCCAATTTTTTCAAATGAAAACAATATTGATTTTATAGGGCGCAAATAATTTCACGGGTGCGCCATGGGATTGTCTTTTTTACATATATATATATATATTTTTATTATTATTATTTTTTTTTTATTATTTTTTTTTTAAGAACGCTCAGCGTCCATGGCGACGGCCGACTCCAGCAGCCCCTAGTTACGGCTCTGAACTTGACGAGACTGAGAAAAGCAGGTACTCGAAGCGAGCAAGAAAATTTTACGGAATGTATTTTTATTTGCATAAAATTTGAAATCAAAGCGGCAATTGCTCCTCTCTACCACCTGCAGGTGCCCTTGGCCGTCAACGTTTGGCCCCCCTAGAATTGACTTCCGTCTAAGGTTGGAGGGGGGCAATGCCCCCTGCAAACCCGCTCCCCCTGTTGATGCGCCACTGCACGTGGTGCGTGATAACTAATCAAATGAACGATTTGGTTGTACACAATTTCCTTGTACCAGCCTAACACCGGGATACACCTGGTGCCAAAAAGTGTAGTGCACTAGACGGGGCTAATATGGACAGGGTTCCTAGTTTACGAACCTCTCAGATAGAAAAATGAGTGGATGTTAAGATTAGGAAGGTAAAACAAAAAAAAAAGTCTGAAAGAGTTCTTGTAGTCGCAAGGGGGGATGTTTGGGGTTATAGCAGGACGTGACCACCGCTGCGTCTGGACCCTAATCAAACACACTCATCCACTCAGCTGTCAAGTTTGCCCGCATCCTAACTGATACGGATTGATCGTAAAATACTACAATATGAAGGCGCAGGTCTCCTTAACTGTCGTCGTGAAAGACCCACCGTATGGCCAATTTGTCGTATCCGGTGACATCGTTTTGGCGTGACCTTACAACTTCGGGGTTTTCCCTTTCTCTTTTATTTCTCCTTGGTTTATTCATTCTCCCTTCCCCTCTTGTTTCCTTCGCCTTGTAACGCGCAATCTGATTGGCCGAGACGTGGATGATGGCCGTTGAATGGGGCTCTGATAGCCAACTGGATGCAAGAAAGTACACTTCTCAAGAGTAGTAGAGGGAACGACAGACGGGGATTTTCTCGTCTTACATAAAAGAGTAATCCGATTTGCGAATTAACCCAGGACTGGCCTTTGTCCAGCTTTAAAACTGGAAGCACAATCCTGGAGTTGAATAACTCGAGAAAATGCATGGCTAAGGTGTGATTCCATACAGCACAAATCTCCAAAGGATATCCGTACATTCAGATTCATGGATATTTTGGATATCCATTAGATGTCCATGGGATATCCAGAGAGGAGTGCATGTTATAACTGTGTCCACGAGATTTTAGATTTTCGTAAATCTAGAGCTTTTCGTATCCAAAGAATGTATGAGAAATATCAGGATAATGTCCAGAATAGGTTCAAGTCTAGTCCAGAACATATTTATATCCACCATCACGTAAAAACATCCAGGTAACGTCCCATTCACGTGAACCAAGTCGCACTGATGTTCGAAACATATTTTGATCCATATTATGTCCAAAACATGTCTAAAAATGATCCACAGAATATCCAAAGCATATCCAAAAATTATCCACAGAATTTCCAAAATATATACTTCCTGGATATCATATGAATGTTCCCTGGACGGACATGTGGATATCCAGGGGAATATAGATATTCCTGGATTCCAGAACTTCGGAACGAATATCCAGAAGATATCCATTAGATATCTCCTGGATATTTGTTGTGCTGCACGGGATGTAGCAAGCCAAATAGGTAATACACCCTAAATACGATGGTGAGTCAAAAAGTAAGGTAACGAGAGATCTCGCGGGTATCACATCCCTCCTGTTCTTCGAATTTCCCGCGAGGCTCGCAGCAGAAGAGCACAGCTTTATCACACAGTCGTTAGATGGTGCATATGTTGCGTCAGACACATCAGTTAGAAGATGGATGAACTAACGGAAACATGGGCAAACATGGAAATGTGTAGTGTGATCACGTCATACACTGAGACGGTTGCGGGAAACGACCTGGACTTCTCTCAACAGCCATCGTGTTGCTGCACGACAACGCCCGACCACACTCAGCCAACAGCACGCGTAAAATGTTACGGCGCTTCCGGCGGTAGGTACTGGACCATCCTCCCTATATCCCCGACCTGGCACCCAGTGATTTCCATCTCTTGGGACCACTGAAGAACCACCTGGGTGGTAGGCGATTCACAAGCCACGGAAGTTCAGTAAGCCGTCATGACGTGACTTCAGGGGCTTGATGCAGATTTCTTCTATGCCGGCATTGATGTCTTGGTGTACCATTGAAACAAATGCTTGGACAAACATGGTGACTATATTGAAAAGTAATGTGTATCAGTGCCATACTACTGTGTATCAGTATATCAGCCTGTGGAATAAAGTTTGTCAATGGAAGGTCTTGTTACCTTACATTTTGAATCACCATTGTATTATAACAACACTCGCTACCGAAGAATGCTACCAATGGCAAAAGTCGATGGTTATGCAAAGTTCATTTTACAAAATCCAGTAGCCCTCGCTATTTCCTGCAAAACGTTCTTTCCCTTACAGCAGAGTCCTTTCTCACTCAACAAGAATACTCCGAGTTATTCCCATAATTCTCAACTTCATGTTTTCCACTGTTTGTAACCGAGATCAGTCGTAAGACACATTGTTACGTTCCTGGTAATTTTTTTCTTACCCTTACTCCAGTAGTCGAGAACAACAAGACTCTTAATGGTCTTCAATGAAACCCATCTCAAGGTTGGTTTAAGAAGAATCCAATCAAGGTTGTATAGTTTATAGAAAAATGTTTATTATTGCACTGGGATACTTACAACGAGTAGTGCATATTGGCCGTTTCAAAGTCGTACTTAGTAGGTATTGTCTTTTTTTATCAATTGAATATCACTTTTTGACATATTTTGACAATTGATAAAAAAAGACAATACCTACTAAGTACGACTTTGAAACGGCCAATATGCACTACTAACCTATGTTCGGAAATTTGAACGAAGCGAACAGAGAGATCGAATACGATGTGGACGTAGGCGATGGGTTTGTTCATCCTCACAGAGCAGACCTCTACCTTCAATTCGACGTGGTGAAGAAGAAAAGCGGATATGCTTTCCCGCAGCAGCAAATTTGATACTCGTGGACAACTTCGTGCCTCACCTGTTCTCGCAGGTGGAGGTGAGGAAACACAACACCGTCATCAACAGAATAGATTATCCGGGCATCATGTCGAAGGCGGTGGGAACGTTGAAATTATCCAAAACGGACGCAGCATACTATCAGGCAGGAGGATTTGAAGCGGGAACCAAAATATCGACGAGAAGTCACACGGTGCTCTTTCCCATGCGTTTGCTTCCGGGATTCTTCTCGGACTACAAGGAGATCATGTGGAAGAGAAGACTGAGAATCACGTTTCGAAGAGCTGCCAACAACAACGACGCACTGATGCACTGATGCGACGCAGTTCAACAACATACAGTTCGACATGCCAGATTTCATCGTAGTGCTTTTTCAGACCGGGAGGGACAAAAATCAGGAAAAAGATTCCAGCAAGTTTGACGACTGCAAGATCAAGAATGTTTATCTGAAGAACAGTAGAAACGAAGTGTTCCCGCACGAGAATTACAACCTCGACGTGACCAAAAAAAAACAAAAAAAAACGATTACCTCAAATTTTACGAAGCGTTCTCGGCTTACAAACGCGTGACCGAGGGAAGCGTGGACATGTACTATACGCCCAGCGAATTCAAAGCACGGAGACCCATGACCGTCATCAACACATCTAAGAGAAAAAAGGTTGTGGTCAACGATCGAACCAACATCAAGATCGTCTGCGAGTTTCACGATGCCTTGCCCGAGGATATCCTATGTAGTGGAACGTGGAGAGAAACCTTGGTGATTTTTTCGAGTAAGATGTTGGCAACACTGCGAGAAAATAAGGCTTTTGCCTTACAAGAGCAAACTATTAAGGCGAGCCTCACCGAGCCTCATTTTCGGTTGCAGAATTCTCTATTTGGGTCTACTAATGTTGCCAACTCACTAGGCCGTATCAATATTGCGCGCTCAAGCATGATTTAATTTTATTATATTTTCAGATTGACCACAAAACAAGGTGTTGACAGGCAGTGTGTATATATATTGTAAGAAGATGTTTTATTATCAACCTCCACTTCTTGCAGTACATCCTGGACACAGCGTTGCAGGTTAACAAAGGATTTTTGGTCAGTATATATTTTTTTTCTTAAAACTGTTCGGTTACTCGCTTGTTCCTGGCATCATACACAAAAGTTTTCTCCACGATGAGGATGACGCTACACAGAGTGTCGGCAGGCAAGGCATCGTGGAACTCGCACACAATCTTGATGTTGGTGCGATCGTTAACAACCACCTGCTTTCTTTTAGATGTGTTGATGAGGAACATGGGTCTGCGAGCTATGAACTCGTTTGGATTGTAGTACACGTCCAAGTTACCGGAAGTCACTCGTTTGTAAGCTGTGTATGCCTCGTACAGTTTCAGGTAGTCCTCTTCTGCGATGTTTAGGTTGTAGTTCTCACGTGGGAAAACTTCGTTCCTGCCATTTTTGAGGTAAATGTTCTTAATCTTGCAGTTGTCGAACTGGCTTGAATTTTTCTCCTGATTGTTACCTCTTCCTGTCTGGAAGAGTACGACTGCAAACTCGGGCATGTCGTACCGAATGTTGTTGAATTGCGTGGTTACGTCAAATTCGAAATGATTGCCGGAAGCAGGTTTTTGCACACACTGGTAGCCATAAAACTGAATGGACACTTGAGGATTCTTCAGGATGTCGGCTTTGTACTTGAGAGCATAGTTTGATTCGTATTCTACCACTGGCACGCGCAGCTCCATGGACCTTACAATACACTTGGCAGCGTCGGGTAGTGTGTTGGGAAGCAAGGTAGTCCCGTCCGGGCCCAAAGTGCTGTATCGCATCAGTGCGTCGTTGTCGTTGGCAGCTCTGCGAAAAGTAACACGCAAACCACCCTTCCACATGATCTCCTTGTAGTCCGAGAAGAAACCGGGCAGCAGACGCATGGGAAACAGTACTGTGTGATTTTGAGTTTTGATTTTTGTACCTGCTTCGAATCCCCCTGCCTGGTAGTATGCTGCATCGGTCTTGGAGAGTTTCAGTGTTCCCACGGCAGTCGAGGTAATCCCGGGGTAGTCAACCCTATCGATGACGGTGCCGTGTTTTCTAACTTCCACCTGCGAGAATAGGTACGGCACAAAATTATCTATGAGTCTTAGGTTTGCGTTGGCAAGAAATGCTTCGCCGTTGTCTCTCTTCACTACATCAAACTTGACGTACAAATCAGCTCTGTGAGGGTGAATGAATCCATTCCCGACGTCCACATCGTATTCTATCTCTCGATTCGCTTCGTTAAGGTTGGCAAAAGTGCGACGGTTGGGAGGGAAGGACTGCAACTCGTAACTTTCGATTTGTTCCATGATGGCTATTTATTATATGTTAATCTCCACGACGACAGTGGTTGCGGCTCCTGCAAAATCAACCACCCCCCTCTTCTTGTTTGTCACTGCTAATTCTATGTTGTCTATGCGATTACGAGATACAGGAAAGTATATCGGTGGGGAGGGTGTGTAGATAATGGGCTCCATGAACTCAGAGTTTGGTTTGAACGTAGCGATAATACCTGTCTGCTTGTGACTCCCTGGGATGCCGTCAGAGGATTTGGTGATCATATCTTGATTATTTTTTTACAGAGCAGTTCGGGTAGGTTGTTATTTATAGACCCCACCCTATTTTTTTTTGTTTTGTGTTCATGGTGATGGTCGTACCTAATGCGGCGACCCGTTCGCCCAACGAGATGTCTCTGCTGACGAGTCTCCCGAAAGCTGCGTGCTCTAACTTTCTGTCAGCATCATGATGTACATCGAGATCGGTATTGGTATTGTAGGCAATATCGTGATCCTTGCATGCAGCATCCAGGGGATTCACACCCTTGTCGCCTTTTTTTAGTCGCCGTTCGAGTTTGGTACCGGGACCGCGGTACTGGTAACCTGGCAAGTGCATCTTGAAGGGTAGCTTGTTGATGATGTCGTTCACGAGTCCCCGACCTTCGGCCACGTTCCAAAATTTCGGAGGTAGGGTGTTGATGATTTTGATGAGGTACCCTATGCCTTTGTCGTCATTCACAATGAAGTTGGCAAGCTTGGAGCTAACCATGTCCACAATTCCTATCTTCTCGTTGCGAAAGTTGCTGTTGCCTGCATTCTCCTCTCCTGCAATAACCAACAACCTGTCTATGAGCTTGCGCACGTCGTCAACCCACACAAACTCTTTGGGCAGGTTGTTGTAGAGTTTGACGCCGCTGCCTGTTTTGACCTGGTTCCATATCGGCTTGATGAGGTTCTTGTATTTTTTCGCCGCTGCTAGATTTGACGCGATTCTGCGTAGCGTCGTTGTTTTGGTACAAGGCATCCGTCATGATCAAAATTTCGTTGTAACTTTGGTAATCTTCGTCTGTGTAATCTCTTGGCTGCTTTTTTTTTTTTTGGTGATGAGTTCCCACAGTCCAACCGTACCAGGATACCTGTTCCAGCTGTTTTTCTCACCCAAATTGACTTTCACGTTGTCACCCTCGAACGTGACTTTCGATTTTCCGATTTTCCAAACCACACTCTCGTTGAGTTTCATGGTTGGGTACAATCCGAAAACCTCGTCTTTCTCGAACTAAACTCAACGACCTGTTGATCAATCAATTTTCGGAACGCTGCTCTTCTTGCTGGAACAGTGACGATTTCGGATTCGCGACGATCGACATGACGAGGAAACCCAACGACGGAAAATACAGAAACAAAATTAACGACTTTCTAAACGTTGCAACGTTGTAAGAAACGTTTCATGGGTCTCCGTGCTTTGAATTCGCTGGGCGTATAGTACATGTCCACGCTTCCCTCGGTCACGCGTTTGTAAGCCGAGAACGCTTCGTAAAATTTGAGGTAATCGTTTTTTTTGTTTTTTTTTGGTCACGTCGAGGTTGTAATTCTCGTGCGGGAACACTTCGTTTCTACTGTTCTTCAGATAAACATTCTTGATCTTGCAGTCGTCAAACTTGCTGGAATCTTTTTCCTGATTTTTGTCCCTCCCGGTCTGAAAAAGCACTACGATGAAATCTGGCATGTCGAACTGTATGTTGTTGAACTGCGTCGCATCAGTGCATCAGTGCGTCGTTGTTGTTGGCAGCTCTTCGAAACGTGATTCTCAGTCTTCTCTTCCACATGATCTCCTTGTAGTCCGAGAAGAATCCCGGAAGCAAACGCATTGGAAAGAGCACCGTGTGACTTCTCGTCGATATTTTGGTTCCCGCTTCAAATCCTCCTGCCTGATAGTATGCTGCGTCCGTTTTGGATAATTTCAACGTTCCCACCGCCGTCGACATGATGCCCGGATAATCTATTCTGTTGATGACGGTGTTGTGTTTCCTCACCTCCACCTGCGAGAACAGGTGAGGCACGAAGTTGTCCACGAGTATCAAATTTGCTGCTGCGGGAAACGCATATCCGCTTTTCTTCTTCACCACGTCGAATTGAAGGTAGAGGTCTGCTCTGTGAGGATGAACAAACCCATCGCCTACGTCCACATCGTATTCGATCTCTCTGTTCGCTTCGTTCAAATTTCCGAACATAGGTTCTATTCATATTTTTACTCACGTATAGGCGTACATGATGAATCAGCAAACATATTTTTTCTAAGTCTTGCCGTTTCCAAGATAACCCTATTTCCGCTCGCTATTTTCGATTTCCGAGCATAGGTTCTATTCATATTTTACTCACGTATAGGCGTACGTGATGATTCACCAAACAGATTTTTCCTAAGTCTTACCGTTTTCAAGATAACCCCACTTCCGGTTGCTATTTTGGATTTCCGAACATAGGTTCTATTCATATTTTTTCTCACGTATAGGTGTACATGAAAAATCCGCAAACAGAATTTTCCTAAGTCTTACCGTTTCCAAGATAATCCCACTTCCGGTCGCCATTTTCGATTTCCGAACATAGATTCTATTCATACTTTTACTCACGTATAGGTGTACGTGATGAATCCGCAAACAGATTTCTCCTAAGTCTTACCGTTTCCTAGATAACCCCACTTCCGGTCGCCATTTTGGATTTCCGAACATAGGTTCTATTCATACTTTTACTCACGTATAGGTGTACGTGATGAATCAGCAAACATATTTTTTCTAAGTCTTGCCGTTTCCAAGATAACCCCACTTCCGGTCGCCATTTTGGATTTCCGAGCATAGGTTCTATTCATACTTTTTCTCACGTATAGGTGTACGTGATGAATCCGCAAACAGATTTTTCCTAAGTCTTACCGTTTCCAAGATAACCCCACTTCCGGTCGCCATTTTGGATTTCCGAACATATGTTCTATTCATACTTTTACTCACATATAGGTGTACGTGATGAATCCGCAAACAGATTTCTCCTAAGTTTTACTGTTTCCAAGATAACCCCACTTCCGGTCGCCATTTTGGATTTCCGAACATAGGTTCTATTCATACTTTTTCTCACGTATAGGTGTACGTGATGAATCCGCAAACAGATTTTTCCTAAGTTTTACTGTTTCCAAGATAACCCCACTTCCGGTCGCCATTTTGGATTTCCGAACATAGGTTCTATTCATACTTTTTCTCACGTATAAGTGTACGTGATGAATCCCCAAACAGATTGTTTTTGCTAAGTCATAAATTGGAGGGTTCTATGACAACCTATATTAATTCTCGTAAGAGAACAGAACGTGTCCTACGGGGCAAGTTAAGAGGGCATGTGCATGGCCAAAGTAGCAGCTGGCCTCTCTCTTTTCAACGTGAACTTGGGAGTGGCGCAAATTCCACGCCGGAACAGGCGTTCTGCCCGGTACGGAAGTTGATGTTTATCGCGGCGTTACAAATCCAGCCGGTTGTACGGAAGCTGATCTTCACGTGTATTATTCACGAGACACGCTAAACGCTACGTGCATACGCAAGATCATGGCCTTGCGTAAAAAATCAAAAAATTTAAAAAACAATAAGACTTTACCGCCGGGCAAACTGCTCGAAATGGACGCCAAACAGAACACGGCTAAATTGATGATGAATAGTATGCACAGGTAAATATACAAATTGAAAAACATTCCGGAAGAGATTTGTCCCCCACGTCAATCAATTCTACGTTCGAAGGCCGTACGGGAAAACCTTTACGTTTTTGGTTGGGCACCACGCCAGGGGGCCAGGAATCCTAAAAAAACAACAATTATTATTATTTTGTCTGTTTGCTTGCGTCACAATACACGCGCACGCGTGTGTGTGTGTGTGTGTGGCACATCGTTCCCCGAGAGAGAGAGAGAGGTTTACAAAGGTCACGATATACGGAGTTAGAAAATTACGATATGACGCATTCGCTCGTTACTGTTGCCAGCCATGGGTCTCTCTCTCTCTCTCTTCATCTTACACCAACGTTGGCATCTCTATTTTTCTTAGTTGTAAGTAAATTGCCAACACACTCTAGTTAATAATGCTACATATTATACACACATACGCACACACATACTGCGTTGCCATCCACCCATCTCTCTCTCTTTTACAGCAGTGCCGGCTCTCCTTGCCCAGTGTGTGCACGTTGGCAAAAATTGCTTTATGCGCTGTAAGGCAGCTCCTTGCTTTAGGTTAGGTTAGACCAAAAAAAATCTTGGTGATTTTTTTCGAGTGAGGAGTTGGCAACGCTGATTTTTACTTGAGGGCGGTCAACCGGGTTGATTGCACAAGCAAAATTGCCAGCTCCTTGCTTTAGGTTAGGTTAGACCAAAAAAAATCTTGGTGATTTTTTTTTTCGAGTGAGGAGTTGGCAACGCTGATTTTTACTTGAGGGCGGTCAACCAGGTTGATTGCACAAGCAAAATTGCCAGCTCCTTGCTTTAGGTTAGGTTAGACCAAAAAAAGCTGTGGGTAAGCTGTTGGTTGTTTAACTCTTCCCTTTCTCTTTTTTTTCTTGTAAAAGGCTATGGCAAAAATACCAGTGGGTTGGCAACCTTGCTTTATGCGCTGTAAGGCAAGCCTCAAGCAAGGTTGCCAGCTCCTTGCTTTAGGTTAGGTTAGACCCAAAAAAAAAACCTTGGTGATTTTTTCGAGTGAGGAGTTGGCAACACTGCGAGAAAATACCTCAAGCAAGGTTGCCAGCTCCTTGCTTTAGGTTAGGTTAGACCCAAAAACAAAAACCTTGGTGATTTTTTCGAGTGAGGAGCTGGCAACACTGCTCCTCACTTCAGCTCCTCACAAGAGGTTTCAGAACCGGCTAAACTGGACTACTACAACGGGTAGGTAGGTAACCCGAAAACCCGAACTTTGAGTATCGTTTCTCGTAGATAAAAATATAGCCTACTAACTTGAAGGTCAACAATAAGGTGACCCAAATCTAGGTTTACAGAAGAGCGGCGTAAACCTGTTTCACTTCTTCCTAGACTGGAACTGACCTCCTTTCAAAGCCAAAATGCGTCGTATTTATACTCAAGTTTCCAGCTTCGATCTCCGGCCCTTAGGTAATTTTCTGATGCAATATTCTGAATTATAACAGATAGTTAGAATATACATAGAGTAGACCTAGTGTCCGGGTACCCAGTCATCAATTGGGGCTCGAATCATCATGTGGGGCTCGATCGCCTTAATGGATTTTTCTCGTAAGGCGCAGTGTTGCCAACTCCTTACCCAAAAAAATCACCAAGGTTGTGGCGCTCGTCGTAGCCTTTTATGATGTACATTTTGAGAGCAGAGTTGACAACACTGTGGGGGGCACTGTAGCCTTTTATGAGGGGGGGGTTTATTGCCCTCTGTTTACATCTGGCAACACTACCGTAGATTGACAGTGTTGTTAACCTACTGGGTTTTTTTTCACTGTAAATTTTTATCAAAGGACCTGAGGGGCCTATGTATTTTTTATGTCTGGCAATACTGTTGGGGGCCTAGTGTTGGCAACACTGTGGGTTTACTGTAGCCTTTTATGAGGGGGGGTTTATTGTCTTCTGTTTACATCTGGCAACACTACCGTAGTTTGACAGTGTTGTTAACCTACTGGTTTTTTTTCACTGAGGCTCGAATCATCATTTGAGGCTCGTCGTAGCCTTTTATGATGTATATTTTGAGGGGCCTAGTGTTGGCAACACTGTGGGTTTACTGTAGCCTTTTATGAGGGGGGTTTATTGTCTTCTGTTTACATCTGGCAACACTACCGTAGTTTGACAGTGTTGTTAACCTACTGGGTTTTTTTCACTGTAAATTTTTATTAAAGGACCTGAGGGATCCATGTATTTTTTATGTCTGGCAATACTGTTGGGGGCCTAGTGTTGGCAACACTGTGGGTTTACTGTAGCTTTTTATGAGGGTGGCCTATTGTCCCCTTTTTACATCTGGCAACTCTATTGGATGTTCCTTTTTTGAGGCTCGAAATTATTATTTGAGGCTTGAATTATTATTTGATGCTCGTCGGTGTTGCGTATCCACTCTACAAAAATTCTACTATATGATCTTTCACTAGCTAAGCTAACCTACAAATAGGAGTTGGCAGCACTGACTTATAAACCCACTGGGTTCTCTTGACATGTTTTTTCATGATGTGTTGCTTGACTATTGAGCATCTTGGCGTATACAATGTATATATTTTGAGAGGGGGGTTATAGCTTTTTATGCTGTACGAATACTGGAAGCTTGACAGTGACAACCAACAGAGTAGGTAAACCTACATCCAGGAACTGGCAACACTAGTTTCTGACAGTGAATTTGAAATAAAATATTAAACAAAATACATGAGTAAGCACTGTGATTACAAATAGTACCAGTGTTGTGCCCCTAACTCCAACTGGACAACTGGGGAAAATAATTGTACAACAATTTGTACCTAATTGTACAACTACTTGTACCTAATTGTACAACATATACACAGACATAAAAGAGAGAGCCTTCCCGTAACTTACTTCATGTACAATTTATATGATTTTACAACTGTGAAAAGAAAGCATATGTGTTCTGTATGCACACATTTATTCTTATTTTTCGAAGTTGAATGGAAGCACATGTTTTTACGCTCTCGTAATACTAACCTTGCCCACTGATTTTAAATTGCTTCCATCCGCTTTTTTTTTTCTGTGTTATTTCCGCATGCACGCAACATTCGCTTTCAATAGACAGAAGGAGTGTTAGTTTAGCAGGTTTTGAGTTTACAATTTATTAAATTAAACAATAATTTATGTAAGAATATACTTGTACTTACCGAACACAAAATAATAAAAAGCACATGTGAATGTTTGCGTGTGTTTATGTTATATGACGACTGAGTAAAAAAATAATGTTGACTCCCCGAAAGATAAAAGTTCCCGGTTCGACATCAGATGCATGCAAATTTTATGTTTTGCTCTCCAAAATCTTGATTTTTATGTTTGTGCTATTTGTCATACAGCAGAGGAGAAGAGGGGAGAGGGAGGGGAGGGGGTACTATTAGCGCCATCTATTAGCAAACAATAGAAATAAAAAGTAGGGTCAAACTTTTTCAACACCCAAAAATTTTAAACGTTCTTGCGTAGTAATACGATTAGCTGAAGATGTTTAACAGAGTACTCTTAGTCGACGAAGCTAGTTGCTAGGGCCCATATATTGCTAAAATGTTCCTTGATTTGCATATTTCTCATACCGCCATATGTTGTTCTATTTGACTTCTTCCAAAAAATTGCTAATTAGCGAGAGTTAATTAAGCAAGGCAAGTAAAAGAAGCAAAATAGAACAATGTGTAGCGGCGTGGAAATATGTAAAAAATTCGATTCAGAGGTGGATCGAATTAAAGTTGGGGGATATTTTGCATTTTTTTCCTATAATGTACAAAACATTTACCGTACATAATCTTTTCTATTTACAACAGTATAAAATAAGAGGAATGTGTGACAATATCCATATTAATTAGGAAAGTATGTTGTATGCTAGGTTAGCTAATTGTGTCTTCTACAGCTTCACTGTATAGAGGGAAGATGGAAAAAGAGAGCTCTACGGAAACTGACGCTCTTAACAATATTGTACGCCCGTGAAAATTATATATAAATAAGGCATAAGCGTATTATCTGCTTTCATGTCAGATTTTCCCAACCTGTAAGCTGTAGTGTTTAGGTGACAAGCGACGTGCTCAAATATGATACTGTTGACAATATTGTACGCCCCGTGAAAATTATATATAAATAAGGCATAAGCGTATTATCTGCTTTCATGTCAGATTTTGCCAACCTGTGAGCTGTAGTGTTTAGGTGACAAACGACCTGCTCAAATATAATACTGTTGACAATATTGTACGTCCGTGAAAATTATATATAAATAAGACTTAAGCGTATTATCTGCTTTCATGTCAGATTTTCCCAACCTGTGAGCTGTAGTGTTTAGGTGACAAGCGACCTGCTCAAATATAATACTGTTGACAATATTGAACGCCCCGTGAAAATTATATATAAATAAGACTTAAACGTATTATCTGCTTTCATGTCAGATTTTCCCAACCTGTGAGCTGTAGTGTTTAGGTGACAAGCGACCTGCTCAAATATGATACTGTTGACAATATTGAACGCCCCGTGAAAATTATATATAAATAAGACTTAAACGTATTATCTGCTTTCATGTCAGATTTTACCAACCTGTGAGCTGTAGTGTTTAGGTGACAAGCGACCTGCTCAAATATGATACTGTTGACAATATTGAACGCCCCGTGAAAATTATATATAAATAAGGCATAAGCGTATTATCTGCTTTCATGTCAGATTTTGCCAACCTGTAAGCTGTAGTGTTTAGGTGACAAGCGACCTGCTCAAATATAATACTGTTGACAATATTGAACGCCCCGTGAAAATTATATATAAATAAGGCATAAGCGTATTATCTGCTTTCATGTCAGATTTTGCCAACCTGTGAGCTGTAGTGTTTAGGTGACAAGCGACGTGCTCAAATATGATACTGTTGACAATATTGTACGCCCCGTGAAAATTATATATAAATAAGACTTAAGCGTATTATCTGCTTTCATGTCAAATTTTGCCAACCTGTGAGCTGTAGTGTTTAGGTGACAAGCGACCTGCTCAAATATGATACTGTTGACAATATTGAACGCCCCGTGAAAATTATATATAAATAAGGCATAAGCGTATTATCTGCTTTCATGTCAGATTTTGCCAACCTGTGAGCTGTAGTGTTTAGGTGACAAACGACCTGCTCAAATATGATACTGTTGACAATATTGTACGCCCGTGAAAATTATATATAAATAAGGCATAAGCGTATTATCTGCTTTCATGTCAGATTTTGCCAACCTGTGAGCTGTAGTGTTTAGGTGACAAGCGACCTGCTCAAATATGATACTGTTGACAATATTGTACGCCCGTGAAAATTATATATAAATAAGGCATAAGCGTATTATCTGCTTTCATGTCAGATTTTCCCAACCTGTGAGCTGTAGTGTTTAGGTGACAAGCGGCCTGCTCAAATATGATACTGTTGACAATATTGTACGCCCGTGAAAATTATATATAAATAAGGCATAAGCGTATTATCTGCTTTCATGTCAGATTTTACCAACCTGTGAGCTGTAGTGTTTAGGTGACAAGCGACCTGCTCAAATATAATACTGTTGACAATATTGTACGCCCGTGAAAATTATATATAAATAAGGCATAAGCGTATTATCTGCTTTCATGTCAGATTTTCCCAACCTGTGAGCTGTAGTGTTTAGGTGACAAGCAACCTGCTCAAATATAATACTGTTGACAATATTGAACGCCCCGTGAAAATTATATATAAATAAGGCATAAGCGTATTATCTGCTTTCATGTCAGATATTGCCAACCTGTGAGCTGTTGAGCTGTGTATTGTATAGGAGACTAGAAGCATATAATTTGGCGAAAAAAAAAATAGAAAATAGTTAAAAAAAAAAGTGAACAATTATATTTTGCATTGCACAGCATTAGGTATTAAATAACATACCCCCAAAAAATCTCTGCATTATGCGTTCTGTAAAAAATTGCCCCTACGTGCCAAATTGCTGTGTCAAGTAAACATTTTCAAAAGCACTGTCGTACTTGTGTGCCGGGAAAGCGAATATGTGCGACCAAACTGTGCTCTAAGTGTGGAAAAAATATTTCTATTGCCAACTTCAAGTTGTTTTTTTTGACACGTATATATATTATTATTTTTTTTAACAGAGGAAGAAAGTCCGTGCTTCGGAAAACGCGATGATGTGCGTAATGATATCTTTCTCCTCCTGCTTAGACTTGTACCAATCTACTGTGTACCGTCTTCTTCCCTGCCTTGCCTCGTCCAGTTCGTCGAACCTCTCGTTCAATTTTTCCCCTGCAGCCGAAAGCAGAATGTTGAGATCACTGCACCTCAGGCCGCTGATCTCCCGAAGATGGTCCTTGAGAACCATTTCACAAGGGATGCGAAATTCCGGCGTCGTTCTTGCTATGATTACAAGTTTCCCTACATCCTTACAATCTACGTTTACTGCGTGTTTAAATATTTTACATAGTAGCTCGGGCGGCAAATCAGTTATACGAGACATGTTGTTATTATTATTATTTTTCACTCTATGTTATTTATATACCCTACCCCAATTTTTGTTTCGTGTTCATGGCGATGGTGGTAGAGTGCCACACACGTAAATTTGCCGTTGCGTAGAAACGAATTTTCGTTTCGTCTCCCTCTCTCTTAGCATCATGTGTTCTACCCTGCTCGATAACCTTCGCTATTGTTGCCACATTGTCATTCCATTCCTGGACACACTCGTGCAAACATCATTGAAAACAATTGAATAGCGCTCCAGCTCGCGGTTCCCACCGTTCGGTAGGGACGCTAATGTGGCAATATAGCACGGCGTAGTGCTTGCTTCTTTTATGCAGTGCATGTTCATTGGCTAGCTAGTAACTAGTGTTGCCAACTGTAATAATGAAGCACTATTTCTGTCATGGAAGGGGAAAAGGCAGGTAAAGTGGCGGTGAGTTTTGTTGGATTGGAAGCACCATATTTTTATTTTATACTAAGTATTTGACCGGTTTGACGTTGTGTGCGTGTATTGCGTGTGTGTATGTAAAAGTGTGTGTTTGCTAATGAACGTTAAATTCCATAATGCCTCCAGTTCTGTCGAAGTTGAAATCAAAAACCTTGCATAGCCAAGCTCGGGAAATTCTAAGCAACGTGCACGAGTTCATGAAGGAGGAAGCCAGTCATGGTGTTAGCATCCCAATAAAGCATTTTGGCAAGAGAGCAGCGAACAGCAGCAACAAATTGTTCATATTTCATAATTTTGGAATTATTCAAAATAAATAAATTATGTAGCTCCAACATCATTTCAACTCTGGCTCCGGCACGTGTTCTTGTAGAAATTGCATAGAGGAGGCTGTCATTTTTGCTGCTTAATGCGATACATATTGTTTTCTGTGTTAAAATTGCCATGCTTTGATGGGTGATAAGCCTATTGAAAACTGTGATCGAGCGAGATATTCTTTTGCGCTGAATAGTATTGAAATAGCATAAGAAGTCTCATTATTTATTTTATATTTTGATGTTTTAGTTAGGAATATATTGATTTTCAATTTTCCGTTGCTGCGTAATGACCGGGGGGGTCGAAATAGAGCGGCATCTGCCGCCACCTCCCAGGGAGGCAAAATGACTAGCGCCGGCCCTGGTTCATAACAAAAGAAAAAGCCGCGCAGCTTATCGTCTAGTGGCAGTATATGTACTTGTTATTGTTGTGGAAGCCGGCATCCTTTGTAAATGTACAACAAAGGCAACCGACTGTTGCCGATCTCAGAGAGGAAATAATAATAATACTGCTTCAGGAGGAGTGTTATGGTGCAATTGTAGCGGTTTAACACGTTGGCATGTTATTATCTGCCGTTGCAGTTCCATACCAGTGTATACGGGTTTTGGAAGTGAAAAGTTAAAACGCCACCAGTGCATTAATGCAATGAAAAATAATATATATATTTTTTTATTTTGTTTGAAATCACTCAAATAAGGAATCGTATGAAGAAGTCTTCTTTGCAGCATTTTTGGTAATTTTACTTATGTGTTAGTTTATATTTTGCGAATTTTTAGTCCATATGTATGTAGCTACATACAAAGTCACTTGTTAGTACATATTAATCCTAGTCCTGGTATAATGCATGACGTTTAAAACTCAACGTTAGATAGACCTGAATTCTCTAATTTTATTGTTGTACGTAACAGCTGTGCATCGGCGCACTGCAGCGATTTTTCTATCTGCTCTATTAGCAACACTGCTTCTTTAGTTGTTTCGCGCATCGCACGGCAGAATTATCTGCGCTGGACTCTACCCAGTGCGGCGACCCGTTCACCCAGTGATGCGTCTCTGCTCACGAACCTTTCGAAAGCTGCGTGCTCTAATTTTCTGTCTGTTTCGTGACGTGCATCCAGATCCGTCTGCGTGGTGTTGTAAGCAATGTCGTGATTTTTGCATGCGGCGTCCAACGGATTCACACCCTTGTCCCCTCTCTCCAATTTTTTCTCAAGTTTGGTACCCGGTCCGCAGTACTGGTAGCCAGGTAAATGTACGTGTTCTTGAAAAGTTTGGAGCAATCCAAATACCAGCAACTGATGAAACTGTACGATGGTCTGGACATTGCAACGTTCGCCTTGGAAATAAAACCACTCGACGATTGTCGTGAAAATTCAGTCGTTGTGTTCGACGACGCCATCCTGGAAAATCAAAATGAAATTCGCAACTTTTTCACGCAAGGTCGTCACAAAAAAATGGATTGCTTCTACCTAGCTCAAACGTTTTCCAAAATTCCAAAACAGTTAGTACGCGACAACGCTAATTTCATATGTTTGTTTCGTCAAGATCACACCAGCCTCAAGCACGCGTACGATGACTACGTAGGCGGAGACATGAACTACAATCAATTTTCGGAACGCTGCTGCTCTTCTTGCTGGAACGGTGACGATTTCGGATTCGCGACGATCGACATGACGAGGAAACCCAACGACGGAAAATACAGAAACAAAATCAACGACTTTCTAAACGTTGCAACGTTGTGAGAAACGACGTTTATTTATATACGTATATAAATAAACGTCGTTTCTCACAACGTTGCAACGTTTAGAAAGTCGTTGATTTTGTTTCTGTATTTTCCGTCGTTGGGTTTCCTCGTCATGTCGATCGTCGCGAATCCGAAATCGTCACCGTTCCAGCAAGAAGAGCAGCAGCGTTCCGAAAATTGATTGTAGTTCATGTCTCCGCCTACGTAGTCATCGTACGCGTGCTTGAGGCTGGTGTGATCTTGACGAAACAAACATATGAAATTAGCGTTGTCGCGTACTAACTGTTTTGGAATTTTGGAAAACGTTTGAGCTAGGTAGAAGCAATCCATTTTTTTGTGACGACCTTGCGTGAAAAAGTTGCGAATTTCATTTTGATTTTCCAGGATGGCGTCGTCGAACACAACGACTGAATTTTCACGACAATCGTCGAGTGGTTTTATTTCCAAGGCGAACGTTGCAATGTCCAGACCATCGTACAGTTTCATCAGTTGCTGGTATTTGGATTGCTCCAAACTTTTCAAGAACACGTACATTTACCTGGCTACCAGTACTGCGGACCGGGTACCAAACTTGAGAAAAAATTGGAGAGAGGGGACAAGGGTGTGAATCCGTTGGACGCCGCATGCAAAAATCACGACATTGCTTACAACACCACGCAGACGGATCTGGATGCACGTCACGAAACAGACAGAAAATTAGAGCACGCAGCTTTCGAAAGGTTCGTGAGCAGAGACGCATCACTGGGTGAACGGGTCGCCGCACTGGGTAGAGTCCAGCGCAGATAATTCTGCCGTGCGATGCGCGAAACAACTAAAGAAGCAGTGTTGCTAATAGAGCAGATAGAAAAATCGCTGCAGTGCGCCGATGCACAGCTGTTACGTACAACAATAAAATTAGAGAATTCAGGTCTATCTAACGTTGAGTTTTAAACGTCATGCATTATACCAGGACTAGGATTAATATGTACTAACAAGTGACTTTGTATGTAGCTACATACATATGGACTAAAAATTCGCAAAATATAAACTAACACATAAGTAAAATTACCAAAAATGCTGCAAAGAAGACTTCTTCATACGATTCCTTATTTGAGTGATTTCAAACAAAATAAAAAAATATATATATTATTTTTCATTGCATTAATGCACTGGTGGCGTTTTAACTTTTCACTTCCAAAACCCGTATACACTGGTATGGAACTGCAACGGCAGATAATAACATGCCAACGTGTTAAACCGCTACAATTGCACCATAACACTCCTCCTGAAGCAGTATTATTATTATTTCCTCTCTGAGATCGGCAACAGTCGGTTGCCTTTGTTGTACATTTACAAAGGATGCCGGCTTCCACAACAATAACAAGTACATATACTGCCACTAGACGATAAGCTGCGCGGCTTTTTCTTTTGTTATGAACCAGGGCCGGCGCTAGTCATTTTGCCTCCCTGGGAGGTGGCGGCAGATGCCGCTCTATTTCGACCCCCCCGGTCATTACGCAGCAACGGAAAATTGAAAATCAATATATTCCTAACTAAAACATCAAAATATAAAATAAATAATGAGACTTCTTATGCTATTTCAATACTATTCAGCGCAAAAGAATATCTCGCTCGATCACAGTTTTCAATAGGCTTATCACCCATCAAAGCATGGCAATTTTAACACAGAAAACAATATGTATCGCATTAAGCAGCAAAAATGACAGCCTCCTCTATGCAATTTCTACAAGAACACGTGCCGGAGCCAGAGTTGAAATGATGTTGGAGCTACATAATTTATTTATTTTGAATAATTCCAAAATTATGAAATATGAACAATTTGTTGCTGCTGTTCGCTGCTCTCTTGCCAAAATGCTTTATTGGGATGCTAACACCATGACTGGCTTCCTCCTTCATGAACTCGTGCACGTTGCTTAGAATTTCCCGAGCTTGGCTATGCAAGGTTTTTGATTTCAACTTCGACAGAACTGGAGGCATTATGGAATTTAACGTTCATTAGCAAACACACACTTTTACATACACACACGCAATACACGCACACAACGTCAAACCGGTCAAATACTTAGTATAAAATAAAAATATGGTGCTTCCAATCCAACAAAACTCACCGCCACTTTACCTGCCTTTTCCCCTTCCATGACAGAAATAGTGCTTCATTATTACAGTTGGCAACACTAGTTACTAGCTAGCCAATGAACATGCACTGCATAAAAGAAGCAAGCACTACGCCGTGCTATATTGCCACATTAGCGTCCCTACCGAACGGTGGGAACCGCGAGCTGGAGCGCTATTCAATTGTTTTCAATGATGTTTGCACGAGTGTGTCCAGGAATGGAATGACAATGTGGCAACAATAGCGAAGGTTATCGAGCAGGGTAGAACACATGATGCTAAGAGAGAGGGAGACGAAACGAAAATTCGTTTCTACGCAACGGCAAATTTACGTGTGTGGCACTCTACCACCATCGCCATGAACACGAAACAAAAATTGGGGTAGGGTATATAAATAACATAGAGTGAAAAATAATAATAATAACAACATGTCTCGTATAACTGATTTGCCGCCCGAGCTACTATGTAAAATATTTAAACACGCAGTAAACGTAGATTGTAAGGATGTAGGGAAACTTGTAATCATAGCAAGAACGACGCCGGAATTTCGCATCCCTTGTGAAATGGTTCTCAAGGACCATCTTCGGGAGATCAGCGGCCTGAGGTGCAGTGATCTCAACATTCTGCTTTCGGCTGCAGGGGAAAAATTGAACGAGAGGTTCGACGAACTGGACGAGGCAAGGCAGGGAAGGAAGACGGTACACAGTAGATTGGTACAAGTCTAAGCAGGAGGAGAAAGATATCATTACGCACATCATCGCGTTTTCCGAAGCACGGACTTTCTTCCTCTGTTAAAAAAAATAATAATATATATACGTGTCAAAAAAAACAACTTGAAGTTGGCAATAGAAATATTTTTTCCACACTTAGAGCACAGTTTGGTCGCACATATTCGCTTTCCCGGCACACAAGTACGACAGTGCTTTTGAAAATGTTTACTTGACACAGCAATTTGGCACGTAGGGGCAATTTTTTACAGAACGCATAATGCAGAGATTTTTTGGGGGTATGTTATTTAATACCTAATGCTGTGCAATGCAAAATATAATTGTTCACTTTTTTTTTTAACTATTTTCTATTTTTTTTTTCGCCAAATTATATGCTTCTAGTCTCCTATACAATACACAGCTCAACAGCTCACAGGTTGGCAATATCTGACATGAAAGCAGATAATACGCTTATGCCTTATTTATATATAATTTTCACGGGGCGTTCAATATTGTCAACAGTATTATATTTGAGCAGGTTGCTTGTCACCTAAACACTACAGCTCACAGGTTGGGAAAATCTGACATGAAAGCAGATAATACGCTTATGCCTTATTTATATATAATTTTCACGGGGGTACAATATTGTCAACAGTATTATATTTGAGCAGGTCGCTTGTCACCTAAACACTACAGCTCACAGGTTGGTAAAATCTGACATGAAAGCAGATAATACGCTTATGCCTTATTTATATATAATTTTCACGGGCGTACAATATTGTCAACAGTATCATATTTGAGCAGGCCGCTTGTCACCTAAACACTACAGCTCACAGGTTGGGAAAATCTGACATGAAAGCAGATAATACGCTTATGCCTTATTTATATATAATTTTCACGGGCGTACAATATTGTCAACAGTATCATATTTGAGCAGGTCGCTTGTCACCTAAACACTACAGCTCACAGGTTGGGAAAATCTGACATGAAAGCAGATAATACGCTTAAGTCTTATTTATATATAATTTTCACGGGGCGTACAATATTGTCAACAGTATCATATTTGAGCAGGCCGCTTGTCACCTAAACACTACAGCTCACAGGTTGGTAAAATCTGACATGAAAGCAGATAATACGCTTATGCCTTATTTATATATAATTTTCACGGACGTACAATATTGTCAACAGTATTATATTTGAGCAGGCCGCTTGTCACCTAAACACTACAGCTTACAGGTTGGGAAAATCTGACATGAAAGCAGATAATACGCTTAAGTCTTATTTATATATAATTTTCACGGGCGTACAATATTGTCAACAGTATTATATTTGAGCAGGTCGTTTGTCACCTAAACACTACAGCTCACAGGTCGGCAAAATCTGACATGAAAGCAGATAATACGCTTATGCCTTATTTATATATAATTTTCACGGGCGTACAATATTGTCAACAGTATCATATTTGAGCAGGCCGCTTGTCACCTAAACACTACAGCTCACAGGTCGGCAAAATCTGACATGAAAGCAGATAATACGCTTATGCCTTATTTATATATAATTTTCACGGGGCGTACAATATTGTCAACAGTATCATATTTGAGCAGGCCGCTTGTCACCTAAACACTACAGCTCACAGGTTGGTAAAATCTGATATGAAAGCAGATAATACGCTTATGCCTTATTTATATATAATTTTCACGGGCGTACAATATTGTCAACAGTATCATATTTGAGCAGGTCGCTTGTCACCTAAACACTACAGCTCACAGGTCGGCAAAATCTGACATGAAAGCAGATAATACGCTTATGCCTTATTTATATGTAATTTTCACGGGGCGTACAATATTGTCAACAGTATCATATTTGAGCAGGTCGCTTGTCACCTAAACACTACAGCTCACAGGTTGGTAAAATCTGACATGAAAGCAGATAATACGTTTAAGTCTTATTTATATATAATTTTCACGGGGCGTTCAATATTGTCAACAGTATCATATTTGAGCAGGTCGCTTGTCACCTAAACACTACAGCTCACAGGTTGGGAAAATCTGACATGAAAGCAGATAATACGTTTAAGTCTTATTTATATATAATTTTCACGGGGCGTACAATATTGTCAGCAGTATCATATTTGAGCACGTCGCTTGTCACCTAAACACTACAGCTTACAGGTTGGGAAAATCTGACATGAAAGCAGATAATACGCTTATGCCTTATTTATATATAATTTTCACGGGCGTACAATATTGTTAAGAGCGTCAGTTTCCGTAGAGCTCTCTTTTTCCATCTTCCCTCTATACAGTGAAGCTGTAGAAGACACAATTAGCTAACCTAGCATACAACATACTTTCCTAATTAATATGGATATTGTCACACATTCCTCTTATTTTATACTGTTGTAAATAGAAAAGATTATGTACGGTAAATGTTTTGTACATTATAGGAAAAAAATGCAAAATATCCCCCAACTTTAATTCGATCCACCTCTGAATCGAATTTTTTACATATTTCCACGCCGCTACACATTGTTCTATTTTGCTTCTTTTACTTGCCTTGCTTAATTAACTCTCGCTAATTAGCATTTTTTTGGAAGAAGTCAAATAGAACAACATATGGCGGTATGAGAAATATGCAAATCAAGGAACATTTTAGCAATATATGGGCCCTAGCAACTAGCTTCGTCGACTAAGAGTACTCTGTTAAACATCTTCAGCTAATCGTATTACTACGCAAGAACGTTTAAAATTTTTGGGTGTTGAAAAAGTTTGACCCTACTTTTTATTTCTATTGTTTGCTAATAGATGGCGCTAATAGTACCCCTCCCCTCCCTCTCCCCTCTTCTCCTCTGCTGTATGACAAATAGCACAAACATAAAAATCAAGATTTTGGAGAGCAAAACATAAAATTTGCATGCATCTGATGTCGAACCGGGAACTTTTATCTTTCGGGGAGTCAACATTATTTTTTTACTCAGTCGTCATATAACATAGACACACGCAAACATTCACATGTGCTTTTTATTATTTTGTGTTCGGTAAGTACAAGTATATTCTTACATAAATTATTGTTTAATTTAATAAATTGTAAACTCAAAACCTGCTAAACTAACACTCCTTCTGTCTATTGAAAGCGAATGTTGCGTGCATGCGGAAATAACACAGAAAAAAAAAGCGGATGGAAGCAATTTAAAATCAGTGGGCAAGGTTAGTATTACGAGAGCGTAAAAACATGTGCTTCCATTCAACTTCGAAAAATAAGAATAAATGTGTGCATACAGAACACATATGCTTTCTTTTCACAGTTGTAAAATCATATAAATTGTACATGAAGTAAGTTACGGGAAGGCTCTCTCTTTTATGTCTGTGTATATGTTGTACAATTAGGTACAAGTAGTTGTACAATTAGGTACAAATTGTTGTACAATTATTTTCCCCAGTTGTCCAGTTGGAGTTAGGGGCACAACACTGGTACTATTTGTAATCACAGTGCTTACTCATGTATTTTGTTTAATATTTTATTTCAAATTCACTGTCAGAAACTAGTGTTGCCAGTTCCTGGATGTAGGTTTACCTACTCTGTTGGTTGTCACTGTCAAGCTTCCAGTATTCGTACAGCATAAAAAGCTATAACCCCCCTCTCAAAATATATACATTGTATACGCCAAGATGCTCAATAGTCTAGCAACACATCATGAAAAAACATGTCAAGAGAACCCAGTGGGTTTATAAGTCAGTGCTGCCAACTCCTATTTGTAGGTTAGCTTAGCTAGTGAAAGATCATATAGTAGAATTTTTGTAGAGTGGGTACGCAACACCGACGAGCATCAAATAATAATTCAAGCCTCAAATAATAATTTCGAGCCTCAAAAAAGGAACATCCAATAGAGTTGCCAGATGTAAAAAGGGGACAATAGGCCCCCCTCATAAAAAGCTACAGTAAACCCACAGTGTTGCCAACACTAGGCCCCCAACAGTATTGCCAGACATAAAAAATACATGGACCCCTCAGGTCCTTTAATAAAAATTTACAGTGAAAAAAACCCAGTAGGTTAACAACACTGTCAAACTACGGTAGTGTTGCCAGATGTAAACAGAAGACAATAAACCCCCCTCATAAAAGGCTACAGTAAACCCACAGTGTTGCCAACACTAGGCCCCTCAAAATATACATCATAAAAGGCTACGACGAGCCTCAAATGATGATTCGAGCCTCAGTGAAAAAAACCCAGTAGGTTAACAACACTGTCAAACTACGGTAGTGTTGCCAGATGTAAACAGAAGACAATAACCCCCCCCCCCCTCATAAAAGGCTACAGTAAACCCACAGTGTTGCCAACACTAGGCCCCCAACAGTATTGCCAGACATAAAAAATACATAGGCCCCTCAGGTCCTTTGATAAAAATTTACAGTGAAAAAAAACCCAGTAGGTTAACAACACTGTCAATCTACGGTAGTGTTGCCAGATGTAAACAGAGGGCAATAAACCCCCCCCTCATAAAAGGCTACAGTGCCCCCCACAGTGTTGTCAACTCTGCTCTCAAAATGTACATCATAAAAGGCTACGACGAGCGCCACAACCTTGGTGATTTTTTTGGGTAAGAAATTGGCAACACTGCGCCTTACGAGAAAAATCCATTAAGGCGATCGAGCCCCACATGATGATTCGAGCCCCAATTGATGACTGGGTACCCGGACACTAGGTCTACTACATAGTTTTGCTTTGAGTAATTTAGAAAGCAAGTTTACATATTCATTTGAGTTAACAATTTTTTCTTTAACGTTGATAAACTTCTTACATTTTGGAAAATTACGCATTTAAACGTTCCGCCATTATCTAATCACAATCTGGTTAGTTCATTAACATTGGTAAACTTTGATTGGCGCGTTTATATTTACATCACAGAAATATGCATATTGCGTTAAACGATGGATGGATGGAGTTGGTGTATTAAGTCCACTTTATGCAAAGTAAGGCTAATCGGGGCTGGACCTACAGTTTAAAGTGAGATCCGAACTACTATGTGCCTCCACCGGAAATCGATCCCGGGACCCCTTATTAGATCATAAGTATCCTGATTGGTGCGTTCAAGTTTACGTCACAAACTGAGTTGTAAATTTATAGGCATTATCAAGAAATCAAGGTGATACTAAATCAGGGCGGAATAGCCACTTGACTGGACGGAATAGCTCCGCTGTTTTTGTGAATTCTGATTTCTGCACTCCTTATCTTTAATAAGAAGAGTATGTATTACATTTTTCACTAATTATGTATAGTAATCCGTTCCTAATTAAGGTACCATGATCGTATTACAACTATCGATTTCTTCACAAATGTTTCAATTCATATTTTACAGCTTTAAAGTTGAAGTGAGCGAAATAACCCCGCTGTACCCTATAAAAACAGTTGTCCAACCAAAGAAATTAAAGTAAAAGAAAATTTAAATGGGTATTTTTTAATAAGAAAAGATTTTTAGGTCCAGCTGATGAAAAATAAAGTGATGATTATTTTTTTGCAAATGATCCCCCGGAGCAAATGGTGCCATCATATGGTGAAGTCATGAATCACCTCATCAGTTGCGGTTAAAACTCTGTGACAGTTGGATCCGTTCTGCTTAAGACTTTGCACCAGAAAAGTTATTTCAACTCCTTTTGATGTAAGATAAGGGATAGTTTTCCAATTTGCCTGAATACTGCATTTTGTGTGTAGTTCTACGATCTCCTACTAAGGTTCTTGTCTATTCTTACCGCGGGCGCTCTACATGCTGGCAAGGGTAGTGGGGGAGCGGGGAATACGCTGCAGACCAACCACACAACAGCGGTGGCGCAGAGAGTTACGACGTGGCGGGAGGAAGTACTACGCGCACCTCGTTATACAGGCTGCTACGTTTCTTATCGCGCTGGATTGGTCACTTCCCCGCTCCCCACTTTCCTTGTCAGCATGTAGGGCGCTCGCCGTAAGACTGGACGAGAGCTATAGCCTCTTTATTCAAATACAGTAGAGCGTCGATTATCCGAAGTAATTGGGGGACATGGGTGTTCGGAAAACTGGTTCGTTCGGATAATCGAACTGTACATGTTTATTTGCCAAAAAGAAGTACTGTACAGTAAATTTATTCATAAAAACAGGCATCTCTTTAAGTATGTATTACAAAGTAACGTACAAAGGCAACTTTAGTAGGAATATATAGTATGTGGTACAGTTTATTAAACAAAAATATGTACATATTACATACGCATTTTGCATGAACAATACACACAGTACACAAAATTAACGTTTAAAAAAATCCTTTATTTTGGTCTGTCTAAGCAAGCCTACACGCTTACGAGCAGCTAAGTCACGTACTTTTTTCATTACAGATATCTGAAAGTGAGCGAGTACACAGTTCGGTTAAGCGGTCGTTCGGTTGACCGACGTTCGGATAATCGACGCTCTACTGTATAAATTGTTCAAACGTACCCATATATAGGGTGATTCAAAAGTCTCTTGACATTTTATTCAAAAAGCATAATATTGACTGAAAAGTACTGTAGAATAAAAGACAAACTCTGTAAATTTCAATGTGGTGTACCAGTAAGTCTAGGCATAGCACCCACCTCTCTTACGTAGACCGGAACACATGCTCCAATATAGCTGGTGTGATCTCCCCTGTTGCTGCAGCTATTCGCTGTGCCAGTTGCTTTATGGTGGTGTTCTTTACTTTGTACAACCTAGACTTAATGAAACCCCAGACAGAAAAGTCTAGGGGAGTCAGGTCTGAGGGCAAACCTTCAAAAGTCTTGGTGATCCACGATCGATCCACTGATGAGTGAGGGTGTCAGCGAGGTAGTCTCGAACAATTCTGGCGAAATGGGGTGGTGCACCATTTTGTTGGAAAACGGCAGTGTCTTTTATCACATCCTGAACACCACACCATACATTAGCGATATAAGCAAAATGTCAAGATACTTTTGAATTACCCTGTATTGTTGAATCGTGCCTAAGAATAACAAGAAATAAAATGAACTACCTAAAGAATTGATTTAGTTTATTTTATGGCGCTTTTCTGCTACTTTTGGCTAATCTCGACGATGGAGATTAATGGTGATATGATTGCATGGATGAGGAAACAGTCACAAATACAGATGAACAGGACACAACACAATTCCCACAGAGGATTATCCTGGCTGTAGGTTCAGGCGCCAGGGCCTCGTTAGTCTCCAAAATACAGTTCAGGGTTTACTACGTGGAAGAGAGGTTGGGTGTCTTGCGGAAAGGTTACCCCTTACACCCAAAACTACCTAAGAAAACAGAGGATCATGTTACCCTATACACCCCAGGTAAGTCGGAGTTGTATTTTCAATTTAAAGTTTCCAAAACAATAGTAACAAAATAGTGCACAAACACATGATTAGGGTTCGGAAGTTGATGACTTAATAAAATTTTTAAAAAAATACCTATATAACGACCTTAAAATTACCCCTATACCCCTTCATGGAGTGGTGCAAAGCACAGGAGAGCACTTCACTTTTCTCAAATTTTTTTACGACCTTAAAATTATTAAAAAATGACCTGAAAATAATTTTTGCTCTTAAAACGAAAGCTTGATTTTATAACATCATTAAGCATTATTTCCATGACATGAAAAACTCAATATGCTGACCAAGGCAGAAATTTATTTTATTATAAAACATAAACTAATCGTAACGTTTGAACCTTCTAGCAAGGTCTTCTTCAGACTCTGTACGTTTGTACTTGGTGCAGAGTCTAAAGAAGACCTTGGTAGAAGGTTGAAACGTTGCGTTTAGTTTATGTTTTATAATAAAATAAATTTCTGCCTTGGTCAGCATATTGAGTTTTTCTTGATTTTATCATAAATTACAAGAGAGTAGTTGAATAAATAGACAAAACCCGTTGTTTTAAACTACTGAAGGAAATCGGAAAAGAAACAATTACATGTTAATGTATAGTTTTGTTTATTTTTTACTTCAAGGTTTTTCTGTGTAAGTCATTCATCTCGTTTTAGAGTGAGCCTTGCACACAGTACTCGATCAACATCTGAAAATACCGGGTGTCCCAGAAGTCTTTCCCTGATTACAAACTTTATTCATATCCACTATATGCAATGTAGAGATGTGAAAGTGGTCCCAAAATGTTGGAAAACTAACCACGTTTATTTGTTGCAGGTTTCAGTAATGTGGCTGTAGTGTAGCAGTGTCAGTGCCAAGGAATCCGGAATTAATGCTCTTGACATCGGGTGGCATCTTTCCATACAATGTTTCTTGGACTTGACAGGATTTGAGAATGAAGATAAATTCCATTTCTTGAATACCAACTTATTGATGGCAGATATTCTAGACGAAAGAATTCTGTACATTTGAAAGTTCATCTGCACTGTTATTGGTGACCGGGTCTCTTGATACCAGAGGACATGCTGAGCTTTTTTCTGATGTGTGAACATTTCCGGTTTTCTGGGCACTGACACTGCTACACTACACACACGTTACTCAAACCTGCAACAAAAAAACTCGGTTAGTTTTCCAAGATTTTGGCACAACTTTCACATCTCTACCTTGCATATAGCGGATATGAATAAAGTTTGTAATCAGGGAAACATTTCTGGGACACCCGGTACAATTGTGTTTCGCGTTCTTAAGATTATATTTAAATATTTTTATGTTGTGACTAAAAGCCAAGTTTAAAGCGTCTACAGCAAGGGAACCTCAAAGTAGGCTTCACAAAAAGTATTTTTAAGTTCTTGAAGAAAAATAAATATAGTAAATATAGGGTACCACAATTCATTATATAATCCATTGCCAAACTTTCAGTTAAAAATAATATTGTGCAATTGCATTCACCGTATTTTCGATTCATGGCGCAATTCCTAAAAAGACCATGTCAGGAAATTTAAATACAGTAAAACGCCGTTAAACCGGACTAATGGGGGGGGGGATAAGTTGACCGGTTGAACGAAAGTCTGGATTAACTGAAATAACCTAAAAGAACAGTAGAAAGTGCATTAACACTCCGTTTATAGCAACAAAACACACGTTTATTATGGTATATTTAAAAAGGATAGGCCTAAATACACTTTACAGTACAGTACAAAGTCTGCTGGAAACAGAATTTCATCAGCGCTTGACTGCCTTTTCTTTGGGAAGTTCTCTTGTTGACTTCTAGCGATATTTAAAACCTTGCATTCTGCTTTTTTTTTATTTTGCCTGTCCGGATTAACGAGGTTTCACTGTACATAAATTATGCTAGCAAATGTATTTAGAATTCACAACACAACAGGGGACAGGAGAGAAGGAAAAAAAAGCTGAAAAATGAAGAAAAATGCAATGAAGACTGCAAAAATACTGAAGAATGACCTAAAAGCCAAAAGCCAAAAGCCTAAAGCCTAAAGCCAAAAGCCAAAAGCCAAAAGCCTAAAGCCTAAAGCCTAAAAGCCGAAAAATGCTTAGAGAAGGAAAATCTTAACAATGTTTTCTGATTCTAAATTATGGGAAAGGAAGTGATACAAGGTGTAGCATTGTTTTCAAGGATCAGAAACTTCCGAGCCGTAATTATGATGTTCATGTACAATATTTCCAACTTTGCCCTCCAGAAATCTCACTCCAGCTATTCAGGCCACTGATTTAAAATGATACGTAATGTGATCGAATCCTGCAGCCAGGGGGGGCGCGAGGGGGTGCTTCCGTACCTTTAATTTTTTTCCACACCCCCTTCAGCACCCCCTACGTTCAACTAAAAACACTAACCCTTAGAGTGTCATATTATGTCATGTCGTCATATTGAGCGCCGAATGTTAAGTACTGAAGTAAGACCGTTATTATTGCAACAGGCAAGCACTGAAAGAGATGCCGATACTTTCCTGTACTGGCGACAGCCTCTATAAAGAGCAGCGGCCGTTTTAAATTTCGTCAGCATTGTTGTTATGAATATTTCTTCGTTTGTTTCTTCTTCAAGTGGTCTGTTTGGTTTTCGATAATTGCCAATAGCTTATTGTGAGTTGTTTATTTTCCTCCTGCTTGTTCTTCCTCGCACTCAAACAAAAAATTCAGCTGCTTTGAAAGGTAAGGTATCGGGAAATTGTAGTTAATGCGAGTTGTAACGTGAAGGGTAGTTTTCTTGTTAACACGTTCTATGTATTTGTTCCACGTAACATGTCTAGTAAACGTACCATTTCAAAAGAAACTGTTAATAAGATGCCCAATGTTCACGAAGAAATTTTACAGTTCCTTGTTGGGGATAGTACGGCAGAAGGGATTTTAACGAAGACGAAGTTGCTGTGCACTTCGCGTTTTGTCCTGAAGTAGCAGACGAAAGGTACTATGTATTTTGTAGTACCTCCATTGGTTACATTGCAAAGGTTCAAAAATTGTTTCTAAAGACAAGGGTAATTTCATTTTGTATTTCATTACATAGTTCAATAAGACTGTAACCTGTATCTGAATGTTTGCACTGTACGACCACTATCTTGGAGTATAAGACTTAATACATATCATGATTGATTGATTGATTTAGTTTATTTTACTTCGCGTTTTGTGCCTCTTGGCTAATTTGCGAAGATGGGGATGAGTGATGAAATGATGAAATTGATGAATGGACATTCACAAACACCCAAGCCCGACCGGGATTCGAACCCGGGACCCTTGGCGTCGCAGCGCGATATGCTAACCACTCGGCCACAGGGTCGGGCTTAATACATATCATTATGGACGTCCAGGGAGAGAGCAAGGGGACAGAGTCTCCCTGGAAAATGGATGTCAATCTAAAGTTATATACTTCACACATATAATTTCATTTCAGTCAGTAATTTATGTTAATCAGAGGCGACGATTAGGGGTGTAGTTGCTCCCCGCTTTTTGCTATTTTTGCCCCTGCACTATGCTAAACCTTATCTACCAGGGAAAAGTAAACAGTCCTTGCCTCCCTTCCCCAGTTTTTGCACCTTGCTTCCCCAGTTTTGAAAGGTTGCATGTGTGTTTCATGTTTTCTTTATTTTTAGCATCGCACCCCCTAAATTTCTTTCAGCACCCCCTCAGCACCCCTGGATGATTAACCCTGGCGCCGCCGCTGCCTGCAGCTAAGGGTTCGTCCAACTTCCTGCCCTTTCCTCAGCTCTAACATCTCTGTTCAGGAAAAGATGCAGAACGTCACGTGGACCGGACGCCATGTTGGATCTCCGCATGAAGCCAGCGACGGAGACATCGTCTGCATTTTAAAAGCGCCGGGAGGAGGGATTGTCTCACAAAATGAAGAAGAGGAATTTTTCTCACTTAAACTCCAGCCGACAACAAAATTGGTTTTTCTTCCTCCCCTCTCGGTCGCAGGGAGACCTTCTTCAGCCCCGAAAACAGGAGTCGGAAATTGCGACCCTTCCTTACAGCACTCATTCCATTCAGTGCATGTTTCTTGAGGACTAATTATTATCTGTTAATCTGGTCGAATTTCCCCATGGTACCTGGGCCTGTCAACAGATGGCATTAAAGCTAGATTCTTCAGTTAATTAAAGAAAGCAGCCATTGCATAAAGAAATATCCACAGGAAGCAACAATGTTATCTATCATTATTGTACTAATATACAAGTTGTCGCGTAAGGAATTTTTAAAATAGACTGACACCCGTATACACGCACAGTACAGTATCTCCTTAGAGAAACTTTACAAAATATTATTTTATCCAGTGACTTGTATTTTAATTTGTGGGTAGAGATCGGTTAGTTCATTGAACTCTCCAGCCTAATTATTGCCTATTTTTGTGGGAGCAGGAAAAGGTTTATTATCCATTTTGCCTTGACTCATCTCACTCAACAGGTCGCTAGGTGCCGTGGCTTGCCGCGAGTTGATAGCTTCCTGGAGATGAGGCCTTTCTCGAAAAAGGTTTATTATCCAAGTTGTGGATAGAAAATTTTTCATTAACCCACTTCTTATGTTTGTATATAGTGAAAATATCGCAAGGTTTAATCCATTTAGCAGTACAGTTGCGTCTGGTGGCTTGGCCCGCTGTACATTTTGAGGGTGATGGAATAACTGCGAAACGGACTAAGTGCGAAATCAAAATTGCACACCTGAATAAGCGCGAAAGAAACCACAGCCAAACAGATTCAGCGCGAAAGGAATTAATGCGAAACGGACTTAGCGCGATCGGAACAAGAGCGAAAAGGATTAAACGCGAAAATTTCTCTTTCGCGCTTAACCCCTTTCGGGGTTGTTCAGGCGACCCATGTTTTGAACTTTGCGTCAAAGCAGTACTGACGTAACGAGACGTTTAACTTCGGATCTACTTAAGCGTTCTGATACCTATCGACCACACTTTGGAACTTCGTTCTTCATTTAATTTAGTTTTCAACAGACCCTATTCTTTCCTTCATCAAATCTTGTTCAGACATTAAGAATACATTAAGAATGAAAAACATAACAGTACCACTTCTATTATATTTTTATTATTCATGATAATAGTTATAATAATAGTAATGACAAAAATAAAATACTTGTAATCCAATTTTGCATATTTTATTGTGTAATGCGCATTGTTACAAAGTTTCATTAAATAGTTGAACACCTCCAAAAATCAATGGGAAAATAAAATATATACCAGTTAGTGACATTTTTATTATATTTATTTTATTCATTGTAATAATTATAATAATAATATGTAATGTTGTAACGAAAGTTACGAAAATAAAGGAAAATGCTTGTGATCAATTTTTTTATGCAAAAAACTCACCACATAGGGTTCAGTTGCAACTGAATAACGGTTTAGTAGCATTTTGGCCAGTGGACTGTATTACTAAGTTTTATATTAATACAAAGGTGGACTAATTATTGTATATTTAGACATTTCATAAGAGTGCGTTTGCTCTTAGACGAATGTGCGTGTAAGAGCGCATAGCTTGTTCTGCTACAGGGTGCACAAGCAAATATCAACACAAAGCACAGGGTGCTACGATGCCATGGGCCCCGGGTTCGAATCCTAGCGTAGTGGCCTTCTGTATTCAATAAAGGAACCTGTATTGGATTAAATGATGAAATTCCCCTTTGTGAGTGTTCCTTTATAAATTTCATCATATCATCATTGTGATTAGCCAAAATGGCAGGAAAGCGAAGTAAAATGACAAAAACCAATCAATTATCACTTCCCCTCACCGACCTCCGTAGCGAAGTGGTTAGCACAGCTCGCTACGACGGCAGGGGTCTTGGGTTTGAATCCCGCCCGGTGCATGGTTTTCATCAATTTCATCATATCATCACACATCTTTATCGTCGCGATTAGCCGAAAGTGGCAGAAAAACGAAGTTGAAAAACAAATCAAATAAATCAATCAGTCTTCGTGATCTTCGCGATTAGCCAAAAGTGGCAGAAATCAAATCATCACCGAAATTTTGGATCGAAACTGAGGCAGTGTATTTACAAATCCTACATGAAAATGGCAACTGTGGGCGTTTCTAATGGCAACAGCCAATAGTAGCTTCAATAACTAATTATTCAACTCATGCGACAGTTCTATTACATACGTAGTTTTCAAATAGTACAAATTATTTACAGCTCTTCTTGTCGCAATTACTAATTCGTATGTTTATAGGAATTAATCATAGAGCATGCTTTGTATACTCTCGCATACCACCCTCAACATGCTTTTCACTCTGGAGGGAAGCTGTTACCCGTGTTTGTACATCAACGACACGAGTTCCGGGGCAGCTAGTGTGACATATGAGTGTGGTACTTTTAAACAAGTTTCCGCAGTGCGAGGCGGAGAAAGAGTGCTGGAAAGTGCTAACTTGCTGCAAACTTATCTCCTCTGATGCCAGGGCGGGGTCAAAGCCCCGGAGAACTACCGCAAACGGAGACGAAAAAAATAACCCCGTTTATAATCTGCGGATTGTTGCAGTTGCTATAGCGGTGGAGAGGCCGAAAATTCGTCTTCTCTTCTGACCATGCTGCGGTATGAGCTCAGGAAGATATGGGTTTTGACCACGTGGCACGTGAAAATGTCAGAGCTCTCTCGACCTGACGTATGATGTCATTAATATCTGGAAAGGATGCCGGCGCTCTTTCTAACTTTTTCTTTCTTTGTATTTCTTATACCCTTCCCTTTGTTTCCTCCTTTGTTTCAGTTCCTCTATTTATATCTTTCTTGATCTCACTTTCATTCTATATTCTCACACTCTTACTTTGTTTTGCTGTGCATTTTCTTTAACTTCTCTACTTTCACTTTCTGTTATTGAACTTCTATTTTCATCTTTGTTTCTGTGCTGGCTCTCTCACTTTTTATTTTTATAAAGTTTCTGTATTTGCTCTATCATTCTTTGTTTTTGTATATCTTCTATCATTCTTTGTTTCTGTATTTCTTCTATCATAGTAGGTGAAACAGGCGATTCTGGACACGTCCTTTGACCTACTTTTCGCCTTACGACGTTTTACGCACTAAACTAACCTACAATGAGAGAAAAGAGGACAGAAAAAGCTCTGGCATCACTTTTTAAGCTATTTTTTTACCTTCAAAAAAAAAGAGAGAGGAGAGAGAGAAGAGAGAGAGGGACGAGTTAAACAACCGACAGTGCTGCCAATTTTCTCGCAGTGTTGCCAACCGCTTATTCGAAAAAATCACCAAGGTTTTTGGTCTAACCTAACCTAAAACAGCAAGGAGTTGGCAATTTTGCTTGAGAGTTCAGAAAACCGGAAGTGAGGCTCGGTGAGGCTCGCAGTGTTGCCAACATTTTACTCGAAAAAAAATCACCAAAGTTCTTGGTCTAACCTAACCTAAAGCAAGAAGCTGGCAATTTTGCTTGAGAGTTCTGCAACCGAAAATGGGACTCGCAGTGTTGTTAACTCCTCACTTGAAAAAAATCACCAAGGTTTTTGTCTTGGTCTAACCTAACCTAAAGCAAGAAGCTGGCAATCTTGCTTGAGGCTTGCCTTACAGTGCATAAAGCAAAATTGCCAACCTACTGGTATTTTTGCCATGGCCTTTTACAAAAAAGAGAGAGGAGAGAAAGAGGTGAGAGAGAGAGGAGAGAGAGAGAGGAGAGAGAGAGGGAAGAGTTAAACAACCGACAGCTGCCAACACCCAACCTAACCTAACCTAACCTAACCCACTCTAACCTAACCTAACCTAACCTAACCTAACCTAACCTACTCTAACCTAACCTACTCTAACCTAACCTAACCTAACCTAACCTAACCTAACCTAACCCACTCTAACCTAACCTAACCTAACCTAACCTAACCTAACCTAACCTAACCAGGTCTAACCTAGCCTAAAGCAAGGAGCTGGCAAGTTTACTTAAGACTTGCCTTATAGTGCATAAAGCAAGGTTGCCAACCTACTGGTATTTTTCCATAGCCTTTTACAAAAAAGAGAGAGAAGAGAGAGAGGGAAGAGCTAAACAGCCGACAGCCCACCTACAGCTTTTTTTTCCCTTGGTCTAACCTAGCCTAAAGCAAGGAGCTGGCAACTTTGCTTGAGGCTTGCCTTACAGTGCATAAAGCAATTTTTGCCAACCTACATATACTAAACAAGGAGAGCCGGCACTGCCGTAAAAGAGAGAGATGGATGGATGGGAACACTACACGGGTTCAACGTCATCAAATAAAAATCGCCTTAATGGTTTTTTCTTGTAAGGCGTGATCTCTATTTTCTCGCAGTGTTACCAACTCCTACCTACACTTTTTTTTTAGTTGGCAAGGGCTAGAGAGAGAGAAAAACTTATAGCTGGGAACAGTAATGAGGGAATGTGCCATATCGTAATTTTCCAACTCCGGCAATGTTTGTATATCGCGACCTTTGTAAACCTCTCTCTCTCTCGGGGGAACGATGTGCCACACACACACACACACACGCGCGTGCGCGTGTATTGTGACGCAAGCAAACAGACAAAATAATAATAATTGTTGTTTTTTTAGGATTCCTGGCCCCCATAACCCCGCCAGGAGTGCGTGGTGCCCAACCAAAAAAGTAAAAGTTTTCCCGTACGGCCTTCGAACGTAGAATTGATTGACGTGGGGGCGAATCTCTTCGGGGATGTTTTTCAATTTGACCTGCGAGAACAGGTGAGGCATGAAGTTGTCTATGAGTATCAAATTTGCTGCTGCGGGGAACGCGTATCCGCTTTTCTTCTTCACCACGTCGAATTTAAGGTAGAGGTCCACTCTATAAAAATAAACAAACCCGTCCCCTACGTCCACGTCGTATTCGATCTCTCTGTTTATTTTGTTCAAATTTCCGAACATAGGTTCTATTCATATTTTTACTCACGTATAGGCGTACATGATGAATCAGCAAACATATTTTTTCTAAGTCTTGCCGTTTCCAAGATAATCTTATTTCTGCTCGCCATTTTCGATTTCCGAGCATAGGTTCTATTCATATTTTACTCACATATAGGCGTACGTGACGAATCCGCAAACAGATTTCTCCTAAGTCTTACCGTTTCCAAGATAACGCCACTTCCGGTCGCTATTTTCGATTTCCGAGCATAGGTTCTATTCATACTTTTTCTCACATATAGGCGTACGTGACGAATCCGCAAACAGATTTTTTCTAAGTCTTGCTGTTTCCAAGATAACGCCACTTCCGGTCGCCATTTTGGATTTCCGAACATAGGTTCTATTCATACTTTTTCTTACATATAGGTGTACATGATGAATCACCAAACAGATTTCTCCTAAGTCTTACCGTTTCCAAGATAACGCCACTTCCGGTCGCCTTTTGGATTTCCGAGCATAGGTTCTATTCATACTTTTTCTCACATATAGGCGTACGTGACGAATCCGCAAACAGATTTCTCCTAAGTCTTACCGTTTCCAAGATAACGCCACTTCCGGTCGCCATTTTGGATTTCCGAGCATAGGTTCTATTCATACTTTTTCTCACGTATAGGTGTATGTGATGAAACCGCAAACAGATTTCTCCTAAGTTTTACTGTTTCCAAGATAACCCCACTTCCGGTCGCTATTTTGGATTTCCGAGCATAGGTTCTATTTATATTTTTTCTCACGTATAGGTGTACGTGATGAATCCGCAAACAGATTTCTCCTAAGTCTTACCGTTTCCAAGATAACGCCACTTCCGGTCGCTATTTTGGATTTTTGAACATAGGTTCTATTCATACTTTTTCTCACGTATAGGTGTACGTGATGAATCCGCAAACAGATTTCTCCTAAGTTTTACTGTTTCCAAGATAACGCCACTTCCGGTCGCCATTTTGGATTTCCGAACATAGGTTCTATTCATACTTTTACTCACGTATAGGTGTACGTGATGAATCCGCAAACAGATTTCTCCTAAGTTTTACTGTTTCCAAGATAACGCCACTTCCGGTCGCTATTTTGGATTTCCGAACATAGGTTCTATTCATATTTTTTCTCACGTATAGGTGTACATGATGAATCACCAAACAGATTTTTCCTAAGTTTTACCGTTTCCTAGATAACCCCACTTCCGGTCGCTATTTTCGATTTCCGAACATAGGTTCTATTCATATTTTTTCTCACGTATAGGTGTACGTGATGAATCCCCAAACAGATTTTTTGCTAAGTCATGAATTGGAGGGTTCTATGACAACCTATATTAATTCTCGTAAGAGAACAGAACGTGTCCTACGGGGCAAGTTAAGGGGCATGTGCATGGCCAAAGGGGAAGTTCCTTTGCGCGCTCAAGCATGATTTAATTTTATTATATTTTCAGATTGACCACAAAACAAGGTGTTGACAGGCAGTGTGTATATATATTGTAAGAAGATGTTTTATTATCAACCTCTACTTCTTGCAGTACATCCTGGACACAGCGTTGCAGGTTAACAAAGGATTTTTGGTCAGTATATATTTTTTTTCTTAAAACTGTTCGGTTACTCGCTCGTTCCTGACATCATACACAAAAGTTTTCTCCGCGATGAGGATGACGCTACACAGAGTGTCGGCAGGCAAGGCATCGTGGAACTCGCACACAATCTTGATGTTGGTGCGATCGTTAACAACCACCTGCCTTCTTTTAGATGTGTTGATGATGAACATGGGTCTGCGAGCTATGAACTCGTTTGGATTGTAGTACACGTCCACGTTACCGGAAGTCACTCGTTTGTAAGCTGTGTACGCCTCGTACAGTTTCAGGTAGTCCTCTTCTGCGATGTTTAGGTTGTAGTTCTCACGTGGGAAAACTTCGTTCCTGCCATTTTTGAGGTAAATGTTCTTAATCTTGCAGTTGTCGAACTGGCTTGAATTTTTCTCCTGATTGTTACCTCTTCCTGTCTGGAAGAGTACGACTGCAAACTCGGGCATGTCGTACCGAATGTTGTTGAATTGCGTGGTTACGTCAAATTCGAAATGGTTGCCGGAAGCAGGTTTTTGCACACACTGGTAGCCATAAAACTGAATGGACACTTGAGGATTCTTTAGGATGTCGGCTTTGTACTTGAGAGCATAGTTTGATTCGTATTCTACCACTGGCACGCGCAGCTCCATGGACCTTACAATACACTTGGCAGCGTCGGGTAGTGTGTTGGGAAGCAAGGTAGTCCCGTCCGGGCCCAAAGTGCTGTATCGCATCAGTGCGTCGTTGTCGTTGGCAGCTCTGCGAAAAGTGACGCGCAAACCACCCTTCCACATGATCTCCTTGTAGTCCGAGAAGAAACCGGGCAGCAGACGCATGGGAAACAGTACTGTGTGACTTTGAGTTTTGATTTTTGTACCTGCCTCGAATCCCCCTGCCTGGTAGTATGCAGCATCGGTCTTGGAGAGTTTCAGTGTTCCCACGGCAGTCGAGGTAATCCCGGGGTAGTCAACCCTATCGATGACGGTGCCGTGCTTTCTAACTTCCACCTGTGAGAATAGGTACGGTACAAAATTATCTACGAGTCTTAGGTTTGCGTTGGCAAGAAATGCTTCGCCGTTGTCTCTCTTCACTACATCAAACTTGACGTACAAATCAGCTCTGTGAGGGTGAATGAATCCATCCCCGACGTCCACATCGTATTCTATCTCTCGATTCGCTTCGTTAAGGTTGGCAAACGTGCGACGGTTGGGAGGGAAGGACTGCAACTCGTAACTTTCGATTTGTTCCATGATGGCTATTTATTATATGTTAATCTCCACGACGGTAGTGGTCGCGGCTCCTGCAAAATCAACCACCTCCCTCTTCTTGTCTGTCACTGCTAATTCTATGTTGTCTATGCGATTACGAGATACAGGAAAGTATATCGGTGGGGAGGGTGTGTAGATAATTGGCTCCATGAATTTAGAGTTTGGTTTGAACGTAGCGATAATACCTGTCTGCTTGTGACTCCCTGGGATGCCGTCAGAGGATTTGGTGATCATACCTTGATTATTTTTTTACAGAGCAGTTCGGGTAGGTTGTTATTTATAGACCCCACCCCAATTTTTTTTTTGTTTTGTGTTCATGGCGATGGTCGTACCTAATGCGGCGACCCATTCGCCCAGCGAGATGTCTCTGCTGACGAGTCTCCCGAAAGCTGCGTGCTCTAACTTTCTGTCAGCATCATGACGTACATCGAGATCGGTATTGGTATTGTAGGCAATATCGTGATCCTTGCATGCAGCATCCAGGGGATTCACACCCTTGTCGCCTCTCTTTAGTCGCTGTTCGAGTTTGATACCGGGACCGCGGTACTGGTAACCTGGCAAGTGCATCTTGAAGGGTAGCTTGTTGATGATGTCGTTCACGAGACCTCGACCTTCGGCCACGTTCCAAAATTTCGGAGGTAGGGTGTTGATGATTTTGATGAGGTACCCTATGCCTTTGTCGTCATTCACAATGAAGTTGGCAAGCTTGGAGCTAACCATGTCCACAATTCCTACCTTCTCGTTGCGAAAGTTGCTGTTGCCTGCATTCTCCTCTCCTGCAATAACCAACAACCTGTCTATGAGCTTGCGCACGTCGTCAACCCACACAAACTCTTTGGGCAGGTTGTTGTAGAGTTTGACGCCGCTGCCTGTTTTGACCTGGTTCCATATCGGCTTGATGAGGTTCTTGTATTTTTCGCCGCTGCTAGATTTGACGCGATTCTGCGTAGCGTCGTTGTTTTGGTACAAGGCATCCGTCATGATCAAAATTTCCTTGTAACTTTGGTAATCTTCGTCTGTGTAATCTCTTGGCTGCTTTTTTGGTGATGAGTTCCCACTGTCCAACCGTACCGGGATACCTGTTCCAGCTGTTTTCCTCACCCAAATTGACTTTCACGTTGTCACCCTCGAACGTGACTTTCGATTTTTCGATTTTCCAAACCACGCCCTCGTTGAGTTCCATGGTTGGGTACAATCCGAAAACCTCGTTTTTCTCGAACTAAACTCAACGGCCTGTTGATCAATCAATTTTCGGAACGTTGCTCTTCTTGCTGGAACAGTGACGATTTCGGATTCGCGACGATCGACATGACGAGGAAACCCAACGACGGAAAATACAAAAACAAAATTAACGACTTTCTAAACGTTGCAACGTTGCAACGTTTAGAAAGTCGTTAATTTTGTTTTTGTATTTTCCGTCGTTGGGTTTCCTCGTCATGTCGATCGTCGCTAATCCGAAATCGTCACTGTTCCAGCAAGAAGAGCAACGTTCCGAAAATTGATTGATCAACAGGCCGTTGAGTTTAGTTCGAGAAAAACGAGGTTTTCGGATTGTACCCAACCATGGAACTCAACGAGGGCGTGGTTTGGAAAATCGAAAAATCGAAAGTCACGTTCGAGGGTGACAACGTGAAAGTCAATTTGGGTGAGGAAAACAGCTGGAACAGGTATCCCGGTACGGTTGGACAGTGGGAACTCATCACCAAAAAAGCAGCCAAGAGATTACACAGACGAAGATTACCAAAGTTACAAGGAAATTTTGATCATGACGGATGCCTTGTACCAAAACAACGACGCTACGCAGAATCGCGTCAAATCTAGCAGCGGCGAAAAATACAAGAACCTCATCAAGCCGATATGGAACCAGGTCAAAACAGGCAGCGGCGTCAAACTCTACAACAAACTGCCCAAAGAGTTTGTGTGGGTTGACGACGTGCGCAAGCTCATAGACAGGTTGTTGGTTATTGCAGGAGAGGAGAATGCAGGCAACAGCAACTTTCGCAACGAGAAGGTAGGAATTGTGGACATGGTTAGCTCCAAGCTTGCCAACTTCATTGTGAATGACGACAAAGGCATAGGGTACCTCATCAAAATCATCAACACCCTACCTCCGAAATTTTGGAACGTGGCCGAAGGTCGAGGTCTCGTGAACGACATCATCAACAAGCTACCCTTCAAGATGCACTTGCCAGGTTACCAGTACCGCGGTCCCGGTATCAAACTCGAACAGCGACTAAAGAGAGGCGACAAGGGTGTGAATCCCCTGGATGCTGCATGCAAGGATCACGATATTGCCTACAATACCAATACCGATCTCGATGTACGTCATGATGCTGACAGAAAGTTAGAGCACGCAGCTTTCGGGAGACTCGTCAGCAGAGACATCTCGCTGGGCGAATGGGTCGCCGCATTAGGTACGACCATCGCCATGAACACAAAGCAAAAAAAAAAAATTGGGGAGGGGTCTATAAATAACAACCTACCCGAACTGCTCTGTAAAAAAATAATCAAGGTATGATCACCAAATCCTCTGACGGCATCCCAGGGAGTCACAAGCAGACAGGTATTATCGCTACGTTCAAACCAAACTCTAAATTCATGGAGCCAATTATCTACACACCCTCCCCACCGATATACTTTCCTGTATCTCGTAATCGCATAGACAACATAGAATTAGCAGTGACAGACAAGAAGAGGGAGGTGGTTGATTTTGCAGGAGCCGCGACCACTACCGTCGTGGAGATTAACATATAATAAATAGCCATCATGGAACAAATCGAAAGTTACGAGTTGCAGTCCTTCCCTCCCAACCGTCGCACGTTTGCCAACCTTAACGAAGCGAATCGAGAGATAGAATACGATGTGGACGTCGGGGATGGATTCATTCACCCTCACAGAGCTGATTTGTACGTCAAGTTTGATGTAGTGAAGAGAGACAACGGCGAAGCATTTCTTGCCAACGCAAACCTAAGACTCGTAGATAATTTTGTACCGTACCTATTCTCACAGGTGGAAGTTAGAAAGCACGGCACCGTCATCGATAGGGTTGACTACCCCGGGATTACCTCGACTGCCGTGGGAACACTGAAACTCTCCAAGACCGATGCTGCATACTACCAGGCAGGGGGATTCGAGGCAGGTACAAAAATCAAAACTCAAAGTCACACAGTACTGTTTCCCATGCGTCTGCTGCCCGGTTTCTTCTCGGACTACAAGGAGATCATGTGGAAGGGTGGTTTGCGCGTCACTTTTCGCAGAGCTGCCAACGACAACGACGCACTGATGCGATACAGCACTTTGGGCCCGGACGGGACTACCTTGCTTCCCAACACACTACCCGACGCTGCCAAGTGTATTGTAAGGTCCATGGAGCTGCGCGTGCCAGTGGTAGAATACGAATCAAACTATGCTCTCAAGTACAAAGCCGACATCCTAAAGAATCCTCAAGTGTCCATTCAGTTTTATGGCTACCAGTGTGTGCAAAAACCTGCTTCCGGCAACCATTTCGAATTTGACGTAACCACGCAATTCAACAACATTCGGTACGACATGCCCGAGTTTGCAGTCGTACTCTTCCAGACAGGAAGAGGTAACAATCAGGAGAAAAATTCAAGCCAGTTCGACAACTGCAAGATTAAGAACATTTACCTCAAAAATGGCAGGAACGAAGTTTTCCCACGTGAGAACTACAACCTAAACATCGCAGAAGAGGACTACCTGAAACTGTACGAGGCGTACACAGCTTACAAACGAGTGACTTCCGGTAACGTGGACGTGTACTACAATCCAAACGAGTTCATAGCTCGCAGACCCATGTTCATCATCAACACATCTAAAAGAAGGCAGGTGGTTGTTAACGATCGCACCAACATCAAGATTGTGTGCGAGTTCCACGATGCCTTGCCTGCCGACACTCTGTGTAGCGTCATCCTCATCGCGGAGAAAACTTTTGTGTATGATGTCAGGAACGAGCGAGTAACCGAACAGTTTTAAGAAAAAAAATATATACTGACCAAAAATCCTTTGTTAACCTGCAACGCTGTGTCCAGGATGTACTGCAAGAAGTAGAGGTTGATAATAAAACATCTTCTTACAATATATATACACACTGCCTGTCAACACCTTGTTTTGTGGTCAATCTGAAAATATAATAAAATTAAATCATGCTTGAGCGCGCAAAGGAACTTCCCCTTTGGCCATGCACATGCCCCTTAACTTGCCCCGTAGGACACGTTCTGTTCTCTTACGAGAATTAATATAGGTTGTCATAGAACCCTCCAATTCATGACTTAGCAAAAAATCTGTTTGGGGATTCATCACGTACACCTATACGTGAGAAAAAATATGAATAGAACCTATGTTCGGAAATCGAAAATAGCGACCGGAAGTGGGGTTATCTAGGAAACGGTAAAACTTAGGAAAAATCTGTTTGGTGATTCATCATGTACACCTATACGTGAGAAAAAGTATGAATAGAACCTATGTTCGGAAATCCAAAATAGCGACCGGAAGTGGCGTTATCTTGGAAACAGTAAAACTTAGGAGAAATCTGTTTGCGGATTCATCACGTACACCTATACGTGAGTAAAAGTATGAATAGAACCTATGTTCGGAAATCCAAAATAGCGACCGGAAGTGGCGTTATCTTGGAAACAGTAAAACTTAGGAGAAATCTGTTTGCGGATTCATCACGTACACCTATACGTGAGAAAAAGTATGAATAGAACCTATGTTCAAAAATCCAAAATGGCGACCGGAAGTGGCGTTATCTTGGAAACGGTAAGACTTAGGAGAAATCTGTTTGCGGATTCATCACGTACACCTATACGTGAGAAAAAATATAAATAGAACCTATGCTCGGAAATCCGAAATAGGGGTCAGAAGTGGGGTTATCTTGGAAACAGTAAAACTTAGGAGAAATCTGTTTGCGGTTTCATCACATACACCTATACGTGAGAAAAAGTATGAATAGAACCTATGCTCGGAAATCCAAAATGGCGACCGGAAGTGGCGTTATCTTGGAAACGGTAAGACTTAGGAGAAATCTGTTTGGTGATTCATCATGTACACCTATATGTAAGAAAAAGTATGAATAGAACCTATGTTCGGAAATCCAAAATGGCGACCGGAAGTGGCGTTATCTTGGAAACAGCAAGACTTAGAAAAAATCTGTTTGCGGATTCGTCACGTACGCCTATATGTGAGAAAAAGTATGAATAGAACCTATGCTCGGAAATCGAAAATAGCGACCGGAAGTGGCGTTATCTTGGAAACGGTAAGACTTAGGAGAAATCTGTTTGCGGATTCGTCACGTACGCCTATATGTGAGTAAAATATGAATAGAACCTATGCTCGGAAATCGAAAATGGCGAGCAGAAATAAGATTATCTTGGAAACGGCAAGACTTAGAAAAAATATGTTTGCTGATTCATCATGTACGCCTATACGTGAGTAAAAATATGAATAGAACCTATGTTCGGAAATTTGAACAAAATAAACAGAGAGATCGAATACGACGTGGACGTAGGGGACGGGTTTGTTTATTTTTATAGAGTGGACCTCTACCTTAAATTCGACGTGGTGAAGAAGAAAAGCGGATACGCGTTCCCCGCAGCAGCAAATTTGATACTCATAGACAACTTCATGCCTCACCTGTTCTCGCAGGTCAAATTGAAAAACATCCCCGAAGAGATTCGCCCCCACGTCAATCAATTCTACGTTCGAAGGCCGTACGGGAAAACTTTTACTTTTTTGGTTGGGCACCACGCACTCCTGGCGGGGTTATGGGGGCCAGGAATCCTAAAAAAACAACAATTATTATTATTTTGTCTGTTTGCTTGCGTCACAATACACGCGCACGCGTGTGTGTGTGTGTGTGTGTGGCACATCGTTCCCCCGAGAGAGAGAGAGGTCTACAAAGGTCGCGATATACAAACATTGCCGGAGTTGGAAAATTACGATATGGCACATTCCCTCATTACTGTTCCCAGCTATAAGTTTTTCTCTCTCTCTAGCCCTTGCCAACTAAAAAAAAAAAGTGTAGGTAGGAGTTGGTAACACTGCGAGAAAATAGAGATCACGCCTTACAAGAAAAAACCATTAAGGCGATTTTTATTTGATGACGTTGAACCCGTGTAGTGTTCCCATCCATCCATCTCTCTCTTTTACGGCAGTGCCGGCTCTCCTTGTTTAGTATATGTAGGTTGGCAAAAATTGCTTTATGCACTGTAAGGCAAGCCTCAAGCAAAGTTGCCAGCTCCTTGCTTTAGGCTAGGTTAGACCAAGGGAAAAAAAAGCTGTAGGTGGGCTGTCGGCTGTTTAGCTCTTCCCTCTCTCTCTTCTCTCTCTTTTTTGTAAAAGGCTATGGCAAAAATACCAGTAGGTTGGCAACCTTGCTTTATGCACTGTAAGGCAAGTCTTAAGTAAACTTGCCAGCTCCTTGCTTTAGGCTAGGTTAGACCTGGTTAGGTTAGGTTAGGTTAGGTTAGGTTAGGTTAGGTTAGGTTAGGTTAGGTTAGGTTAGGTTAGAGTGGGTTAGGTTAGGTTAGGTTAGGTTGGGTGTTGGCAGCTGTCGGTTGTTTAACTCTTCCCTCTCTCTCTCCTCTCTCTCTCTCTCCTCTCTCTCTCACCTCTTTCTCTCCTCTCTCTTTTTTGTAAAAGGCCATGGCAAAAATACCAGTAGGTTGGCAATTTTGCTTTATGCACTGTAAGGCAAGCCTCAAGCAAGATTGCCAGCTTCTTGCTTTAGGTTAGGTTAGACCAAGACAAAAACCTTGGTGATTTTTTTCAAGTGAGGAGTTAACAACACTGCGAGTCCCATTTTCGGTTGCAGAACTCTCAAGCAAAATTGCCAGCTTCTTGCTTTAGGTTAGGTTAGACCAAGAACTTTGGTGATTTTTTTTCGAGTAAAATGTTGGCAACACTGCGAGCCTCACCGAGCCTCACTTCCGGTTTTCTGAACTCTCAAGCAAAATTGCCAACTCCTTGCTGTTTTAGGTTAGGTTAGACCAAAAACCTTGGTGATTTTTTCGAATAAGCGGTTGGCAACACTGCGAGAAAATTGGCAGCACTGTCGGTTGTTTAACTCGTCCCTCTCTCTCTTCTCTCTCTCCTCTCTCTTTTTTTTTTGAAGGTAAAAAAATAGCTTAAAAAGTGATGCCAGAGCTTTTTCTGTCCTCTTTTCTCTCATTGTAGGTTAGTTTAGTGCGTAAAACGTCGTAAGGCGAAAAGTAGGTCAAAGGACGTGTCCAGAATCGCCTGTTTCACCTACTTATCATTCTTTGTGTATTTCTTCTATCATTCTTTGTTTCTGTATTTCTTCTATAATTCCTTGTTTCCGTATTTCTTCTATCATTCTATGCTTCTATTTTTCTTCTATCATTCTTTGTTTCTGTATTTCTTCTATCATTCTTTGTTGTGCATAATAACTAGAGTCCGGATTTATATGTAATTACATATTCTATTCCTTTATACCTTGAACAGGAAAATGTCAACGAATTATACAGTACAACTGACATGATTTTGCATAAGTTTTGTGTTACATATTTGCCAGGATATTACATATTTTACATATTTGCTAATTCACTTTACATAAAATAACATATTTCGGTAATTTTCCTATATTTATCCTTTTTCCTATATTTTCGATCTCTGAAACATGATTATGAAAATTTGTAGCTCATGTGATGTCATATTTTCTAATCAATGATATGCATAGTGCTTTTGGTCACCTAAAATTGACCGGAAGACCAAAACAATATGGAAACTGTTATCTATCAAAATAAGCTGGAGTTATCCCCTCCCCCTCCTTCCCTTCTGGTTACATATTTTCGTTTCGCTTTTAGGTTTAGGCAAAGCACCTAGAATCTTGGCAAGAAGGTTACTTTCCTGTACACAATATGTTCCCTTGTGCAAAATGTACCAAAGTAGGTTTTATTTTCATACGATTGTTCTTTCTGTAGATGGTTTCTATTTACAATTTGTTTCGAAAGTTACAAATAGCTCTTTTACATATTTACATATTCTACAATAAGTTGCTATGTGAAAAGTAATTCATAACAAAATAGGTTTCTTAGTACACGTTGCTGTGCTTTTCGAGTCGATAAATTTGATACAAGTTTTATCTTTAACAAAACAAATTATTCCTTAAAATTATGTTGAATATGTTCAAATAACATAATTATCTAGCAGAATTCTTGAAATTGCTTGGATACTCGATTATTATTAATATTACATATTCTTTGATACTACATATTTAGCTATATATCCTTTCGATAATTCATACTTAGGTACATATGAATTATTGTTACATACTTTGTACTTTGATATTACATAAAAATCCGGGTTCTAATAAAAACCTTTCGAACAATATTAAAACACTAGCGCCCCGAAGTAAACAGACGTTAGCCATAAAATACTATTTGCTAAACAGAACACTATATAGGTGGATTTCATGTGACGTCAGGAAGCGCACAGCCGCCATGTTTGCGGCTAATTTTATCCGTCGTTTGCAAGGATATATCCACCACGTAGCGTTCATATGCTTACAAGAACTAGCCTCAATCATGGCTGCTCGACGCAACAATGCAACAGTTTGTGACGTAAGTGAAACACACTTATAGTCTAACTGAATTCATGGAAAATACAGGAAGACAAGATAGACACAAATCTTTAATACCATAATACCTTTAGTTATTACTAAATTTAATTATGCCATATTTATTCATTATCATTTCTTTTAACTTTTTATAAATTACTTTATACTGTTTATAACATATATGCCCTCACGTATGAAATATTGTATCTCTTTTTGTGTATTATATTTTTTATGTAACTTCTTAGGATATCTCATACTCTTATCATTTTAAACCATTTGTAGACAAAACTCTTAATACTCAACTTGTTACCCTTGACATTATCCATGTCTATGTATCATAGGTTTTCGGAAATAAATATTATTATTATTATTATCAATCTCTACGAAGCGGAAAAGAGATTGCGGATGCATTTGCTCGTCATTTCAAGTCGGTCTATAGCGATGACAAATCAAGCTACGAAACAACATTCCCCCTGCATAACACTAACGAACTATTGGACATGCTCCATATTGGTGAAATTTCCCTAAATGACGTGAAAGATGCAATAAAATCACTAAAACCGAAAAGATTTGTTGGTACGTGATAAAAGGATGCTCGGAAAGCCTTAAGTACCCGCTACACATCTTATTCAACCTTTCACTCTCCACCTACGTTTTCCCGGAAATGTGGAAGCTTTCTGAGGTGTGTCGCGTACCAAAGACCTCCGACAAAGCTGATATCAACAACTATAGGCCAGACGCTCTTATTTCAACTCCTGCTAAATCTTCGAACAAATCTTATGTAAATACATTTCCAGGCACCTTTATCTGATACTGTCCCCTCACCAGCATGGATTAATACTTAAACGGTCCATTGTAACTAATTTATTGGAAATCTCCGACTTTATAACCTTGATGCTGGGCAGGAAAGGGCAAGTTGATGTAATTTATACTGATTTTTCAAAGGCGTTCGATCTTGTTGACCATGATACATTTCTCCAAAAGCTTCACCATCTTAACCTCTCAGCCCGTGTTTTAAAACTTATCTCCTCCTACCTGAAAGACCGAAAACAGTATGTTAGATATGATAATAGCATGCCTACTGTATTTCAGACCTCCTCGGGTGTCCCTCAAGGATCGAACCTTGGACCACTGCTATTTCTTGTGATTGTTAACGATCTCCCAGCATGCCTGCTACATTCCAAGAAACTCCTGTACGCGGATGACCTGAAAATATTTAAGTCTATAACGAACGATAATGATACCTTGGAACTGCAAAAAGACATTGAAAATCTTGTAGAATGGTGCGCTCAAAACAAACTAAAACTCAATTTTAACAAATGCAAAATTATGACTTTCGAAAGAACCAACTCTATACGCACACTTACACAATCAGTGGCCACATGTTAGACAGAGTTTCTAGTTATAAAAATCTTGGTGTTCAGCTTGAAGAAAATAACATTTTCCGAAAGCACATCGACCGCATTGTAGCAGAAGGGTACCGAAACCTTGGGTTTATAATGAGAATGGGAAACGACTTTAAGAAGTCAGAAACGTTCCAAATGCTATACAATACCTACGTAAGGTCGAAATTGGAATGCGCGTCTATCGTCTGGTCCCCACAAAACCTAAATGAAACCAGCAGAATAGAGAATGTACAAAACAAGTGCCTTCGATTCCTAAGACTGAAAAAAAACGGCGTTTACCCCAAATATACTCCTGTGTCGCCCCTGTCAACACATGATTTTTCAAGCAAAAAACTATTCATTCTGTATTATGTTAATCTATGTTGGAATCTTTTCTTTAAAAATGTGTTATTGTTAATGGGTAATGAATTGTTTAACTTAAATGTTGAAACTATAGAAATATTAAACAACTATGTAATAACCATGGTAAATTGTAAACAACAATATGATATAAAAGAGCTAGATTTTTGTAAGTCTGCGGGACATTCTCCTGGTTGCCGAAAGGTTGATGGTTCAGGGGACGTTGGGGAATATCTTGCTTCAATCTTCGGATTGGCTGGAGTACTTGTACACCATTTGGCGGATATTCACAAACCCAACTCTGAATAAGGTGTTCTCCTGCATCATCAAAAGACCAGGGTTTTAAACTTCGGTATAACTAATAGGTTTAGGCCTACAAGTTATACCGGGTGAATTGTCTGTTTGGAAAAGTGTTTGTATAACATCATCAGTTTAAATAAATCTTCGAGTAAAAGATCTTAAGGATCTTTCATTTCAACCTTGCATAGGTGATAATTAAAAATAAATCCTGCACCACAGACCACGCAAGGGCTTGGTCCTACTAACCCTTAGAAGCCATTGAGAAGTCCGATAAAAGGGTTGTAACCGGACTAACATAAAGCCCTAAAGGCAGAAGGTGCGTGTCAGTGATTTTTGGCGACCGTGACCAGGACCATCGAAGCAACCACCTGTGGATCTTCGTGGCCCAGCAGAAGAAGAAGAAGCCTGTTCCAGAAACAGAAGAAGAAGCCTGTTCCAGAAACTGAAGCAGAAGCTTGTTCCAGAAACTGAAGCAGAAGCCTGTTCCAGAAACTGAAGAAGAAGGCTATTCCAGAAACAGAAGAAGCAAAGATGATAGGTTCCCAGAGACCTTTGACCAGGCAGCAAAAGGAGAGGCTCGTTTGCTGTACGAATGAAGAAAAGAAGGAGGAAACCTTATTACCATGCTCCAGCTGCAACAGATACGTTCATGAAAGTTGCGCACAAAAAACCCCAGGATCTGACGTAGCAGCAGAGGTAGACGTTAAATGTAGACAGTGCGTGGAAAAACAAGTTACGCCAATCCCAACAGATGATAGTTGGAGGAAAATGATGATCTCCTTTATGACTGATTTTAAGAAAGAAAAAGAAACAGAAAAAGAGCAGAGATTAAAAGACAAGAAAGAAGATGATCAGAAATTTGCACGTTTGATCGAGAAGCTAGAGGAACGTGAAGCTGAACAGGGGATGCGAAGACAGATAGAGAAAGAAGAAGAAAAAGAGCAAAGATTAAAAGAAAAAGAGGCAGAAAAAGAGCAAAGATTAAAAGAAAAAGAAGCAGAAAGAGAGCAGAGATTAAAAGACAAGGAAGAAGAAAAAGAGCAAAGATTAAAGGACAAGGAAGAAAATGACCAAAAGTTTGCACGTTTGATTGAAACCTTGGGTGAAAGAGATACTGAACAGAAAGCAGAAAGAGAAAGAGAACGAGAAATAAGTGACCAAAAGTTCGCACGTTTGATTGAAACCTTGGGTGAAAGAGATGCTGAACAGAAAGCAGAAAGAGAAAGAGAACGAGAAATGAGTAAGAAAATGTTTGAAGATTTTAAAATAAATTTAGGAAAAGAAATATCCGAAGCGATAGCTGAAATCAGAAAAGAGAGAGACGAAAAATATGAAGAACTAGTGGAAAGAAGGAGAGAAGATCGGCAAATAGATGATGACCGTTTTAAACAGCTACAAGAAAGTCTGAACCAAGAAATAAAGAATCGAGAGGACAAGGATAATGAAAACTGCGGCTTACTAACCGAGCTGAAGGAAAGTCAGAGGGAAATATCCGTAAATTTGGAAAGTGAAATAAGAAAAACGAATGAGGTCCAAACACAACAAGTGGAAATTATAAAAACGTTAACCTCAAATTTGCAGACCTTACAGCTAGGCAAGGAGAATAGGAATGAAGAGATGGAAACTCTGCCAAAGAGGATATGTGTAAGAACCTCTTGCTCCTCACATTCTTCCAGTTCCGAATCTCCCGAACATTCTGAACCATGCCAAAGAAAGAAACGAAAAAGGAGTGGCGGAATGAGACGAACTAGAGACTACGCTACGGAAAAAATGGTAGAAGATAATTCCTACTTAAACCATTCATCCAATCGGATTCTCCGAATGTCTGACGTCAATTCCCTCACCAAGTTTAATGGAGAAATCAATTCAGTATCTGCTGAAAGGTACCTGGAGGAGATAAATACTTATATGGATTTAATGAAAATGCCCATGATGTATCGACTAAAGGTCCTTCCTTCGCTAATGGTGGGTAAAGCCAAGGCTTGGTTTATGGCAAACGAAAAGAGATGGAAAACTTTTGAACATTTCCGCTCTGCATTTAGGAAGCAATACGCATCACCTGAAGCAAAACAAAGGGAAATGAATACCCTGAGGAATAAACATTATAGCAAAGGTGCAGGGTTATCATTGGAAGAATATTGCTGGGAGGTATATGCAGCATACTGCAATCTGACGGAAACCATCAACCAATCGGAAGTGCTGAACTTAATCATTGGCCAGTTACCTTCACGAGTGCGACAACTGGTACTAACTCGAGATCCCGCCAACATAGACCAACTCACGAATTTCCTGGGAAAGTTCGAAGCGTCTGAACAAATGGAAGGATGGAAAGCCGATCACCAACGAACTGATGAACGGAGAAATCCTCAACCTCGAGTCAGGAATCTAGAGCTATCCCGGAGGAATAGAGGAGAAGAAGATAAGAGGCCCACACCGATCAACCAGAGGTTTAATGGAAATCTAAGATTCCAAAGGAAGGATTCCTATAGAAGGACATTCTGGAATAAGAACCAGAATCAAGGGAACTGGAACCAGTCTCGAAAGAAAGAATGTGGAATACAGACTGACGAAATTCCAGAAGACTGTGCTTTGAACCCTAGAGCACCTGTATGGGAAATTCCCTCCGCTATTAAAGCTCCTTCTTGGGATATTCCCTCTACCAGTCGAGCAAATTTAAACCAGAGGTCGTTGTAGATGAAGCTCTCCCTTCTACAACGCGACACAATCTTGATGTTTGTGAGAGCGAAGAAGACAAACTAATTACTAATGAAAATTTAGATGTTTTATATTTAGATATAAATTCTTATCCAAATTCAGAAGAAGAGAAATTGTTTAATGTTTTCGAAGTAACTGGGAATTGCAGCAAGAAGCCAGAAATTCTAATAGAAGTTTTAGGATTAAACATAAGATGTACTTTGGATACAGGAAGCGAGTGCACTGTCATGAATTATAATGTTTGGGAAAAGCTCCGAGAGAGATTACCAGGCTTGAAATTGCAAAGATGTCCAGGAATAAGGTTAAAAGATTTTGTTGGACATGAGAGGTCCCGAATTGTGGGGTACCGAACCATTCTTTTTGAGATTGCAGGGCACACTTTTGAGGACCAAGTCTATGTGGTAAAGAATTTAGAAGCCGATTTGTTATTCGGATATCCTTTCTTCAAAAGATACAAAGTCAATTTAGATGCAGGTGCGAACAAATTATATCTAACGGTAAAGGGACAAGTCGTGGAAGAAACTTTGATTCCAGATAGTCAAGGAAATAGTGTTGAAGCAATAAATGATAAGACTTCGTATGTAAAACTATTAGTGACGGAAAAGGAATCTCAGTTAGACAAGTGGTCCGCATCCGAGGAAGATATGAAGAAGAAAGCATTTGCTCCAGAATTGTTAGATCAAAGGGAGAAAGAGAAGCTATTTCGAATATTAACTGAGTATCGCCCTATATTCTCCGACAAACCAGGACTTGCAAAAAACCATACCTGTGAAATTTTGTTAAGCACCAACCAACCAGTGTTTTCATTACCTTATCCCGTTCCGATGTCGAAACGTGAAAAATTAGAAGAAGAGTTAAATAAATGGAATGAATGGGGAGTAATTCGAAATTGTAACTCTCCTTACATGAATCCAATGCTAGTGGTGGACAAACCCGACGGATCAGTAAGACCCTGCATTGACTTCAGGAAATTAAATAAAACAATTATAGTTCCTAAAAGTACGGTGCCGCGACTTCAAGAAGCTCTACAAAAGTTTCAGGGTAAAAAATATTTTTCGTGCTTTGACCTGGCTTCAGGTTACCTTCAAGTTCCTATTAAACCAGAGCACCAGAAGTTCACCGCCTTCTCCTACAAAGGTCGAGCGTGGTGTTTTACCAGGATGCCATTCGGATTATCGAACGCTGTAGCCATTTTTATGCACACGATGCATAGCCTTTTCGAGCCTTGGACAGAAGATTTTCTCACTGTCTATATAGACGACCTTCTCATTTTTGACGAAACTCTAGAAGAACATTTTCAGCACATACAATTCGTATTAGAAAAGTTGCAGAGTGAAGGATTCACTATAAAGTTAAAAAAATGTGAATTTATCAAACCAGAGATAAAATACTTAGGCCATCTTGTGTCAGGAAGGTGTATCAGAATAGATCCAAAAAGAGATGAAGCCATCTTAAAATTTCCACGTCCAAAAACGAGGAAACACCTTCAACAATTTCTGGGTTTAGTTAACTGGCGACGTAGGTTTGTGAGAGACCTAGCGTCAAAAACTGCCGTTCTAGAAGAACTACTAGAAAAGGGTAGACAATGGGAATGGGACAACCGAAAAGAAAGAGTTTTTCAGTCACTAAAGCAGGAGTTAGTAAAACTTCCTGCATTAGCTCAACCAGACTTCCAACGGCCATTCCAGCTGATGTGTGATGCTTCTAGCATTGGGCTAGGTTCAATATTGTTCCAAGAACAAACAGAACAAAAGGGAAACTTAGAAGATATTAGTATAATTCAATACGCCAGCAGAAAGTTAAAACCCGCTGAGAAAAATTACACAACCCAAGAGATAGAATGCCTAGCCATCATATTTGGGATTGAACATTTTAAAGTATACCTTTACGGCACAAGGTTTAGGATCTATTCTGACCACAAAAATCTGGTATGGTTGGAGAACAGTAAAAACTGGAATGCTCGATTGACACGGTGGGCTTTAAAGTTGCAGCAATATGAATATGAGATAATCTACATCCAGGGGCAAAACAATGGGATCGCAGATGTTCTTAGCCGATATCCTGTTCCTGAAGATCAACCTACCGAACTAACTCGAGAGAGCCAGACTTATAATGTATGGAATCTTATAAAACCTTTGGAGGAACTAGAACTAGACAAATGGAAAAGGGAACAACGGGAAGATCCATTTTGTAGACTTAAGCTGGAGGAGGCCCGAAGTAATGATGGAAACTCAACCAAGTATAACTTACATTACGACTTACTGTTCTTCCAAGAAAAAAGTGAGCGAAAGTTTAAAAGATTAGTAGTGCCGGCACAACTAAAAGGAGAAGTACTCAGGTCCGAACATGATGATACTGGACATTTTGGTTTCAACAAAACTTACAAGAAAATAAAAGACAGGCTCTTTTGGGAAAACATGAAAACGGAAATAGCCCAGTATATACGAGAATGCTTAACTTGTTCTAAAAACAAACCTGATAAAAAAGGCCTATCCAAACAAAAATTAACCACCACAAATCGAAAGCCTCATGAAGTATTATCCATTGATTTGATCGGAAAACTACCAAAATCGTCTTACTATTACTATCTGCTCACTATGATAGATGTCGGAAGTAGGTTCATGATGGCATATCCACTACGTACAGCTAGCACCAGGGAGATAATAAGTAAATTAGAAAGCGGATACTTACTTCATTGTCCTAAGCCGGAGTATATACTGTCAGATCGAGGAAGTCAATTCACCTCGAAGAAATGGTATCAGTTTGCAAAAAAACACTCACTTGTAGCAGTTCACACCACTCCTTATCACCCTGCGGGCAACATTGTGGAAAGAACGAATCAGGAGATAGTTAGGTTAATTAGGACCTTTTGTCATAATTCACATCAGGATTGGCACAAATTTATATCGAAAATCTGTTGGATATTGAATTGCTCTGTGTCAGGAGAAACTGGGTATGCTCCCTTAGAGCTTTTCTACAATAAACCGGTGAAAATTAGTATTTTGAAACAAATAAATTGGCCACAAAACGATGGTTTTCAAGATCTACCGTGGAAGGATAAACTTTTCCATGCTCAGTCTAATAATCTTCGAAGAAAGGAACAAAGACTACAAAAGAGCAATCTTAGGGCCTACGAGCTACTTAAAGGGGACTTGGTGCTAAAAAAGTCACACAAGCTAAGTTCCGCTAAAGATAATGTCATTTCCAAATTTTTCGAATGTTTTACTGGACCATTTATAGTAAACGAGATCAGAAACAATGCCGCGGAATTGCTAAACCCATGGACTCAAGAAGATTCTGGAAAGGAAAATTTCCAAAATTTAAAAAAGATAAATTGCACTCCTGAGAGAAAATCGGAATTACTGAAATTATGGAAACCATAGTGGTCATTATACCTACCTGTATTCACAATCTTGGAAAAGATTCAAGACTAATTTGACAGTTGTTTACGTTGAGATGTTTAAAAAACAAAAATTAAATAACGTTAGCTTGTATTTCTTTTTGTTTTTCTTTTTGGGGAACGCTATGTGTCGCCCCTGTCAACACATGATTTTTCAAGCAAAAAACTATTCATTCTGTATTATGTTAATCTATGTTGGAATCTTTTCTTTAAAAATGTGTTATTGTTAATGGGTAATGAATTGTTTAACTTAAATGTTGAAACTATAGAAATATTAAACAACTATGTAATAACCATGGTAAATTGTAAACAACAATATGATATAAAAGAGCTAGATTTTTGTAAGTCTGCGGGACATTCTCCTGGTTGCCGAAAGGTTGATGGTTCAGGGGACGTTGGGGAATATCTTGCTTCAATCTTCGGATTGGCTGGAGTACTTGTACACCATTTGGCGGATATTCACAAACCCAACTCTGAATAAGGTGTTCTCCTGCATCATCAAAAGACCAGGGTTTTAAACTTCGGTATAACTAATAGGTTTAGGCCTACAAGTTATACCGGGTGAATTGTCTGTTTGGAAAAGTGTTTGTATAACATCATCAGTTTAAATAAATCTTCGAGTAAAAGATCTTAAGGATCTTTCATTTCAACCTTGCATAGGTGATAATTAAAAATAAATCCTGCACCACAGACCACGCAAGGGCTTGGTCCTACTAACCCTTAGAAGCCATTGAGAAGTCCGATAAAAGGGTTGTAACCGGACTAACATAAAGCCCTAAAGGCAGAAGGTGCGTGTCACTCCTTATCATACCCTGAAAAAAATACTTCAATGTACAATCCCTAGGCGATAGAAGAAACATACATCAGTTACTATTCTTACATAAACTTTTAAACAAGTCATTAGACTCCTCTCAGCTGCTCTCAGAAATCCTTTTTTATGCACCATATAATAAGGCAAGACCACGGAAAGAGCTATTTCAAGTACCGAGAGCTCAAACAAAGTCAGCCAATGCGGCACCCACTCGGAGAATGTGTAGGTTATATAACGAAATTGCGAAGTCATATGATAAGAAAGACATCTTCCAAAGTTTTCGAAGGTCCAAAAGGGAGTAGTGGTAGTGTTTAGTAGTTCAGTCTCTTTATATACAGGCGAAAGAGTCCATCCTATTTTTATTCTTTCTTTTTGTGTTATTTACTAATTACTATCATTAGATCTATATATCATCGCTTATATGTAAGGTGAAGCTGATATGTTTTTCCTTGGTTATTTTCTTGGTTATCATGTGTAAGTTCTAACTTCACCTGTCAGGTTACTACTTTATACTTCTTTTTCATATCTAATCTTATATTAATGTTTATATTACTGTAACACATATTATCATAGTATTGTACCTTATGAATTCTGCTGATTGCATATTTTGTGTACCAAACAGTGTTATAATACAAGACACTGTAAGTGGGCATTTGCCTGTAGTGTCATGTCTTTAAATAAATAAATAAATTATTATTATTGTTGTTGTTTCCGCGTTTGCTCTCTTATTCTTTGTTTCTGTACATTCTCTTTTGCTCTGTTTATCTCTTCTTTGTCCCTCATTCTTTGTTTCTGTGCTTGCTCTTCTCTCGTTCTTTGTTTCTGCATTTATTTCCTCATTTCTTATTTCTGTACATCTTCCCTCGCTCTATTACTCCCTTTATTTCTGAACTTGCTCTTCGCTCGTTCTTTGTTTCTGTTTTTGCTCCATCATTCTTCTTTTCTGTACTTGCTCTTACTTGCTCTTTCATCAGTTGTTTCTGTACTTTCTCTATCATTCCTTGGTTCTCTATTTTTTGTCTCTCTTCATTGCCTCTGACTATTTGCTTCTATACGTATATTTCCCTGCATCTCTCTCTCTTTCTCTCTCCTTCTTCTTTTCTCACTCCCTCCTTTCTTGCTCATTCTTTATTCTCATTTAATACTTCTTTTCCATTGCCTCTTTCTTCCTTTCGGTCTTACTCGGTGTCTTTCATTAACTGAGATCCACTCCCTGAGATCCAAGCGTGCGCGTGAGCTTATATGTGCTTGGACTCCTGCTAGTCGCCACGTGGAACGTGTGGTATGCGTGATTGTCTCCAAGCGTTGTTGTTGGTATGCTTGGTCCGAGAAAAGTGAGGAAGGTGTGACGTTAGACGGGTCAAGGAAAATGACCATATCACACTCCAGTTCGCAACCAGCAGTCAGAGGGAGGACAAAAGTAGACTTCAATTTAAAATACAAATGAGTACTAAAGAAAACTGCAGAAACTTTGGAAAATCACAATCGCTTTGAGGTTTACTTTTTTTCGTTTTTTTTTTTTTTTTGTTTTTTTTGCAATCGAATCACACAACACTGCACTCGTTTCAGTATAAAGTCTAAATGTACGAACCCAGCAGAGTGTACGACATTATGAAATTACATGAGAGGGTGAGTTACCCATTTTGTGTATTTAACACTGCAGTGGTCGCGCGGATCACAATAGTGACCCACTCGTATATTTTCACCTGCTACTGGAGCAGTGGAGCAACCACAACGAGGCAATGGCCCTCCCCCAACCTTGGACGGAAGTCAATTCTAGGGGGGCCAAGGGGTGTAAACATTGACGGCCAAGGGCATCTGCAGGGGAGGCACAGAGTAGCAATTGTCGCTCTCGATTTCAAATGTTAACCAAATAAAAATACATTTCGTAAAATTTTCTTGCTCGCTTCGCTCCCAACACCTGCCTCTCTCAGTCTTGATGTTCAGAGCCGTAACTAGGAGGCGGCGATGGGAGTTGGCCCTGGACTCCGAACGATCTAAACGAAAAAGTTGTAAAAGAGAGAATACCATGGCGCCCTGTGAAATTATTTGCGCCCTATTAAATCAATATTGTTTTGAGCTTGCAAAAAATTGGATCTAAAATTTTTCCTGCTCGCTTCGCTCGGAATATGGTTGTTTTCTGTAATGTAATGTATTTAAATATATATGTTGTATAAGCTTTGAATACGTACACAATTTATCGTTAGCATGTTGCATATGTATTTTCTTATTTTACGTCGCTCCATGTTGCATATGTGTAAAACATGTTGTACATGGACGTTATACATTTTATATGCACAATAAGAATTGCATTCGGAATGCATTTATAATGCATTTTCTGCCATTCAAAAATACAACTTGTTTCCCGTTATTAGATAATGTGAAATTGAACGTGTTGGAAAAATACTTCAAATCGTTTGTTCCATACAAATGCTTTAGCACCAACTTTTACCCCCTTTTGGCGTAATTTACGAGGATAATAATGTTTTTGATATATTACTACTACTACTACTTAATACTACTACTAGTAATAATAATAATAATAATATATAATAATAAGCCCTCGTCGCTGAGTGGTTATCTCATCGCGCTACGACGCCAGGGGTCCCGGTATCAAATCCCGACCTGGGCATGGATTTTTGTGAGTGTCCATTCATCAATTTCATCATATCATCACTCATCCCCAACTTAGCAAATTAGCCAAAAGTGGCACAATAAGCGAAGTAAAATATAGCAAATCAATCAATCAATCAATTGAATGGAGCACAATAGTGATCCACGCGACCATTGACGGGAGTGTTTTCGGATGCGCATGTGTTTATAAAATTTGTTACAAATATATGAAGTGGGTGTGTCTATAACGGTCAAATATTGAGTAACAGGTAATTAATCTAATTGCCCGTTATTAAGAATTAATTAAAATTGGTAATATTAAAATCCGTCGCGAATACAAGTGTCTAGCGACTGTCTTAGCCAACACTAACTTGCTCAACCACCGTTTTTCGCCCGAATTCTGATTTACATGCATTCTTATGGGGAATAGCAGGAAAAGAGCAACTTCTAAACCAATGGACCGAATTGGAAGCGGAAGACCACATCTTGAAAGTACAGATTCCAGAATTTGAGCCTAATCAGAACAGAACTACGGGAGTTATGAATTATTGAAGATTCATCGCTGGATTCAATGGGAGACGCTACCCTACTGAGATAGCACTCTCTGTCCGTGACTGACACAATAGCGGAGGATTTAGCCTAATCTCTGCACGAGGGGCTGCTACCAGAGGTTAAGGACCGGACTGAGCGTTGACCAGGATAACAGGACAACGGTCAAAGCACCAGAAACAATAAATTAATACCTAAACACAGAGGCTAGAGCGTCACCTCGTTCAAATCTGGAATAAAAGGGATGATTCGGAATAGCGAGAAAACAGTTTGCCTACAATCGCTACCGGAGTGTGAGCTACGTGCGACCTAGCTCAGAGTCGCGATCAGACCCGTGGTCTGGATTTGTCTTTTACTCGCGTGAGTGTTTAGAGCCATGGAGTAGAACAGAGTAGACTCAGGGGGGTCGTTTCCCCCTCGCCGTCAACGCATTCGTGCACATACGTGTGGTATGTGAGAATAACGCCAGACACGTCCACCTGTGTCAATCGTCCGAAACAACGTCCTAAGTTAGCAGAAGTTAATAACATTTAATAGCCATGTGTGTCCATGTGAAACCGCGAAGGACTGACCTACTACTGCGCTAGTTGTCGTATGGAGTCGACAGTGTACGTGTACCGTCATGGACGTCCGTGTGAAGTGAACGAGTGAAGCCAGGATCCGATGATGCCATACGGAACTGCCGGGAGATCCATTTTCGCCAACCAGGATAACCGAAAAGTACAACAATGGAGTGCGGACGTCTTCCAAAACTGTAGGACCACTTTCACCCTACCCAGGTCAGAGGGATTGCAGTGAAGGTAAGATCCAACCATGTGCGTGTGTGAGAGAGATGACGCCAATCTACCGCGAATCTGCGTAAATCAAATCATTGCATAACTTAAATCAGTGCTAGGGCATAACTAGACATCGGTATTCCGGCGGACCAATCACGTTATAGATCAGAGTTTATGTTAACAGCAAACAATAGTTCATTGAAATATATTTATACCTTCAGAAAATATAGTAGGGTTCGCACAAGGAACAATTATTCACGTTATGCTTAAAACCATAAACGGTAAATTGTAAACGGCAATGTAGCCAAGAAATAGCATGAGTATAGTCAAAGTATTAATTAATCTAACCTTTGTAATTGTCATATTGTCGCAATATGCCATGGAATGAGTGTATGAATGAGAGATCGAGTGAAAGAGGACAAGATGTACTGTGTATTTATCTGTGCTTTAATATATTCAGAACCACCGTAGTATTATGTAACGTCATTTCAGGTACTTAAAATCAAATCCTCCTAGGTTTATTCTCGGTAACTCCGACTGTAGGCACTTATCCTGACCGTATTATAATTCATGTAATGTTTAACCCGCGTGACAGGTGTCACGTGGAGCGATTCTGCGTTGTTGCGTTGCTTACTTCAGTTGAGTTAATTTTCAGCGCGTAACATGTCTAGACCAGCAAAAATCTATTTTTTTTTTATTTTTTAGGGAAGGAAAGAAAATAACAAAAGTAAGAGTCTAAGATTTGTATTTCTTTTCGTCACATCCAAATGTAATGCACTAGATTTAGAATTTCGTCCTTATTGTAGCGACCATTGAGGTGTTAAAGCAAAGCCGAAAGAAACATAAACAAAATATTATCTGATAAGTTGTTTTATCTTCTCTAAATTTCTGAGAAGGCACCCAAATGTCTACCACCTTCCACATTGTAACTGCATTCTCGCAGGCGAGCGAGGCTGCGGTCTGGACCCACAGCCAGTGTAATCCTCTGTGGGGTTTGTGCGTTGTCCTGTACTTTCCTTACATGTACTGAGCGCCCCTTAACAGCCTTACCTTTTAACCAGGCTGTGGAAATTTTAATCTTCAAGAGAACGTGTTGATTTTAAGGAAATGCCTTGGCTTCATGTAATGTGACGGGTGCAAATTGCGTAAGTGCTGATGCACCCGCAATTGTAATTCCAAACAATCCGCTGTTGGGGTTAGAGACAAAGTGAGAGGTATCCAGAACGTTTGCCCATTTTATGCTCAGATTAATGGGGACTGGACCTACAGTTCAAAATTATATCTGAACCACCGTGCAATTCCAGTTAGCACCGTGGCTCGAACCAGGGACCTCCTGATTACAGGGTATTAGTGTTACCACAATGCTAAATGCGAGAGATCGTATAGAGAAAGAAAGATACAACGCTGTAATGATTGATTGAATTGTTGTTTTAAGTCCACTTTATACACAGAGTGTACTGGACCTACAGTTTAATGTAGGATCCGAACCACTATGTGAGGGTCTCCCCGATGGCGCAGTGGTAACGTCTTCGCCTTGTAATCAAGGGGTCTCGGGTTCGATACCAGGTGGAGGCACAAGTGGTTCGGATCCCACTTTAAATTGTAGGTCCAGTCCCAATTAGCCTTACTGTGCATAAAGTGGACTTAAAACACCAAATCAATCAATCAATCAATCAACCGAACCACTATGTGCCTCCACCGGGTATCGAACCCGGGACCCCTTGATTACAAGGCAACGACGTTACCACTACGTCATCGGGGAGGACTACACAACGTTGTATTAAAAGAGAGGGAGATTGAAAACAAAGATAAAGAGAACGAATACAAATAAAGAGTGATAAATGAAGACGACAAGATAAAAATAAACTAAAATAGATAACGTTATTAAAAGATAATAAAGCAAGACGAAGACAATTGAGCTAAATGATACAGGGATAGAGAAATTACAAAATATAGAAAGATATAGGACAGATATTTGAAAAGTAAAAATAGACGAAAAGATGGAGATTAAAAGGTAGAAACTTAAAGATAATGACACACTTGTGCATATACACAGATGCCATGAAGGCATATGGGGTGATGTGGAGGTAGAGTCCACATATTCTTGAGTTCTGCCTTAGTTGGGATGATGTGAGCCGCATCACGCTCGGCCGCCTTTACCCCCTCCCTAACCCCCGTTGCGCCCAGGTACCTATTGACACGAGGCTGGGTGGGTCTCAGAAACGCACTGAAACAGGGAAATTCCTGGTCTAGATCACCCACCCCGGGATAAAAAAGATACTAAAGAATAAAAAAGGAAAAATAAAACACAATAGGTCAAAAATATGGAGAGAAACTTTAAAAATAAATTGAAACTAAAAAGTAGAGAAGGAGTGCGAGACTAAAACTTTCAGTTAGAATAACATGGACAGAAATTAAAAAGTAACAGTCAAATATAAAGAGACGCCAAAAGATAAGGTATTCAAAGATAATGAGAGACTATTAATAGAGACAAAAGAAAACAAAGGAATTAAAAGATTATGCAGCCTTGGACCTCTGCAACTCTGGCTAAAAGGTTGGGAAATGTATAATGGATTTAGTTTTTAAGAGGCGTCACACTACCACATCACGTCTTTGAGCTTTTGAAGAAATGGACCAAGTTCTCTCAGTAAAGCAGTACTACAAAACTGATTTTAAGCTTTTTTTTATCTCTCAGAGGTGTTTCATACCGAAAACCAATTCTCAATAAGCCAATGCGTCCAGCCAGTTTCTCAAAATAATACCGCGGTGAGTTACCGAACACACATATTGACCTACCTGCATGTATCCCCCTTGGTTATTGATGCAAAACTTTCTCCTCCTCCCACTCCGAAAAAGTACGTCCACATACAGCGCCTTGTTTGATCTCACAATGAATATTAAATGGAGCTTAAAATTTGCGCCATTCGATGTTCAAATGTCATTAAAATGCATGAGGAGTCGCCGCTCAGCTGAAGAAGTGGTGAGTTGATAGGGAGGGAGCGGTAAATGTAATGTGATGCCCGTTTAATTGCTTGCAACGTATTTCGCGTATGTGAGCGGATGCGAGAATGACAGCGAAATGAAGTGGCAGCAGAAAGGAGTCGGACTCCATGATATTCATGGAAACTTGATTAATTTTGTGAGTCAGCTTCTGTATACGTAAAGGAGGTAGGAGATACCGTGCTGACATCTGTGAACCACGGGAGTCACCACAAGGGCACTGGTGTACCTAAACAGAAGATGACAAGCTTTCAGATAAGGCCAGAAAAGTACAGGGTGTCCGAGAAGTCTTTCCCTCATTACAAACTTTATTCATTACCGCTATATGCAATGTAGAGATGTGAAAGTGGTGCCAAAATGTTGGAAAACTAACCAAGTTTTTTTGTTGAAGGTTTGAGTAACGTGGCTGTAGTGTAGCAGCGTCAGTGCCCAGAAAACCGTAAATGTTCACAAATCAGAAAAAAGTTCAGCATGTCCTCTGGTATCAGGAGACCCGGTCACCAATAACAGTGCAGATGAACTTTCAAATGTACAGAATTCCTTCGTTTAGAATATCTGCCATCAATAAGTTGGTATTTAAAAAATGGAATTTATCTTCATTCCCAATTCCTGCCAAGTCCAAGAAACATTGTATGGAAAGATGCCACCCGATGTCAAGAGCATTAATTCCGGATTCCTTGGCACTGACACTGCTACACTACAGCCACATTACTGAAACCTGCCACAAATAAACTTGGTTAGTTTTCCAACATTTTGGGACCACTTTCACATCTCTACATTGCATATAGCGGATATGAATAAAGTTTGTAATCAGGGAAAGAATTCTGGGACACCCGGTATTTTGTAAGCTTATTTTAAAATTTGGAGGAAAATACCGGGTGTTTCAGAAATAATTGAGGGTAAGTAATGTATTGAACCTACGTTAATGAAACCAGTCCAGAACGATCCAGGAACGCAAACAGTTTTTTGTGTACACCTACAATTGTTCAATGTATGTACCACGGTGACACCGCACACATCGACACGATAATCTACATCTTGCCACACTTGCATCAAGATGAGCCTGTCGATAGTGTCCATCGCTGCGATGATACGCTCACTTAGGTCTGCGATATCACGCGGCATCGGTCAGACGAATACCCTGTCTTTGATGAAATCGCACAAAAAGAAGTCGCACGGCGTAAGGTCCGGTGATCTTGGGGACCAAAACATTACACAGAACACTGTGAGTGATTTGAGTGTCGCCTAGTGGCAGGGATGTGAACTCTCAGCTTAACAAAACATACACGCACAAACTGTTTCGTTCCTCGATCGTTTTGGACTGGTTTCATTAACGTAAGTTCAATAGTTTACTTGCAATAAATTTTTGAAAACCCTCAATTGTTTCTGAAACACCCGGTATAAAATGGTTCAATGGTCATAGTCACCACCATATTCCCAAACGAAGTTATTACTGTAGAAGTAAGGATTTTTAAATTTAAGTATTCACAAGGTATTAAGGTGAACGTGTACAGAAACTATTTACAGATTGACCCAGTGGCGGCGATTGGGTTTTAAAACTGGTGGGGTAAGGTACCAAAACTAGGGGGGGCAAGGATAGTTAACGTTCCCTTGATAGATAAGGTTTAGTATACTACGGGATCAAATGTTGCAAAAAGTGGGGGGCACTGCCCCCCCTCGTCCCCCTAATCGCCGCCACTGGATGGACCTAACTTTTAACCCAAGACCAGGCCCATAGCCAGAATTTTATTTCAGAGGGTCTCATCCCTTAATTAGCCACCCTTTAAAAGACAAAAAATGGGAGGTATAAGCCCTGAAGATGAATTTCTCAGTATTATACAACATGTTTAATCTTGTTAAGGAAGTAAATTTAATTACCACTATACACTAATTAAATTAGATATTTGTAGAATTTCGAGGGAGCTTCAGCTTCCCGAGCCCCCACACAGGCTACGTGCTTGCCCCAAACGAGGACCTTCGAAGGACAAACAAGATCAACATTCCGGGTTCTACGAGGACCTTAGGGCTTACCTTATGCTGCAGAGTTGCCGGGCGTCTCCCATTATAAGGGACAATCCCTTATTTAAGCAATATGTACTCTTGATGACAATCTCTCCCGGTACAACAATTGTTTCACATTTGAAAATTACTTTTTTTCCCTGCTGTGCCCATTATTTTGAATGCCTAGATCATCTATTTTTACTTTGTGAATGATCCTTCAAAAGGTGGTAAAAAAGGACATTTGAGTCAACCACCAGTCTTTCCCCTACATTGCCCTGAACATAACCAAGCAGTAGCCCCAACCTATCACGGATTTGCAATCTAAACGTGGAAACTTACAAAGCTTGGCAACAATTAATCTGGGATGGAAATACTTCTCCACTCCACAAACTGCAAGATGACAGAACTGGCGATAAAGTCAAAAGCGATAAGGTTTGCCCGTTCCATTTATTTTCCAACATTTTCTCTCCATTTTTCTTTCATTACCCACCCTCTGCAATCTGCATCCACGTATCTCAGATCGTAGCTGGGAGATTAATCACGTGATCATATAGGTGGTGCCATCGCGCGATGAAGAAGTCAACTACAACAGATTCTGCAGCTGGATGTTCGACGACAAGCGCACTTTTTTTCAGAGAGGGAAAGGGCGGGGGGTTCTCGACAGTTTAATCGGATGAACGGAGTGATAACGACTGCGGTCTGACAAAACCGTTTTGTCACTTTTGAGAGAGAACGTGTGTGAAAAAAAATTGCGGAAGCTAAGCTCGGAAATATTACATTTGCCACGAACTCGACAAGGCAACAGATGTGGTCAAAAAAGTAAATACGTGGAACATTGTGTATCGCGACCCTGGACAATAGACTGGATGAAGCCAAAAACCATCTTCTGAAGATAATTCCATTGTTGCTGTGCTCTGACGCTTAGCGCATGCGCAGAACGATCATAAAAACAAGCTGGTTCTCTGATCTGGCATCATCCGACTGGTTAACACAGTACGCTACGACGCCAGGGGTCCCGGGTTCGAAACCTGGTCTAGGCACGAGTGTTGTGAGTGTCTCTTCATCCATTTCATCACTCATCTCTATCTTAGGCAGAAAACCGATGTAAAAAAAAACAAACTAATGAATCATGATCTGGCATCAGTACGAGTGTTTAAGTTTTCGAAATTAGCAGTTTGTGGGTTACAAAACACGAATGTAATTTCTATAGCTCTTTCCCATGTCGTAGTGGCTAACACTGTTGCCTTGCAAACAAGTTTCCCCTGGTTTGATTCTAGTGTTGGGTGATATATCGTCTGGACGATATATCGCGATATTGAAAAGATATCGTCCAGGCGATATCAACTAGACAATATATCGTCACGATATTTGGCGATATACGAGGTGTACACCAAAAGTACGTGCCTTTTCGTTCTAATTTTCAAGAAAAATGAAATACAATGAAATAACCTGTGTTTATTTTTCAACAAACTCTCCCTCTTTATTGATACATAGTTGCCATCGCTCAGTCCATTTTGTGTATCATGTGGAGTAGGTGCATAAGGCCGGTTCACAAACTGAAAATGAGGCTCGGTGAGGCTCGCCTTAATGGATTTCTCTCGTAAGGCATGAGCCTCATTTTCTGGCAGTGTTGCCAGCTCCTTACTCGAAAAAATCACCAAGGTTTTTTTTGGGGTTTAACCTAGCCTAAAGCAAGGAGCTGGCAATCTTGCTTGAGGCTCGCCTTAATGGATTGTTCTTGTAAGGCACGAGCCTTATTTTCTGGCAGTGTTGCCAATATTTTACTCGAAAAAATCACCAAGGTTGTTTTTGGGGTTTAACCTAGCCTAAAGCAAGGAGCTGGCAACGTTGCTTGAGACTTGCGTTACAGTGCATAAAGCAAGGAGCTGGCAACCTTGCTTGAGGCTTGCGTTACAGCGCATAAAGCAAGGTTGCCAACCTACTGGTACTTTTGCCATAGCCTTTTACAAAAAAGAGAGAGAGGAGAGAGAGAGGAGAGAGAGAGAGAGAGAGAGGAGAGAGAGAGGAGAGAGAGAGAGAGGAGAGAGAGAGGGAAGAGTTAAACAACCGACAGCTGCCAACACCCACTCTAACCTAACCTAACCTAACCTAACCTAACCTAACCTAACCTAACCCAACCTAACCTAACCAGGTCTAACCTAGCCTAAAGCAAGGAGCTGGCAAGTTTACTTAAGACTTGCCTTAGTGCATAAAGCAAGGTTGCCAACCTAGTGGTATTTTTGCCATAGCCTTTTTACAAAAAAGAGAGAGAGGGAAGAGTTAAACAACCGACAGCCCACCTACAGCTTTTTTTTGTCTAACCTAGCCTAAAGCAAGGGGCTGGCAATTTGCTTGAGGTTTGCTTTACAGTGCATAAAGCAATTTTTGCCAACCTGCATATACTAAACAAAGAGAGCCGGCACTGCCGTAAAAGAGAGAGAGATGGATGGTAATATAGTATGTGTGTGCGTGTGTGTGTGTGTATAATATGTAGCATTATTAACTAGAGTGTGTTGGCAATTTACTTACAACTAAGAAAAATAGAGATGCCAGCGTTGCTGTAAGATGAAAAGAGAAAGAGATTTATGGCTGGCAACAGTAATGAGCGAATACACCATATCGTAATTTTCCAACTCCGACAATGTTTGTATATCGTGACCTTTGTAAACCTCTCTCGGGGGAACGATGTGTCACACACACACACGCGTGCGCGTGTATTGTGACGCAAGCAAACAGACAAAATAATAATAATTGTTGTTTTTTAGGATTCCTGGCCCCCTGGCGTGGTGCCCAACCAAAAAAAAACGTAAAGGTTTTCCCGTACGGCCTTCGAACGTAAAATTGATTGACGTGCGGGCGAATCTCTTCCGGAATGTTTTTCAATTCGTACATCTGACCATACATGCTATTCATCATCAATTTAGCCGTGTTCTGTTTGGCGTCTATTTCGAGCAGTTTGCCCGGCGGTAAAGTCTTATTGTTTTTAAATTTTTTGATTTTTTACGCAAGGCCATGATCTTGCGTATGCACGTGGCGTTTAGCGTGTCTCGTGAAAAATACACGTGAAGATCAGCTTCCGTACAGCCGGCTGGATTTGTAACGCCGCGATAAACATTAACTTCCGTACCGGGCAGAATGCCTGTTCCGGCGGCGTGGAATTCGTGCCACTCCCAAGTTCATGTTGAAAGGGGAGAGGCCAGCTGCTACTTTGGCCATGCACATGCCCCCCTTAACTTGCCCCGTAGGACACGTTCTGTTCTCTTACGAGAATTAATATAGTTTGTCATAGAACCCTCCAATTTATGACTTAGCAAAAAATCTGTTTGGTGATTCATCACGTACACCTATACGTGAGTAAAAGTATGAATAGAACCTATGTTCGGAAATCCAAAATGGCGACCGGAAGTGGGGTTATCTTGGAAACGGTAAAACTTAGCAAGAATCTGTTTGCGGATTCGTCATGTACACCTATACGTGAGTAAAAGTATGAATAGAACCTATGTTCGGAAATCCAAAATGGCGACCGGAAGTGGGGTTATCTTGGAAACGGTAAAACTTAGGAAAATTCTGTTTGCGGATTCATCACGAACGCCTATACGTGAGAAAAAGTATGAATAGAACCTATGTTCGGAAATCCAAAATGGCGACCGGAAGTGGCGTTATCTTGGAAACGGCAAGACTTAGGAGAAATCTGTTTGCAGATTCGTCACGTACACCTATACGTGAGTAAAAGTATGAATAGAACCTATGCTCGGAAATCCAAAATGGCGACCGGAAGTGGCATTATCTTGGAAACGGTAAGACTTAGGAGAAATCTGTTTGCGGATTCATCACGTACACCTATACGTGAGAAAAAGTATGAATAGAACCTATGCTCGGAAATCCAAAATGGCGACCGGAAGTGGCGTTATCTTGGAAACGGCGAGACTTAGGAGAAATCTGTTTGCGGATTCATCACGTACGCCTATACGTGAGAAAAAGTATGTATAGAACCTATGCTCAGAAATTCAAAATGGCGACCGGAAGTGGCGTTATCTTGGAAACGGCAAGACTTAGGAGAAATCTGTTTGCGGATTCATCACGTACGCCTATACGTGAGTAAAAATATGAATAGAACCTATGTTCGGAAATCAAAAATGGCGACCGGAAGTGGGGTTATCTAGGAAACGGTAAAACTTAGGAAAAATCTGTTTGCGGATTCATCACGTACGCCTATACGTGAGAAAAAGTATGAATAGAACCTATGTTCGGAAATCCAAAATGGCGACCGGAAGTGGCGTTATCTTGGAAACGGCAAGACTTAGAAGAAATCTGTTTGCAGATTCGTCACGTACACCTATACGTGAGTAAAAGTATGAATAAAACCTATGCTCGGAAATCCAAAATGACGACCGGAAGTGGCATTATCTTGGAAACGGTAAGACTTAGGAGAAATCTGTTTGCGGATTCATCACGTACGCCTATACGTGAGTAAAAATATGAATAGAACCTATGTTCGGAAATCAAAAATGGCGACCGGAAGTGGGGTTATCTAGGAAACGGTAAAACTTAGGAAAAATCTGTTTGCGGATTCATCACGTACGCCTATACGTGAGAAAAAGTATGAATAGAACCTATGTTCGGAAATCCAAAATGGCGACCGGAAGAGGCGTTATCTTGGAAACGGCAACACTTAGAAGAAATCTGTTTGCAGATTCGTCACGTACACCTATACGTGAGTAAAAATATGAATAGAACCTATGCTCGGAAATCCAAAGTGGCGACCGGAAGTGGCATTATCTTGGAAACGGTAAGACTTAGGATTAATCTGTTTGCGGATTCATCACGTACACCTATATGTGACACGCGTGTCATTCTATAGAATGAAGGGATCTGAACCAGTTAACTGAAGGGGTGATGTAAACTACTCATCATTCATCCTCTTGATGAGACCACTCGTCATTGACATGACGAGTTATTGCTTGGCATGCGAAAGGTACAAATTACACAAAGGAATTATACTACTGAAAAGACAATGGCAACTCGTTGGATTTTGTGAACCGTTGAACCTGTATCATGGCTGGGTGTAGGATAATTACCTGTCTAACTGAAGTCTCTGAGCTGAATGAAAATAGCGAAGTCCTCTGTGAGCTTCTCTCTAACTTGTTGACCAAAGCGTGCTTCCACTATCGACCTCCTGCCTTGCTGACCACCTCTCTCTACCAACTCAATTCCCAAAGTCCAGTCACTTCCCAGCTTGTCTCACCTCTATATCCCCTGGCCATCGAGCTCTTCCTCGATGCCGAATCGCCGAATCGTGTTTATTATCATAATTGCTACCATGCAAACCGCTGACTCTAAAACCAGAAGTGTTACCTATTTCCTGAATGCTCAGGAGGTTTGCATGGCACAACACAATGCATTGTAAACATGCCTAAGAGGCTTGAGACAGCTGAGAGAAAAACAAATGAATGCCCTGGTCAACATGAAGCGTTCAGAGAGACTTAATAAAATAAACATACAATCCTATGGATTGATACGGTATGAATAGAACCTATGCTCGGAAATCCAAAATGGCGACCGGAAGTGGCGTTATCTTGGAAACGGCGAGACTTAGGAGAAATCTGTTTGCGGATTCATCACGTACGCCTATACGTGAGTAAAATATGAATAGAACCTATGCTCGGAAATCGAAAATGGTGAGTGGAAATAGGGTTATCTTGGAAACGGCAAGACTTAGAAAAAATATGTTTGCTGATTCATCATGTATGTCTATACATGAGTAAAAATATGAATAGAACCTATGTTCGGAAATTTGAACGAAGCGAACAGAGAGATCGAATACGATGTAGACGTAGGCGATGGGTTTGTTCATCCTCACAGAGCGGACCTCTACCTTCAATTCGACGTGGTGAAGAAGGAAAGCGGAGACGCGTTTCCTGCAGCAGCAAATTTGATACTCGTGGACAACTTCGTGCCTCACCTGTTCTCGCAGGTGGAGGTGAGGAAACACAACACCGTCATCAACAGAATAGATTATACAGGCATCATGTCGACGGCGGTGGGAACGTTGAAATTATCCAAAACGGACGCAGCATACTATCAGGCCGGGGGATTTGAAGCGGGAACCAAAATATCGACGAGAAGTCACACGGTGCTTTTTCCCATGTGTTTGCTTCCGGGATTCTTCTCGGACTACAAGGAGATCATGTGGAAGAGAGGACTGAGGGTTACGTTTCGAAGAGCTGCCAACAACAACGACGTACTGATGCACTGATGCGACGCAGTTCAACAACATACAGTTCGACATGCCAGATTTCATCGTAGTGCTTTTTCAGACCGGGAGGGACAAAAATCAGGAAAAAGATTCCAGGAAGTTCGACGACTGCAAGATCAAGAATGTTTATCCGAAGAACAGTAGAAACGAAGTGTTCCCGCACGAGAATTACAACCTCGACGTGACCAAAGACGATTACCTCAAATTTTACGAAGCGTTCTCGGCTTACAAACGCGTGACCGAGGGAAGCGTGGACATGTACTACACGCCCAGCGAATTCAAAGCATGGAGACCCATGACCGTCATCAACACATCTAAGAGAAAGAAGGTTGTGGTCAACGATCGAACCAACATCAAGATCGTCTGCGAGTTTCACGATGCCTTGCCCGAGGATATCCTATGTAGTGGAACGTGGAGAGAAATTTTGGTGATTTTTTCGAGTAAGATGTTGGCAACACTGCGAGAAAATAAGGCTTATGCCTTACAAGAGCAAACTATTAAGGCGAGCCTCACCGAGCCTCATTTTCGGTCGCAGAATTCTCCATTTGGGTCTACTAATGTTGCCAACTCACTAGGCCGTATCAATATTGCGCGCTCAAGCATGATTTAATTTTATTATATTTTCAGATTCACCACAAAACAAGGTGTTGACAGGCAGTGTGTATATATATTGTAAGAAGATGTTTTATTATCAACCTCCACTTCTTGCAGTACATCCTGGACACAGCGTTGCAGGTTAACAAAAGATTTTTGGTTAGTATATATTTTTTTTCTTAAAACTGTTCGGTTACTCGCTCGTTCCTGGCATCATACACAAACGTTTTCTCCGCGATGAGGATGACGCTACACAGAGTGTCGGCAGGCAAGGCATCGTGGAACTCGCACACAATCTTGATGTTGGTGCGATCGTTAACAACCACCTGCTTTCTTTTAGATGTGTTGATGAGGAACATGGGTCTGCGAGCTATGAACTCGTTTGGATTGTAGTACACGTCCACGTTACCGGAAGTCACTCGTTTGTAAGCTGTGTACGCCTCGTACAGTTTCAGGTAGTCCTCTTCTGCGATGTTTAGGTTGTAGTTCTCACGTGGGAAAACTTCGTTCCTTCCATTTTTGAGGTAAATGTTCTTAATCTTGCAGTTGTCGAACTGGCTTGAATTTTTCTCCTGATTGTTACCTCTTCCTGTCTGGAAGAGTACGACTGCAAACTCGGGCATGTCGTACCGAATGTTGTTGAATTGCGTGGTTACGTCAAATTCGAAATGATTGCCGGAAGCAGGTTTTTGCACACACTGGTAGCCATAAAACTGAATGGACACTTGAGGATTCTTCAGGATGTCGGCTTTGTACTTGAGAGCATAGTTTGATTCATATTCTACCACTGGCACGCGCAGCTCCATGGACCTTACAATACACTTGGCAGCGTCGGGTAGTGTGTTGGGAAGCAAGGTAGTCCCGTCCGGGCCCAAAGTGCCGTATTGCATCAGTGCGTCGTTGTCGTTGGCAGCTCTGCGAAAAGTGACGCGCAAACCACCCTTCCACATGATCTCCTTGTAGTCCGAGAAGAAACCGGGCAGCAGACGCATGGGAAACAGTACTGTGTGATTTTGAGTTTTGATTTTTGTACCTGCTTCGAATCCCCCTGCCTGGTAGTATGCTGCATCGGTCTTGGAGAGTTTCAGTGTTCCCACGGCAGTCGAGGTAATCCCGGGGTAGTCAACCCTATCGATGACGGTGCCGTGCTTTCTAACTTCCACCTGCGAGAATAGGTACGGCACAAAATTATCTACGAGTCTTAGGTTTGCGTTGGCAAGAAATGCTTCGCCGTTGTCTCTCTTCACTACATCAAACTTGACGTACAAATCAGCTCTGTGAGGGTGAATGAATCCATCCCCGACGTCCACATCGTATTCTATCTCTCGATTCGCTTCGTTAAGGTTGGCAAACGTGCGACGGTTGGGAGGGAAGGACTGCAACTCGTAACTTTCGATTTGCTCCATGATGGCTATTTATTATATGTTAATCTCCACGACGGCAGTGGTCGCGGCTCCTGCAAAATCAACCACCTCTCTCTTCTTGTTTGTTACTGCTAATTCTATGTTGTCTATGCGATTACGAGATACAGGAAAGTATATCGGTGGGGAGGGTGTGTAGATAATTGGCTCCATGAATTTAGAGTTTGGTTTGAACGTAGCGATAATACCTGTCTGCTTGTGACTCCCTGGGATGCCGTCAGAGGATTTGGTGATCATATCTTGAATATTTTTTACAGAGCAGTTCGGGTAGGTTGTTATTTATAACCCCGCCCCCAATTTTTTTGTTTTGTGTTCATGGCGATGGTCGTACCTAATGCGGCGACCCGTTCGCCCAGCGAGACGTCTCTGCTGACGAGTCTCCCGAAAGCTGCGTGCTCTAATTTTCTGTCAGCATCATGACGTACATCGAGATCGGTATTGGTATTGTAGGCAATATCGTGATCCTTGCATGCAGCATCCAGGGGATTCACACCCTTGTCGCCTTTTTTTAGTCGCCGTTCGAGTTTGGTACCGGGACCGCCGTACTGGTAACCTGGCAAGTGCATCTTGAAGGGTAGCTTGTTGATGATGTCGTTCACGAGACCTCGACCTTCGGCCACGTTCCAAAATTTCGGAGGTAGGGTGTTGATGATTTTGATGAGGTACCCTATGCTTTTGTCGTTATTCACAATGAAGTTGCCAAGCTTGGAGCTAACCATGTCCACAATTCCTACCTTCTCGTTGCGAAAGTTGCTGTTGCCTGCATTCTCCTCTCCTGCAATAACCAACAACCTGTCTATGAGCTTGCGCACGTCGTCAACCCACACAAACTCTTTGGGCAGGTTGTTGTAGAGTTTGACGCCGCTGCCTGTTTTGACCTGGTTCCATATCGGCTTGATGAGGTTCTTGTATTTTTTCGCCGCTGCTAGATTTGACGCGATTCTGCGTAGCGTCGTTGTTTTGGTACAAGGCATCCGTCAAGATCAAAATTTCCTTGTAATTTTGGTAATCTTCGTCTGTGTAATCTCTTGGCTGCTTTTTTGGTGATGAGTTCCCACAGTCCAACCGTGCCGGGATACCCGTTCCAGCTGTTTTTCTCACCCAAATTGACTTTCACGTTGTCACCCTCGAACGTGATTTTCGATTTTCCGATTTTCTAAACCACGCCCTCGTTGAGTTGCATGGTTGGGTACAATCCGAAAACCTCGTCTTTCTCGAACTAAACTCAACGGCCTGTTGATCAATCAATTTTCGGAACGTTGCTCTTCTTGCTGGAACAGTGACGATTTCGGATTCGCGACGATCGACATGACGAGGAAACCCAACGACGGAAAATACAGGAACAAAATTAACGACTTTCTAAACGTTGCAACGTTGTGAGAAACGAAGCATTTCTTGCCAACGCAAACCTAAGACTCGTAGATAATTTTGTGCCGTACCTATTCTCGCAGGTGGAAGTTAGAAAGCACGGCACCGTCATCGATAGGGTTGACTACCCCGGGATTACCTCGACTGCCGTGGGAACACTGAAACTCTCCAAGACCGATGCAGCATACTACCAGGCAGGGGGATTCGAAGCAGGTACAAAAATCAAAACTCAAAATCACACAGTACTGTTTCCCATGCGTCTGCTACCCGGTTTCTTCTCGGACTACAAGGAGATCATGTGGAAGGGTGGTTTGCGCGTCACTTTTCGCAGAGCTGCCAACGACAACGACGCACTGATGCGATACGGCACTTTGGGCCCGGACGGGACTACCTTGCTTCCCAACACACTACCCGACGCTGCCAAGTGTATTGTAAGGTCCATGGAGCTGCGCGTGCCAGTGGTAGAATATGAATCAAACTATGCTCTCAAGTACAAAGCCGACATCCTGAAGAATCCTCAAGTGTCCATTCAGTTTTATGGCTACCAGTGTGTGCAAAAACCTGCTTCCGGCAATCATTTCGAATTTGACGTAACCACGCAATTCAACAACATTCGGTACGACATGCCCGAGTTTGCAGTCGTACTCTTCCAGACAGGAAGAGGTAACAATCAGGAGAAAAATTCAAGCCAGTTCGACAACTGCAAGATTAAGAACATTTACCTCAAAAATGGAAGGAACGAAGTTTTCCCACGTGAGAACTACAACCTAAACATCGCAGAAGAGGACTACCTGAAACTGTACGAGGCGTACACAGCTTACAAACGAGTGACTTCCGGTAACGTGGACGTGTACTACAATCCAAACGAGTTCATAGCTCGCAGACCCATGTTCCTCATCAACACATCTAAAAGAAAGCAGGTGGTTGTTAACGATCGCACCAACATCAAGATTGTGTGCGAGTTCCACGATGCCTTGCCTGCCGACACTCTGTGTAGCGTCATCCTCATCGCGGAGAAAACGTTTGTGTATGATGCCAGGAACGAGCGAGTAACCGAACAGTTTTAAGAAAAAAAATATATACTAACCAAAAATCCTTTGTTAACCTGCAACGCTGTGTCCAGGATGTACTGCAAGAAGTGGAGGTTGATAATAAAACATCTTCTTACAATATATATACACACTGCCTGTCAACACCTTGTTTTGTGGTGAATCTGAAAATATAATAAAATTAAATCATGCTTGAGCGCGCAATATTGATACGGCCTAGTGAGTTGGCAACATTAGTAGACCCAAATGGAGAATTCTGCGACCGAAAATGAGGCTCGGTGAGGCTCGCCTTAATAGTTTGCTCTTGTAAGGCATAAGCCTTATTTTCTCGCAGTGTTGCCAACATCTTACTCGAAAAAATCACCAAAATTTCTCTCCACGTTCCACTACATAGGATATCCTCGGGCAAGGCATCGTGAAACTCGCAGACGATCTTGATGTTGGTTCGATCGTTGACCACAACCTTCTTTCTCTTAGATGTGTTGATGACGGTCATGGGTCTCCATGCTTTGAATTCGCTGGGCGTGTAGTACATGTCCACGCTTCCCTCGGTCACGCGTTTGTAAGCCGAGAACGCTTCGTAAAATTTGAGGTAATCGTCTTTGGTCACGTCGAGGTTGTAATTCTCGTGCGGGAACACTTCGTTTCTACTGTTCTTCGGATAAACATTCTTGATCTTACAGTCGTCGAACTTCCTGGAATCTTTTTCCTGATTTTTGTCCCTCCCGGTCTGAAAAAGCACTACGATGAAATCTGGCATGTCGAACTGTATGTTGTTGAACTGCGTCGCATCAGTGCATCAGTAAGTCGTTGTTGTTGGCAGCTCTTCGAAACGTAACCCTCAGTCCTCTCTTCCACATGATCTCCTTGTAGTCCGAGAAGAATCCCGGAAGCAAACACATGGGAAAAAGCACCGTGTGACTTCTCGTCGATATTTTGGTTCCCGCTTCAAATCCCCCGGCCTGATAGTATGCTGCGTCCGTTTTGGATAATTTCAACGTTCCCACCGCCGTCGACATGATGCCTGGATAATCTATTCTGTTGATGACGGTGTTGTGTTTCCTCACCTCCACCTGCGAGAACAGGTGAGGCACGAAGTTGTCCACGAGTATCAAATTTGCTGCTGCAGGAAACGCGTCTCCGCTTTCCTTCTTCACCACGTCGAATTGAAGGTAGAGGTCCGCTCTGTGAGGATGAACAAACCCATCGCCTACGTCTACATCGTATTCGATCTCTCTGTTCGCTTCGTTCAAATTTCCGAACATAGGTTCTATTCATATTTTTACTCATATATAGACATACATGATGAATCAGCAAACATATTTTTTCTAAGTCTTGCCGTTTCCAAGATAACCCTATTTCCACTCACCATTTTCGATTTCCGAGCATAGGTTCTATTCATATTTTACTCACGTATAGGCGTACGTGATGAATCCGCAAACAGATTTCTCCTAAGTCTCGCCGTTTCCAAGATAACGCCACTTCCGGTCGCCATTTTGGATTTCCGAGCATAGGTTCTATTCATACTTTTTCTCACATATAGGTGTACGTGATGAATCCGCAAACAGATTTCTCCTAAGTCTTACCGTTTCCAAGATAATGCCACTTCCGGTCGCCATTTTGGATTTCCGAGCATAGGTTCTATTCATATTTTTACTCACGTATAGGTGTACGTGACGAATCTGCAAACAGATTTCTTCTAAGTCTTGCCGTTTCCAAGATAACGCCACTTCCGGTCGCCATTTTCGATTTCCGAGCATAGGTTCTATTCATATTTTACTCACGTATAGGCGTACGTGATGAATCCGCAAACAGATTTCTCCTAAGTTTTACCGTTTCCTAGATAACCCCACTTCCGGTCGCCATTTTGGATTTCCGAGCATAGGTTCTATTCATACTTTTTCTCACATATAGGCATACGTGATGAATCCGCAAACAGATTTCTCCTAAGTCTTACCGTTTCCAAGATAATGCCACTTCCGGTCGCCATTTTGGATTTCCGAGCATAGGTTCTATTCATACTTTTACTCACGTATAGGTGTACGTGACGAATCTGCAAACAGATTTCTTCTAAGTCTTGCCGTTTCCAAGATAACGCCACTTCCGGTCGCCATTTTGGATTTCCGAACATAGGTTCTATTCATACTTTTTCTCACGTATAGGCGTACGTGATGAATCCGCAAACAGATTTTTCCTAAGTTTTACCGTTTCCTAGATAACCCCACTTCCGGTCGCCATTTTTGATTTCCGAACATAGGTTCTATTCATATTTTTACTCACGTATAGGCGTTCGTGATGAATCCGCAAACAGATTTCTCCTAAGTCTTGCCGTTTCCAAGATAACGCCACTTCCGGTCGCCATTTTGAATTTCCGAGCATAGGTTCTATTCATACTTTTTCTCACGTATAGGCGTACGTGATGAATCCGCAAACAGATTTCTCCTAAGTCTCGCCGTTTCCAAGATAACGCCACTTCCGGTCGCCATTTTGGATTTCCGAGCATAGGTTCTATTCATACTTTTTCTCACGTATAGGTGTACGTGATGAATCCGCAAACAGATTTCTCCTAAGTCTTACCGTTTCCAAGATAATGCCACTTCCGGTCGTCATTTTGGATTTCCGAGCATAGGTTCTATTCATACTTTTACTCACGTATAGGTGTACGTGACGAATCTGCAAACAGATTTCTCCTAAGTCTTGCCGTTTCCAAGATAACGCCACTTCCGGTCGCCATTTTGGATTTCCGAACATAGGTTCTATTCATACTTTTTCTCACGTATAGGCGTACGTGATGAATCCGCAAACAGAATTTTCCTAAGTTTTACCGTTTCCAAGATAACCCCACTTCCGGTCGCCATTTTGGATTTCCGAACATAGGTTCTATTCATACTTTTACTCACGTATAGGTGTACATGACGAATCCGCAAACAGATTCTTGCTAAGTTTTACCGTTTCCAAGATAACCCCACTTCCGGTCGCCATTTTGGATTTCCGAACATAGGTTCTATTCATACTTTTACTCACGTTAAGGTGTACATGACGAATCCGCAAACAGATTCTTGCTAAGTTTTACCGTTTCCAAGATAACCCCACTTCCGGTCGCCATTTTGGATTTCCGAACATAGGTTCTATTCATACTTTTACTCACGTATAGGTGTACGTGATGAATCACCAAACAGATTTTTTGCTAAGTCATAAATTGGAGGGTTCTATGACAAACTATATTAATTCTCGTAAGAGAACAGAACGTGTCCTACGGGGCAAGTTAAGGGGGGCATGTGCATGGCCAAAGTAGCAGCTGGCCTCTCCCCTTTCAACATGAACTTGGGAGTGGCACGAATTCCACGCCGCCGGAACAGGCATTCTGCCCGGTACGGAAGTTAATGTTTATCGCGGCGTTACAAATCCAGCCGGCTGTACGGAAGCTGATCTTCACGTGTATTTTTCACGAGACACGCTAAACGCCACGTGCATACGCAAGATCATGGCCTTGCGTAAAAAATCAAAAAATTTAAAAACAATAAGACTTTACCGCCGGGCAAACTGCTCGAAATAGACGCCAAACAGAACACGGCTAAATTGATGATGAATAGCATGTATGGTCAGATGTACGAATTGAAAAACATTCCGGAAGAGATTCGCCCGCACGTCAATCAATTTTACGTTCGAAGGCCGTACGGGAAAACCTTTACGTTTTTTTTGGTTGGGCACCACGCCAGGGGGCCAGGAATCCTAAAAAACAACAATTATTATTATTTTGTCTGTTTGCTTGCGTCACAATACACGCGCACGCGTGTGTGTGTGTGACACATCGTTCCCCCGAGAGAGGTTTACAAAGGTCACGATATACAAACATTGTCGGAGTTGGAAAATTACGATATGGTGTATTCGCTCATTACTGTTGCCAGCCATAAATCTCTTTCTCTTTTCATCTTACAGCAACGCTGGCATCTCTATTTTTCTTAGTTGTAAGTAAATTGCCAACACACTCTAGTTAATAATGCTACATATTATACACACACACACACGCACACACATACTATATTACCATCCATCTCTCTCTCTTTTACGGCAGTGCCGGCTCTCTTTGTTTAGTATATGCAGGTTGGCAAAAATTGCTTTATGCACTGTAAAGCAAACCTCAAGCAAATTGCCAGCCCCTTGCTTTAGGCTAGGTTAGACAAAAAAAAGCTGTAGGTGGGCTGTCGGTTGTTTAACTCTTCCCTCTCTCTCTTTTTTGTAAAAAGGCTATGGCAAAAATACCAGTAGGTTGGCAACCTTGCTTTATGCACTAAGGCAAGTCTTAAGTAAACTTGCCAGCTCCTTGCTTTAGGCTAGGTTAGACCTGGTTAGGTTAGGTTGGGTTAGGTTAGGTTAGGTTAGGTTAGGTTAGGTTAGGTTAGAGTGGGTGTTGGCAGCTGTCGGTTGTTTAACTCTTCCCTCTCTCTCTCCTCTCTCTCTCTCTCCTCTCTCTCTCCTCTCTCTCTCTCTCTCTCCTCTCTCTCTCCTCTCTCTCTTTTTGTAAAGGCTATGGCAAAAGTACCAGTAGGTTGGCAACCTTGCTTTATGCGCTGTAACGCAAGCCTCAAGCAAGGTTGCCAGCTCCTTGCTTTATGCACTGTAACGCAAGTCTCAAGCAACGTTGCCAGCTCCTTGCTTTAGGCTAGGTTAAACCCCAAAAACAACCTTGGTGATTTTTTCGAGTAAAATATTGGCAACACTGCCAGAAAATAAGGCTCGTGCCTTACAAGAACAATCCATTAAGGCGAGCCTCAAGCAAGATTGCCAGCTCCTTGCTTTAGGCTAGTTTAAACCCCAAAAAAAAACCTTGGTGATTTTTTCGAGTAAGGAGCTGGCAACACTGCCAGAAAATGAGGCTCATGCCTTACGAGAGAAATCCATTAAGGCGAGCCTCACCGAGCCTCATTTTCGGTTTGTGAACCGGCCTTATGCACCTACTATGTGGCATAGTCATATTTGGATGTATGTTTTAGATACTGGAAAACAGCACTTCCCAGGGATGATCTATTGGCAAAATGGCGTCCACGAAGAGAATTCTTAAGGTTTGGGAACAACCAGAAGTCACTCGGGGCTAAATCTGGTGAGTATGGTGGATGTGTCAGAAGTTCAATACCGTGGTCAGCCAAGAATGAGGTCACAACATTAGCACGATGTGGCGGTGCATTGTCCATGTGGAGAATGAAATTGCGATTAGCCATTTGTGGTCGTTTCATAGTCAATTTCGGCAAAAATTCTGTAGCCAAAAGTTTACGAAAATACTCGCCCGTAATTGTATGACCTTTGGGAACTGGATGAGACAATATCACTCCCTGGGAATCCCAGAAGATTGCGTATAGCACTTTGTCATTTGATGCAACCTGACGAATTTTTTTCGGGTTGGTGAATCCGTGTGTTTCCACTGCATCGACTGTCTTTTTGTTTCTGGATTGAATAATGGAATTTGTGTTTCATCCATTGTCTCAATACTGTCCAAAAAATTGTGTCCCTCCCTTCTGAATCGTGTCAAATTTGCAACACTGGATCGAACGCGAGCATCTTTTTGATCGTCACTAAGCAATCGTGGAACCCAGCGAGAGGAAACTTTCTTTAGGCACAAATCTTTGGTGATTATTCGTTCTACTGTTCCCATTGTTAGCCCCAGGGTATCACAAATCTCCTGCATGGAGACACGCCTATCTTCCATGATAAAATGTTCAATACGGTCAATGTTAGCATCAGTTGATGCTGTTTTCGGACGTCCAGACCTCTGCTCGTCTTTCACACTCATTCGTCCATCTTTGAACTCACGCACCCACTTCCTAACAGTGTTTTCTGAAAGAGCACTATCACCACACACGGCCTCCAGTTGGCGATGAATATCGGCTGCACAACGTCCAGCTGCGGTAAGGAATTTCACAATTACCCGTTGCTCTTCAAGTGGAAATTCGATTTCCCCAGGCAGTATCAGAAACACGTCTTACTCCTTCAGGCACTGTCACTCAACTACTGCCACCTAGCACACAAAACTGACACTGCTTGAAGACGAAGGATGAAAATCTCCGATGCCATAGTTATTTCCCTGAAAAGAGAAGAAATGTTGACTTCAGAACAAAACGGCATGTACTTTTGGTGTGCACCACGTATATCACGATGGCGATATATATCATGTAGGCGATATATATCGTGTCGGAGATATATCGTAACGATATTTGGGCGATATATGTAGTGTCGGCGATATATCGTCACAATATTTCGCGATATATCGTCACGATATCTGGCGATATATATCGTGTCGGCGATATATCGTCAGATATTTTAGCGACATACATATATCGTGTCGGCGATATATCGTCACAATAACTGGCGATATATATCGTGGAGGCGATATATCGCCGATATCACAATACGGAAAAACATCGTATCGTATCGTCTGTGACGATATATCGCGCTTTCAAATTTCTAATATCGTACATCCCTATTTGATTCTCACTGGAGGAACATAGAATGTATTTGTATTTTGCGTTGCTTCTCTGACGATTTTTTGGTCTATCGTGACGATGAGAACGAATGATGATTACATGAAACTGATGAAAGGACACTCACATGGTCAGAACGGGACTTGAACCCGGAACTTTCGTGAGTCGACCACTCAACCCGTTTGGACGTTGAGGCGGCACGTAGTGGGTTCGGGTCCTACTAGAAGGTATTCGTCGAAAGCATAAAGGAGGAACTGTAAATTTTATTTTGGCGTCTTTCTCAATGTATTAGGTCGAAGTTTTTAGCGACAATGCAATTCTAGTAGTATAAATATACACGTTCAAAGTCACACTTGGTACGAGGCCTATTATTTTTATTAATTTAAGCACAATGGTAAACCTATTTTGATGATTTTTTGTCGATTTTATACTATTGCAAATCTGTGTTTTTTCACCTCACACTTGGTACGAGTGTCATAATTTCTTACGAGTTAAAGTACGTAACACCAACACCCACCTACACCTACACCCACGCACACCCACGCACACCCATGCATACCCATGCATACTCACGCACACCCACGCACACCCACACACACCCACCCACGCACACCCACACACACCCACCCACGCACATCCACACCCACCCACGCACACCCACACCCACCCACGCACACCTATTGCAACTTTGTGATTTTTACCTCTTTCATGGTACGAGGCCTATTGTATTTTATTAATTTAACCAGTAGTATAATCTGGTATGTTCAAAATAATACTTGGTACGAGGCCTATTATTTTTATTAATTTAAGCACAACGGTAAACCTATTTTGATGATGTTTTTGTCGATTTTATACTATTGCAAATCTGTGATTTTTTACCTCGTACTTGGTACGAGTGTCGAGGCCTATTGTTTTTATTAATTTAACCACAGTGGTAAACGTATTTTGATGATGTTTTTGTTGATTTTATACTATTGCAACTCTGTGATTTTTTCATCTCGTACTTGATACGAGTGTCATAATTTCTTACGAGTTAAATTACGTAACATTACATAATATTGTGATGCTCTCATATTAAGCTTCCTTTTATTGTATTTTATAAGGGTAAACTATTGCATCATGCTTATGCAACAGGTTATTACATAACATTAGGCAACATTACAATGGCACTGAAGTTAACTTGCTGCATCATGTTTATGCAAACAGATTATTACGTAATATTTTGATGACTTTTATCTGACGTGGTGTTTTCTGATTAGCTTTTTGACTTAGATGTTTTTAGGCTACTTAAGGAGTTTTTTGCATTACATTATTTGAATTTATGCAACCTATCAAAATACCACACCAAAATACTCTGCGATAGTTGCAGAGTCTGATATTTTCTTGACATTTTACAATATATACCAACATGAAAAATAACACGAAAGACCAAACATACTAAGGCATAGCCTTACAAAAATTGAAACTTAATAAAATACTATCCTGTTATGATAAGATGTGACGTGACAGATTAGTCAGTTTTGCGAGATCAGTTGAAGAGTACGGACGTGTTGTTGGTGTGCTCATCTATACATTTTTTCATGTGCTAAGCACAGGGGGATATATTTTTTTATTATATGAATTTATTAATTTTTTTATACTTAGTACAAATATATATATATATATATTATATATAATAAAAAAATAGCTAATATAAAATAAAACGTCATGAATATTTTTGGGTTTAAAAAGCAACAACATAATCAGCCTGTAGAGAGAATTCCAGTAAACATTGATATATTTAGAGAAATTTATCATCAATTGAAAAGGTTACTTCTTGTTCACTTGAATAGTATTTGGTCTCATGTTGACGAGGATACTGGAAGGCACTTATTTGTATTTAATAATTACTTATCATCATATAAGTTACCTGATAGTGGGAAAATTCAAATAAACGTTTTCAAAAAAAAAAATTATGGTAGTTTACGATTTCTGAAAACCTGAGGACAATCCATTTTATGCGATATTCTCACTTCGAACTCGATGTCAAGACAAGATATAGTTCATGAATTACACAAACCAGCCCGTCGCAATTACAAGCGATTAAGTGTAGTAACAAAAGGTGTAAATGAATTCTTCCAGGCAGATCTGATTGAGATGGCCCCTCCAAGGGGGACTTCAAAAAATTGGATAAGATAAATCATGGTTACAAATATATGCTTACAGTTATTGATACCTTTAGCAAATATGCATGGGCTGTTCCCTTAAAATCCAAAACTGGTACTTGTGTTACCGAGGCTTTTAAGTCGATATTTAGTGAGGGAAGGATACCAAAATATTTACAGACAGATAGAGGGAAAGAATTTTACAATTCTATATTTGCTAAGTTAATGCAACAACATATTATTAAACATTATTCTACATACAGTGATCTGAAAGCTAGTATAGTGGAACGATTCAACAGAACATTAAAAAATCGCATGTGGAGATAATTCACTCTACAGGGCAATTATAAATGGGTGCAAATTTTACCCGAGCTAGTTCATGATTACAACAATACAGTACACAGTACTACTCACATGAAACCTGCTGAGGTAACCAAATCTGATGAGCAACGATTGATTTCTACTGTTTATTGTAAAAAGTATAAATATACTACCAAGAAGCCAAAGTTAAAAATAGGGGATCAGGTAAGGGTCAGTAAATATAAACAGTTATTGGAGAAGGGTTTTACTAAAAATTGGAGTACGGAGTTATTCTCAGTGGTTCAAGTTTTACCAGGGAATAGAAATACGTATATAATAAAAGATTGAAAGGGAGATTTTATGAAGAGGAACTTAGTAAACAAAATATCGAGATACATATTTAATCGAGAAAATATTGAAGAAGAAAAATAATAAATTGTATGTGAAATGGTTAGGTCTACCAGACAAAAGTTGGATAGAAGCAAACCAGGTGATTCTTTGACACCAACATGGAATGTGGTACAGCGTTTACCAGATGTAGTGGAAACTAATAAAAAAAATGGAGAGTTGTTACCTGATAACAAAAGATGCCTCATACAGGCCCATCAGGTTGTGGAAAAACTACTTTGCTGGTTGATAATTTCTTGCTTGCCCCCAATTGGCTAGATTGGAAAAATAGACACTTGTATGTATTCTCTAAAAGTTTAGGACAACCGAAATACCAACAACTCATGAAGCTGTACGAGAGACAGGCATAGCTATATTTGCATCAACAATAAAAGCTCTCGACCAATGTTTGAAAAATTCTGTTGTGGTATACGATGATGTTATTCTAGAAAATCAGAATGAAATTAGAAATTTTTTACACAGGGTCGTCACAAAGAAATAGACTGCTTTTATTTAGCTCAAACTTATTCCAAAATTCCCAAATAATTACTACGAGATAATACAAACTTAATCGGTTTGTTTCGTCAAGATCATACTAATTTGAAACATGTTTACGATGATTATGTGGGAGAAGACTTAAATTACAACCAATTTTCAAAATTCTGTTCATCTTGTTGGAACAGCGACGATTTTGGATTTGTTACTATCGACATGACTCGGAAACCTAACAATGGTAATTTTAGAAATAAAATCAACGACTTTTTAAACGTTGAAACGATATAAAATAACCAATTATAAAAAAAATAAATATGACGAAACGTAAAATAGAAGATAATTCGAAATTTTGAGAGTACTTGCCCAAACGTTTCCAAGGTTGGAAATCAGATAATCGAGGTTTTTACGAACAACACAAGCGTCAGGACCAACCTATTATCGATGTAATTAGTGGTCTCGTTAAAGAAATTAAGAGTGTTACAGAACAAAATAAAAACCTCATCAATGAATTGGTACCTCTTACTGCTAAAAATTATGCAGATTTTCCACCTACCCCTTTATCCAGCATCCACACTCCTCTGGTACTCAAGGAAACACCTGCTAAAGCAGCTATAGAAGAGTCAGAGAAAATCGAGTTGGGTCCCCTGCAAGGGATTATTTGAGTACAGGAAAATTCGAAAAAGATGAGGTATTTGTATTGTATCCAACTATGGAGGGAAATGAAGGTGTAGTATGGAAAATTGGCAAGTCTAAAGTAACATTCGAAGGGGATAACATAAAAATTAATTTGGGTGGGAGAAACAGCTGGTCCAGATATCCTGGTACCGTAGGACTATGGGAGCTCATTACCAAAAAACAACCAAAACATTTTACAGAAGATGATTATCAAAGTTACTCTGAAATTTTGACACTCTCTGATGCTTTGTACCAAGATAACGATGCCAGTCAAAAGCGTGTGAAATCGAGCAGTGGTGATAAATACAGAAATCTGATCAAACCTATCTGGAACCAACTCAAAACCGGTAGTGGTATCAAGCAATACAATACTCTACCTAAAGAATTTGTGGGGGTAAACGATGTTAGAAAACTTATAGATAGGTTGCTGGTTATAGCAGGGGAGGAAAATGCTGGGAACAATAATTTCCATAATGAGAAAATGGGTATTGTAAACATGATTAGTGACAAATTAGCTAATTTTATTTTAAACGATCCTAAAGGTATAGGATACTTAATTAAAATTATCAATACTTTACCTACTAAATTCTGGAATATATCAGAGGGTCGAGGTTTAGTGAATGATATTATTAATAAACTTCCGTTCGAGTTACACGTACCTGGTTACCCATATTGTGGTCCTGGTACAAAACTTGAGAAACGAATAGAAAGAGGGGACAGGGGTATTAATCCTCTGGATGCAACTTTTAAAGAACATGATATTGCTTACAACACACACAAAGATCTGAATGATCGTCATGTGGCTGATCAAACACTGGAAGAGACAACTTTTGGAAGATTAACAAGCAGAGATGCATCATTGAGTAAAAAAATAACAGCATTGGGTACCATTGCTATGAATACAAAACAAAAATTAGGGTGGGGTTTGTAATATAAATATACCTTGAAAAATGATAATAATAACAACAACAACATGAAACCAAAAGGAGTTGTATACCAAATACCATATAACGATCTTAAAAATTTAAAACTTAATTCGATTTTAACTAAAAAAACAACAAGAAAAAAAGAGGCAATGTATAGCCTAAGGAAATTGAATGCAATTATTACTCAGTACGCCACAATTAAAACGATTGCAAAATGCAAGAAAGAAAACTCACAGTGGTAGATTCATATTCAGCATTCCAGCTATCCTGGCTACATTGGGGGCAGTTGGGAGCCTAGCTGAGGGCTGTGATGCTATAGCCAAAACTGTAATTGATTCGAAAAAAAAAGGCAGAACTAGAAGAGCAAAAGCGTCATAATCTTGCCATGGAGAAAAAAATAGGCAAAGGTGTGAAGTCTAGAGCACTCAGAAAATTAAAAAAATAAAGAAGAAGCACTCACGAACCAAGACATTGAATATTTAATTAAAATATTTAAAATTAAATACTTCAGGGGGTTTTCATGTCTGATTCTTTCCCTAAAGGTAGTCCTCACTTTCGAGAATGTGGCGTGGTGAATTTGGACAAGTCCGAAAATGTTGGTACTCACTGGATATGCTATTATAAACAAAATGACAATGCTTTTATTTTCGATTCTTTCGGAATGATACTCCCTACAGAATTATTTCGTTACTTGAAATATGTTAAAATTTATTACAACGACGATCGTATTCAAGATTTCGATCAAATTATATGTGGCCATGTTTGCATTACGATGCTCAGAATTTTAAATAAAATACCAAACATCAAATTAAAAGATTTTCAAAAAGCTGTATTATATATTAAATATGGGAATCTTTCATCTCTCCAGCGAGACTTCGGTTTTGAAACTACATATTCACAGTGATATTATATATCCAAATTCCATAACTCTATGAGCATTCTAAAGTATATATCTGATTCCGAATGTAACTACCTACAACAATACTATATTAGTAGGTAATGAAAAAATAATTATTCCTCCCGGACAGTATAACTTATCTACTTTACAATTTGAACTTCCAACCACTGTCTTGCTTTCTCAAAATTCTGTAACACACAGAGTAGAGATTGTAACTAAATGAAACAGTGGACTTTTCTACCATGGGAGAACTTTTAGGATTTGAGAACAATAGCAAATTAGAACCAGGTATTAGGCACATAGGTAAATTTATACCGAAATACTTAGCTATTGAGACATTAAATATTCACTGCAACATTGCCAAAGGTATGATTATCAAAGCAGAAGAAAATTCGATTGGCAGTCACAGGGATACAGGTATTATTGCTACATTTAAACCGAATTCGGAATTTATGGAACCTATCTTCTATTCCCCAATCCCACCGGTCTATTTCCTGTTTCTATTGATAAAGTTAATTACATAGAGATAACAATTACGAATGAGAAAAATGAAATTATCGATTGTGCCGGTGCTAATAGTACTGCGATAATAGAAATTAATATATAAAATATATAAATAAATACCAAGATGGAAAATGTTGAAAGTTATGAATTACAGTACAGTCCTTCCCTCCAAACAGGAGGACATTTGCAAATTTGAATCAGCCCAATAAAGAGATACAGTATGACATCACGGTGGGGGATGGATTCATTCATCCACATAGATCTGATCTGTATATAAAATTTGATATTGTAAAACAAAGTAATGGTGAAGAATATCCCCCATCCGGGGCTAATGTAAAACTTATAGATAATTTTGTTCCATTCTTATTTTCTCAAATTGAAGTCAGGAAGCATGGTACAGTGATTGACAGGATTGATTGTCCTGGAATTACATCCACTACAGTGTGGACATTGAAACTGTCCAAATCAGAGAGTGCATATTATAAACTTGGTGGGTTCGAAGCTGGAACAAAAATTCAAGTAAAAAGTCACAGAGTACTGTTCCCCATGAGATTGCTATTTGGATTTTTCTCTGATTATAAAGAAATTATGTGGAAAGGTGGTTTGAGTGTCATATTTCGGAGAGCACCCAATGATCATAATGCCATCATGAGATAAAAAACTTTGAATGCAGATGGAACAGCTAATGAGGCTAGTTTACCCGAAGCTGCGAAATGTGTGATCCAGTCTATGGAGTTGCGAATGCCTATAGTTGAACATGAGTCGAATTATGCTCTCAAATACAAAGCCAACATTTTGAAAAATCCTCAAATTCCGATACAGTTTTATACTTATCAATGCATTCAGAGGTCATTGGAGGGTAAATTGTTTGAATTTGACATTACTAATCAGTTCCAATCTTTGCAATATGACATGCCAGAGTTTGTAGCTGTGCTGTTTCAAACAGGGAGAGATGACAATCAGGAAAAGGATAGCAGCCAGTTTGATAGTTGTAAAGTTAAAAATGTGTATCTGAAGAATGGCAGAAATGAAGTATCTCCTCGTAAAAATTACAATTTAAACATTACAGAACAAGATTATTTAGAATTATATGAAGCTTACAGTGCTCTTAAAAGAGTAACTGAAGGAAACATAGACATGTATTATAATCCAGATGAGTTCATAATTCACAGACCAATGTTTTTAATAAATGCGTCAAAAAGAAAATTGGTAGTTATAAATGATCGAACTCATATAAAATTAATATGTGAATTTCATGAAACTCTACCTGAAAATACAATATGCAGTGCTATATTAATAGTAGAGAAGTCATATATTTATGATGTAAAAAATGAAAGAGTGATAGAAAAATTTTAATAGGAGAGAATAATTTATAAAAAATTAGACTACGTGTAGAATTTTTTTTGTTATTTTCAAAATTTTGGTTTAATGTTAAGTTTATTTTTTTTTCACATGTGTTGACTGCAATTATTATTAGCTTCTAAACTAAAGTGTCCCCAAGGCAAAGTATGGATTCCACACTCGAGAATACACCTCTTATAGTCGTGTGGATCCAGGGCTACTTTTTTTATTTTATTCGTTGTAATCTCATGGTTTGAGCTTTGTATTCTATTATCCTCTCGAAGTATCCTCGACTGTGAATGAAGGCAACAAATATAATCCTGGAATGTTAGTTTGTTTTCCACAGTATCTTTGCACGTTCCTTTTGCTTTCTTTGTGACGCTACTCTCTGTTCCGAATGTATATATCTTCGAACGCAAACCAGCGAACTCAACAATAATATTACCGTTACACTCATCTTTGAACTTACCGAGAACCTTCTTGTTGTGGAAAGGAATTCCAAATCTCTTAGGTTGACGGTAGGAAGAAGTGTCGAAATACCCAAGCATGGAAGGATGTATAAGATCTTCGTAGAAGTTAGGTGTTTGTATGTCATAAATAAAACTATCAGTGTCTATGTACAAAATTGACAGCTTATCATTATAGAAAGGTTTCATAATATTATAATAAAATTCGAACATGTACAGTTTTGACAAGTCAAGAACTGTTGCACCAACGTAAATAGCTTTTCTGAATTTTATTAATTTTATATCTAGATTAAAAAGTGTTAAATTCTCGTTGTATATTTTTCGCGATTTGAATCTAGGATCAGATACTAATTTTCTACATTTATTGTTATCTGAAACCAATTTTATGTCTATATGCTTTCTGACGTTCTCTATTGTTTTTCCATAAACGGCATTATTCATTAGTTTATAAAAATCTTTATCTAATTCTGAAATGGCAGCTGTTCTGTATCTCGTGTTGGTCTCAATATAAGATTTTAACCATGGAGAGTGTTTGAACTTGAGAATTCTTCTCACTTTTACCACCTGAACACCATTCCCAATCAAAAACTGGAGATTCTTGTAGTGGACGACATATCTCTCTTTTCTCTCTAGAGTTAACATAAGCTTGCTTTGATTAGAATCAGGTGGACTTTTAATTTCGGGAGCCGGAGATAAATCGGAAAAAGTATCATACAAATTATTTGGAAATTCAATGTCTACCTCAATGAACAGACCAAATTCACGATCATCGAAACGATTAATATCAATTGAAATGAGATCTATCCACTCGAATCTTCCGTATGGAAGTTTTTGTATCATTGCAAATCCGTAGAGATTGTTTACATCAACGTAAAATATGTAATTCGATGGTCGATTTGCATCGTATTGATTCCCAGACATGTGAATATTGCTTGCCTTTGCATGTCTCTGCGAGCATTGCACCATCCCCCCACGTATCCCCTCTTTCTATAAAAAGTAACATGTCCACATCCGATATCAATTCCAACTTGATCCTGATCTGGAGCAACAAAGGAGACCACTCTAAACCAGGAAGACTGTAGAAGTATGCTGGATCTAATTTATAAATATTTATTGCTGTTTTTCTGAATACCTGGAAACATCAGCAAGTATTGTTACGTCTAATTTGAGATATGCATCGTGATAATCGCCGAGAGTATTGCATCTTAATTTCTTCCATATTAATTTCGCATGTTCGTATTCTTCATTCGTAATTCCGTTTTTTTTTTCAGTTGACTGAAGAATACTTATGGCGGTGGGATAGTGTCATCGTCAAATTTAGATTCATCGGTTACATATTTGTAAGGATAAATGCCTTTACGTTTAATCAGTTCTAAGTGTATGTTGGGAAAACTAGCTTTTGTAATTTTAAATTGTTCTTCAGTAAGTTTACTCGCTAAAGCATCGAGACTTGCCGATAGGAATCTAAAATAATCTAGAAACCTCATCACTATGATTTCATTCGTTCCTGGAATTTTAACTTTTTTACTTATACAAATATAACGTTCTTCGTTTTGAGCAAAATATCTATTTTTTGCATATCGTATCCAAGATTCCTAATTAAAAAGTGGAAGTCGTAATTGGATCCAGTGTGAAAAAAAATTGCTACGAATTTAGGCTTCTGGATTTTGAGGTTGCAGGTGTTACAGATTCCACTAATGTAGTTTCCGGTGAAATGATTATGGTGAAATATTTTCTGCTTCTCATCCGTGAAATGTTGATCACAAACCGAACACGTTTCAATGTTATTGTAAGATTGAAGTTAATCCCTAGATAATGGAAGCATTGATTTTGATTGGCATAAGAGGCTGCCAATGTTCTCAACCTCCTCCAACATCTTTTTAAAAAAGAGTTCAATAACATTCGGTCCGCGATATATATATGGTTTATCTATCCTATCCTGCCAAACAACAACATATCCAAAACTATTTGGATCATGAAGCTGGTACGGTGTTGTGAAAGAAAATTCGGGATCCGTATTGCAATAAGACAATGGTTTGAGAAAAGCCTCAAAGTCTGCGATGATGATGGCCGGATGTCCCAACAAGGCCCTGTGCATTTTAAATTCTTCGAATTCATTTGCTTTGGGCATCAACATGCGAGCCGGTATGTTGACTCCACAGTAGATTTTATGTTCAGCACGTTTTTGTTTGGCAATTTCTTGATTTTTGAAATATTGGTAATTACGTTGGTCAAGATCGTCAAATATAGTTAAACACCTTGGACAAACTTCGATGTGTGCATGAAACTTGGTTGTTTGGCTGCTGACCAAGCGGGAGAGTGAACGAATTAGCGTGTAATGATGAACATCATCGTCAGCAATGAGAAGCAGATTGATTTCTACGGCTTCGTCATCAACAATATTAGTTATCCTAACGGGATGCACAAAATGCTTAACTGAAGCATACGAATATACATTTATAGCTAATCGTTTTCCTTCTCCATTTCGTACCCTGTTTTCAAACTTTGTTATGTCAGAAATAGCAACAGGGTATTTGATGCCTGTCATAGCATAATCAATTTCATCGATATATTTCTTATAGTGACCGACTCGTTCCGGATTATCTGAACAATGAACCGGATGAAGCGCCGCTAAAATGCACCACATGAAACACTTATTGTCAGTGTTATGAATATTCAGCACGGCTCTCTTATGATGAATTTCTACTGGAAGTGGAACGTAGCTGGAAGCGGAAAAAGGTGTAAATTTGTTTACATAAGCGATTAATCTGTGAGGACTTCCGCATAAAAACCAACCCGAAGCCTCACCCTCGAACTCGTCGTGTTTTCTAATCAGTTCACTAATAAGATTAGAATAAAAAACATTCAAATTATCAATGTCTGCCAAATAAAGAACTTGGTTTTTCGTTTTGTGAAAAAAAATATTTCCTGTACCATTAGTTTTCTCATATTTACAAATTAGATCAACATATACTTTTATGGAGTTGTTTTCCAGTTTATTTTTCAAAATATTTATGATAGATGTTTTAATTTCACTCAAGAAACTAGAAATATCACAGCCTGCTTTCGAAGTAAAAAGAAAATCCAGGAGTTGGTTGTTGAATGCAGATCTAATCGGCTTTTGTTTGGAAGTAGAAGCTTCAGTTTCAGGATGATCAATTTTTCTTTTCAATGTTCCATGTCTGATTGATACCTCGCAAATTTCCATGTATTTACTTAAATGTGCAATGCTAAATATTATTTCCGCATTGAGGACAAGGCTTAGTAGGTAACGAACGATTTATTTTCGAATCTGTTTCGCTACATCTTGCCCTATGCTTGCTAATATTGGTTTTGGAGATTGATTTCCTACAAATAACACATTCGATGAAATTGGTAGATGACATTTTTTTACTATGCTTTTCTTGAGAAAACGCAAAACGAAAAAATTAAGTAAATAACAATAAGACGCACAATCAACTTAAAATTCAATGAGATAATTACAATAATTGATAGAATGTAACTTTAAAAAAAAACAATAGTTATATTTATAATAGAATATTTCAGCTCAGGTATTTATATATAAATTTTCTCGGGAAAATAAAAAAACAACGCACAATTAAGTCAAAATTCAATCTATGTGAAAAACCACTTAAATCACCTTCAAAATAAAATAAATATTTGTACTAAGTATAAAAAATAATTAATAATTACTCTAAAATTTTCAGCTATGGTATTTATACAGAATTTTCGGAGACAACAAGTAACATCTGATCACATCAAAACTCAATCTGATCGAAATTATTATGAAAAAAAAAAACAAAAAAATCACTTGATACACTTTTTTAAACTTAAAATAATAAATAGTATGTAGCTTTAAAATAAGTTAAAAAACTTAGCTTTTATCAAAAAATAAGGAGCACTGCAACAACACCTCCGTACTCTTCAAACACTCTCACGATACTGACTAATCTGTAATGCGAAAACCCTTTAAATAGCCTAAGCGCAAAACCATGTTGAAAAACAGAAAACACCACGTCAGATACAAGTCATCATAATGTTACGTAATAACCTGTTTGCATAAACATGATGCAACAAGTTAACTTCTGTGCCATTGTAATGTTGCGTAATGTTATGTAATAACTAGAGCCCGCATCTACTGCATATATTGATAAAATTTTTCCGGATATACGTTTCTCATGTATGTTTTAGAATGTTTTAGAAGCCTTTTCATTTTGCCTATTTTGCCTATTTCGGGCCCCACTGCCTATTTTTAATTATAATGCCTTTTTTTTCCTTTTTCAATGAAATTTGACCTTTTTTAAAAAAAATTGTGTATATAAATTATTTTTCTCCTAAAAAACGTTGTTAGCATTTATTTTTCTTCCGTTTATTATGTGAATAATTTTCGCCTTATTTAAGTAATATTGAACTCACGCATGTTTCAACATTGCTGAAGGAGAAAAGTGTGAGAAAAAAATATTTCATGCTGAGTCAGGATATTGCCTTTCGGTTAACATTTCTTGTGCATGATTGACTGCTGAAGTGGACGGGTTGATTTCGAACACAAAGAAAATATCTTTGAAATCTCCCTCTCGAACCCGAAAATTTCAGGAAGTTGCGATTGAGCTTAGTTTACCTCAGCAACCAGTCTTGACGAGATAGGGAACCTGGATATCAGCAGCTATATATTATGCTAACAACCTTCAAAAAATCAGTGAGGTGATCGATGCTCTTCCAGAAAATGAAGCGGCTTCAATTCGTGAAGTGAAAAAACTCCTGTGCTATTCAAATTTACTTTTGCACATTATGGTGCATTGCCAGAGACAATTACAATTATAGCATCCATGAAAATCTTCGAGGAATCTATGCAGCAGATGATGGAAGTGCCAGGAGAAAAGGGGTCAGCTGTTGCGGAAAAGTGCAAACGGGTAGTGAGTGCAAATGAGGACTTGAAACAATTGAAAACAATTTGTGATATTCTAAAAGGTGAAAATGTTGTTACCAAAATGAGTCCAGCTACATAAGCTTGTTATATGCATGCTCCAATAACTTCTGTCGAAGTAGAAAGATCATTTTCTATTATGAAAAACATTCTCTCTGACAGACGACTATCAATGAATGTTGAGAACTTAAAAAACACCTTGTAGTTATGTGCAATCAAGACGGAGAAAATTGAAATGCACTTCCCAATTTAGATTTTAACATTTTGCCAGAAATTATAGATAAAAGTAAGCGACTTCTAAATGTGCCTTTTTTCGGTTTTTTTTTGCCTTTTTCATTTTTAGTGCCTATTTTCCACATTATAAATGCCTTTTTGCCTGCCTATTTTACAAAAATAAATGCCTGAACTTCCGGGCATTAGTAATAACCTGCTGCGTAAGCATGATGCAATACCCTTATAAAATACAATAAAAGGAAGCTTAATATGAGAGCATCACAATATTATGTAATGTTACGTAATTTAACTCGTAACAAATTATCACACTCGTATCAAGTACAAGATGAAAAAATCACGGAGTTGCAATAGTATAAAATCAACAAAAACATCATCAAAATACGTTTACCACTGTGGTTAAATTAATAAACACAATAGGCCTCGACACTCGTACCAAGTACGAGGTAAAAAAATCACAGATTTGCAATAGTATAAAATCGACAAAAACATCATCAAAATAGGTTTACCATTGTGCTTAAATTAATAAAAAGAATAGGCTTCGTACCAAGTATTATTTTGAACATACCCGATTATACTACTGGTTAAATTAATAAAAAACAATAGGCCTCGTTCCATGTATGAGGTAAAAATCACAAAGTTGCAATAGGTGTGCGTGGGTGGGTGTGGGTGTGTGTGTGTGGGTGTGGGTGTACGTGGGTGGGTGTGGGTGTGCGTGGGTGTGCGTGGGTATGCATGGGTGTGCGTGGGTGTGCGTGGGTGTGCGTAGGTGTGCGTATGTGTGCGTGGGTGTGCGTGGGTGTGCATGGGTGTGCATGGGTGTGCATGGGTGTGCGTGGGTGTGCGTGGGTGTGCGTAGTTGTTCGTGGGTGTGCGTGGGTGTAGGTGTAGGTGGGTGTAGGTGTTACGTACTTTAACTCTTAAGAAATTATGACACTCGTACCAAGTGTGAGGCGAAAAAACACAGATTTGCAATAGTATAAAATCGACAAAAACATCATCAAAATAGGTTTACCATTGTGATTTGTTAGAATTGATTTGTTGTTGCTTTAAGTCCACTTTATGCACAGTAAGGCTAATCGGGACTGGACCTACAGTTTAAAGTGGGATCCGAACCACTTGTGCCTCCACCGGGTATCGAACCCGGGACCCCTTGATTACAAGGTGAAGACGTTACCACTGCGCCATCGGGGAGGCCTGTTTACCATTGTGCTTAAATTAATAAAAATAATAGGCCTCGTACCAAGTGTGACTTTGAACGTATATGATTATACTACTATTATATACAGATCGAATTAACTGAATAATGGTAAAAATGCATTTATATTCCCTTAAGCTTTCGATGTGTGTTCACTGGCGTGTGTTACTTCTACTGACTGTGGGAATAACTGACGACTTAATTAAACGCAAAAGGGAAAACAATATAAGTAGTATAAAAGTATATACAACCAGGACCACTTATAAGTGTAGAAAAGAAGAGGTCATTTGATTAAACAGCCCGATTTGCCCACACTTAAAATTATGCCAAGATCCTCTTATTCCCCATTTCTTCAAGTGTGATATGCTCTTAATCCTCAATAATTTTGAATCCTAGTGTAGAAAAGAAGAGTTCATATGCCCCGATTTGCCCACACTTAAAACAATGTCAAGAGGGGGCATATAGCCCAATCGGCCATGTGTGTACATATTTAAATCTAAAGAATCCTGAATTCTAGTGTAGAACTCCCCTCAGACAGATTTGCCCATGTGTGTAAAAGCTACATCTCTCAGTTTGTTGTCCATAAACTTGTCAAAAATATGCCCCCCCCTTGATATTGTTTTGGCTACACTTAAAAACTAAGGCAAAAATGCTTATATTCTCATACTCTTCAACTTACAGATCAATACAATAGGACAAGGTCAGGCTGCAAATTGCTTGCATGTTTTTTCTAATCTTTGATCAGTCATGTCCCGGCCAGCAATAAATTATGCACGCCTAGGAGATTTAATATGCTTGCATGCATGAGATAAAATCTACACTGTGCTCTTTCAGAGAAAATTCCCCATACATTCCATTATGTTATTGACTCCAAGCGTAGTAAAAAGAACATTGGCCTCTTGCATGTTGTCATATAAGCCTGAATTGGATTCAGGTTTTGTCTCGTTCTGATAATATATACACGAGTGGGACTTACAGATTATTCATTGCACAGTTTCAAAGTCCAACTTTGAATTGTATTTAGCTGATATACAGCTCATAACTTCTGGGTTCTGATATTCAATGTGTATTGCATGTGGACATAGTCCCATGGCTTATATGCTTTATAATCAAAGGCTTCTGGGTTTAAGACCTCTCTATGGAGAAGTGCTAGTCTTGTTGCCTTGTAATCAAAAGGCCCCCCAGGTCTGAAACCTGGTAGAGTGTGTGGGCCTCCCCTGATGTCAAAGTGTTGGTATTATTGCCTTGTAATCAAGAGGCTCTGGGTTTGAACCCTGGTAAAATGTGTAAGATTGAAATACATGTGGCAGAATAATATCCCCACATGTGATATTTTGAGAATATTTACTGCTAGCTGATATACAGCTGAGGTTTGAAACCTGGTAAAGTGTGTTGTACAACAGCATAAAAGAGCAAAACTATTTTATATTGGGGATCACCAGAGCCTAGTTATTGCTGTTGTTTGGGTATAAAAGCATCAGCTCAGCCACTAATTGCTGTTATAATTGTTTTGGCATATTGTCCATAGTTCTGTTTTTTTTGGACCAGGAAATTTTATATAAACAAACAACAAAAATGCCAAATCAAAAATATTGCAATCAGTGTAATAAAAATATATCTAGTTCTAATTGGTCTAGACACCGGCATATTTGTGACCCTAAGAAATGCAGAAAGGCCACAAATATGTGTCCAAGATGCCATAAAATATTAAGCAAGGCTTATTACAAATGCCATGGGTGTTTTTGTTACGAACAGTCATCAACATTGCCCCCACAACCATCTACATCTGGTCTGAAAAGAAAGCATGAAACACCTGTTAATGCTGGACCAGCAAAGCAGCCACGCTATGAACCCATCCATAGCAGTTTTAACGGCCAACTTATAGATCACCGGTTTGTATCAGAGCCAAAATGTGATATTAAGAATTTTTTGAACAGTATAAATCCAGATGTGCAGGCAATTCTAAATGCACAAAATGGCTCTTATAAGCTGTCCCTCAAATTGTTTACATAATATAAGAAGCCAAGTGGCACAAAATTTACACAGCCCCACATAACAGAAACTGTACCGGTATATTCAAATGCAAATTCAGACAAAATAATAAGCAGTTTGATAGATCAATTGAATATTAAACACTCTGAATTTGCAGCAAAAGAGTCTGGATGGAGCCTATGCGGATCTCCACACAAGTTATATGTTAACATTTCTGAATTCAGCCCATTACAAGGATCTACATATCTGCCATTACCTGCCAATATCAAAAACAAAACAGCCGTGGTTAATATAAAAAATAATGATGAGAAATGCTTTTTGTGGTGTATTTTAGCTGCTTTGTATCCAGTTTCAAGGCATCCTGAGCGAATAAGTTATTATAAACAGCATGAAAATGATTTTGATGAAGCAATGGAGGGTTTAGAATATCCAATGTCTGTTCAGAATATTGATAAATTTGAAAAAAAGGCCCGGGATATCAATGGCAAACAATTATCTATTAATGTATTTATTTGTTCTACTGGCCGTGGCAATTGTTTGATAGATCCTCTCAGAATCAGTACACTTGATGATGATTCTGCTGTTCCGATTGATCTGCTCTTAATTGAAAAGGATGGCACATATCATTACACTTTGATACATAATCTTGAAGCTTTAGTCAGAACACAACTAGACAAAACTCATAGAATATTCAAGTTGAGCAGAACATGTTTGTCTGTATTTGATGGTAAAAAAAATAATAAATGGGGTTCGGGAAGTGAATGCAGAAATTGCTAAAAACAAGTTAATTGAGCATCTGAAATACTGTGGCAACCATAAACCTGTTCATATGCTTATGCCTAACCCAAGTGAAAATGCCAAATTCAAAAAATTTGAAGCCCTGTTGGAACACCCAGCATATATAGTCTGTGATTTTGAATCAAATCTCAAACCTCTTGCATTCTGTAGCCCAGATCCTGATGAACCTTCAATTACATCATACCAGTTACATGAACCTTCTAGTTTTTATTATGTGGTTATACAGGATGGGGTTGTTAGTAAAGAAGATTTATACATGGGAGCAGATGCCATCAAAAAATTTGCAGATAGAATAGAAAATGAGTGCCATAACATAGCATCTAATGTCTTATTAAAATCAAAACCCATGTTGCCTTTAACAGAGAAACAGATTGAAGATTTCAACAATGCAGAAAAATGCCCGGTATGTGATTCTGAATTTTCAGATACAAATATCAAGGTGAAACACCATTCTCATACAGATGGTAAATTCAAAATGGCCCTGTGTAATAGCTGTAATATTAAGATCCAGAGACCAAAATTTGTCCTTATATTTTGCCATGGAGCATCCAATTATGATTTCCATCATTTGATCAGGTACGAGGGGTTTGACAAGCAGAATTTAAATATTTTAACTGAATATAATGAAAAATATATTGCCATTAGCAAAATAATTAAAGTTAATAGTGTTCCTATTCACTTAAGATTTCTTGATTCATACAGAATTCTGTCTGCTAGCCTGGCTACACTGGCCACTCAATTATCTGATGATCAATTCAAAATCACATGTGCTTTATTTCCAAATCAGGACCTGAAATTAATTAGGCGGAAGGGTGTATATCCATATGATTATGTTACAGATTTTTCTAAATTTGATGAGTGTTCTTTGCCACCACAACAAGAGTTTTACAGAAAAATCAGAGGATCTGGAATCACTGATGAAGATTATCACCATGCCCAGTTGATGTGGAACAATTTAAAATGCCAGACATTTGGTGATTATCACAAGGCGTATTTAAAACTTGATGTGACCCTCTTAGCTGATATACTTCAGGCATTCAGAAAATCTTCCATGCAAAATTATAAGCTGGATCCAATGTATGTTTACAGTGCTCCGGGCCTAGCATGGTCTGCAATGTTTTTAAACACTAAAATGCAATTGGATCTGATCCAGGATCAAGATATGTATCTGTTTATGGAACAATGTATAAGAGGAGGCATGGTGCAATGTTCTCAGAGATATGCCAGAGCAAATAACAAATATATTCCTGATTATGATCCAGCACTGCCATCAAATTATATACTGTATGTAGATGCCAACAGCCTCTATGGTTATGCCATGATGAAGAAACTGCCATATGCAGGGCTTGAGTGGGTTGAAGATTTCAATATTGAGGATCTTCAGGACTTTGATGACAGTCACTATGGCCTGTTCTTAGAGGTTGATCTGACAATTCCTGATAATTTACACAACACATTTTCTGATCTGCCCCCAATTCCCGAGGTTAAGTGTTCACCTGGCTCTAAACAGAAGAAATTGATGATGACTGTAGAGCCGAAACAGGATTATGTCATATATTACAAAAACCTCCAGTTCCTGATGAATCATGGTGTTCAAGTGACCAAAATTGGCAAAGTCTTAAGGTTCAGACACTCAAGATGGTTGAAGCCATATATTGATACAAACACAGAGCTTCGAACATCTGCAATGAGCCAATTTGATAAGACCTTATTTAAATTGATGGTCAATTCAGTGTATGGCAAAACAATTGAAAATGTCAGAAAACATATTGATGTTAAAATAATTACTGACCCCAGCCGGAGCAAAAAATTCATTGCAAAGCCCAACTTCAATTACAGAAGAATTTATGATGAGAATATGGCACTTTTCAACATGATAAAATAAAGATTAAGTTTGATAAGCCTATTTATGTAGGGGCTGTGATATTGGAATTGGCCAAATTACACATGTTAAAATTGTATTATGATGTCTTGAAGCCTTTTTATAAGGATCGTGTAAAACTGATGTACATGGACACAGATAGTTTTGTTCTTGATATTCAAACAGAAGATGTTTATCAAGATATAGCACAGCCTGAATTGTTTAAATATTTTGATACCACTGAACATACAAAAATTAAACCCCACAACAAAAAGGTGCCTGGCAAGTTAAAAGATGAGACACTTGGTGATGTTATTGTGGCATTTGCTGGGCTAAGGGCCAAGATGTACAATTTTGAAACATGTAGTGGCGCTGTTGCCAAGGCCAAGGGCATTGGCAGAGTAATTGTTGACAAAGAGCTTGAATTTGAAGATTACAAAAATTGCCTCAAATTATGTAGCACAATCAGAACATCAGAATCCAGAATTCAGAGTGTGGATCACTTGTTGACTAGCAATATTGTAAGAAAAGTGACTCTGGACCCACATGATGACAAGAGATGCATTTTATCATGTGGCATACATACTTTACCATGGGGTCATTGTGATTTGAAAAGTGGCAAACAATGCCCAATTACAGAGCATGATTTGAAATAAATAAACATGCCTATGAACTTATTTGGGTTCAAAAAACAGGCTATTATGGACCTGCCAACAGCACAACCCTCTTCTGATATAATATCTAAACTAAGTGCTTTGTTAATTATTCATCTGAACAGCATATTTACAGATGTTGATGATGAAACAGGTAAAATATTGTACATATTTAACAATAATTTAAATCATTACCAGTTACCTGTAGGTGGTCAATTGCAATTTATTACAACCCCTGAGGGCAATGTCAAGATTTCAGTAGGGAGAAATATTTATAGAATTAAGCACTCAAACATGGTTTCTGGCACTGTACATACTGTTTCTGCTGGTGACTGCTTATATATTGAGGTCCCTGGATCCTATGACAAGCTTATACCTTTTTTTATAGAATTAAGAATTAGATATTCAATAATAAATAACCACTAAAACAAAAATGCCTAATGATATATTTGGCCATACAAGGCATGAAGATCACAGTGATGAGATTCTGATGCTTGATGTCAGAGTCAAGAAATTAAGAAGTGATTTGCAAGCTTTACAAACCACACTGAATGTCAGTCTTCAACTAGAAATTACAAATTTACAATCACAATGCATGGACCCTCTTCTTAAAATTGATTCAGAACTCAAAGTGCTGCTTCAAAAATATACTGACCTGGCCACATTAGATAATTTTCAAAGTTTAGAAGAAGCTGTAGCAGCTCTTCATGCCAAATTTAAGACCCAGGCCACCAACTCTGAGCAATTGAAACAACAATTGGAAGAGCAGATAAATAATGTCCAGACACAGCTCCAAACAATTGTCAAAAGCATAAAATCACAAGGAAGATTTTGATCTAGTGATTTCCACTCTAAAGGAACAGATTCAATCACTCCAAATACCTAATCTGGACCCCTTGAACAATGCCATAGCCGAGGTTAAAGAAAAAATTGAGACACTTGAAAATTTTATGAACAACTTGCCATCTTCTGATGCTTTGAGTGCAATAACTCGGAGTGTTGCCAACATTAAGCTGCAACTTGAAACATATGAAGATTTTGGAAAAATTCAAAGTACCATAACCCATCTTGAGGGTACAATAGCAGCAGTGCAAAGTGATTTGACAAATGTACAAGCATCTCTAGAATCCTGCCTGCCTGGTATTCAGTGTCCAGCAACAGATCACAAAGCTTGAAAACCTCAACACTGAATCTGAGCTATCTCATTTTCATCACTTGATCGATGATATCCAAACAAAACTTGAAATTTTACAACAATCAACACCCACTCAGGCAGATATAGCCCTGCTCCAAAATGCTATGCAAAATGTGGCTGATGCTTCTGAATTAAATAATGTGAAATTGGCACTTGAATTTTTGCAAAATACTGTAACAAATCTGCCTACATCAAGAGGAACTTAAAAATATTAAGAGAGCTGTGAATCGCATATTGAAATCAGAAGATATCAAGAATATCCAGACAGAGATCAAACAACTTACTCAGACAGTGGCCACTCTACCAACTAATCAACATATTAATGAACTGCATGCCCTGTTTGAGGATATCAGAAGACAGGTCCATGATCTTACTGCTCAAAATTCAAAATTGGCAGTTATTGAAAATTTGCAACAAATTGTAGCTAATATCAAGCAACAGCTAGGGACCATGGAATCCAATCAAGCAAATGCTCTGTCTGTTTTTGCCACCCAGCTTCAAGAGATTGTGCAACAATACAAGAAACTTATTGTGGACATAAAGATCAAGCCAGGCCATGATGATGTTGTTAGGACCATCAATGAGCACCTTGAATCTGTAACAAGCAGATTGCTTACAGCAGAAAAAGAAATAACAGGCATAATCGAGAATCCAAAACATACAGTAATTCTTGAATTGTACAGCATCCCCAACAAAGAATATGATTCACCATTTACACCAGGTGGCAAAATATATATGCTGTCCCCTGCACAATTTTATTACCAATTTTTTGTTGGGGGCACACTGAGACCAATCAAGATCAAATATTGGCTTAAACCACAGGCACACCACTACCCTACCTTATCAATAACAAATGCTGATAACAAAACAAAAATCACCAGTGTAGAGTTAGAGGATTTTACAGATCCCAATACATTAGATACATCTTATGCTGAAGATGATGGCTCTCTGGAATTTCATATACAAATAGGAGACAAATTATATTTAGAAAATCCTGTAGTATCAGCTGCTGAACACCCCATAGTTGCAATATTCTTGTTTTCATATTATGTCTAGATAAATTATTGTTGATGAATTACACAGACAAGCCAGACATAATTATAAGAGACTGCCAGTAGTCAAAAAAGGCATAGATGATTTATGGCAGAGCGACTTGATTGAGATGGCAAGTGGACAGCTGAAAAACTTAGACAAAATCAACAAGGGCTACAAGTATCTACTCACTGTAATAGACACATTTTCAAAATTTGCCTGGGCTGTGCCACTCAAATCCAAGACTGGATAATATGTTACAGAAGCCATCAGGACAATCATCAATCAGAGTGGAAGATCACCGCGCTATTTGCAAACAGATAATGGCAAAGAATTTTATAATTCTGTGTTCCAACAATTTATTAAAAGCCAGTCAATACAACATTATTCGAGTTACAGTGATCTCAAGGCCTCAATTGTAGAGAGATTCAACAAAACCCTAAAAAATCTTATGTATAAACAATTTACACTTCAAGGTAATTATAAATGGCTTAATATTCTTCCAGAACTTCTACATAAATATAACAACTCGGTTCATTCCACAATCAACATGAAACCCTCTGAAGTAACTTCATCTGATGAGCAAAAATTGATCAGGACTGTTTATTATCCTAGATACCAGCCAACAACAAGAAAGGCCAAATACAAGGTGGGTAATCAAGTAAGAATCAGCAAATATAAGCACTTATTCAAAAGAGGCTTTACAAGAAACTGGAGCACTGAATTATTTACAGTGGTTCAAGGTAAACCTGGGACCCTTAACACATATATAATAAAAGACCACCGAGGAGAAATTCTCAAAGGCCGGTTCTATGAAGAAGAACTCAACAAAACTAAACAGCGTGACACATATCTCATAGAAAAAATCATCCGCAGAAAAGGCAACAAGTTATTTGTCAAATGGCTAGGACTTCCAGAACACAGCTGAATCGATGCAGACAAAGTGATAATATGAGCACCTGGGATGTTATAAAAAGGCTGTCAGAACCTGAACAGCAGATTAAGAGAAATGGCAAGTTGCTGCCTGAAAATATTAGATGTCTTATTGTTGGGCCATCGGCTTGTGGTAAAACTACACTAATGATTGATAATTTTTTATTGGCACCCAACTGGTTAGACTGGAAAAACAGGCACTTGTATGTCTTCTCTAAGAGCTTGGAACAATTAAAATATCAGCGGCTGATGAAGCTATATGATGGATTGGATATAGCCACTTTTGAACCAGATGTTAAGCCACTCCATGAATGTCTCGATAATTCTGTTGTTGTGTTTGATGACATTATACTGGATAATCAAAACAAGGTTAGAAATTTCTTTACACAGGGCCGACACAAAAACATTGATTGCTTCTACCTGGCACAGACTTTTTCTAAAATACCGAAGCAACTGATCCGAGACAACAGCAATTTTATATGTGTGTTTCATCAAGATCATACCAACCTCAAACACATACATGATGAATATGTAGGTGGGGACTTGAGCTACAATGATTTTTCCACGTTTTGCAGTAGGTGCTGGAAACAGGACAGTTATGGGTTTGTCACAATTGATATGACAAGAAAACCCAATAGTAGCAAATACAGAAATAAAATCAACAATTTTCTAGACATTGAAACATATATAAATAACCATGAAAAGGCCAATCATTGATGATCTTAAATTAAGAGATTATCTTGTAAAAAGATTTAAGGGATGGAAATCACAGAACCGAGGAATTTATGAACAACACAAACAAACAGAACAGCCTATTATTGATGCTATTAGTGAATTAGGTAAAAATATCAAAACTGTTACAGAGCAAAATCAAAATTTGATCACAGAGCTTGTACCTGTAGCTGCTAGGAACATATTAGATTATCCAATCACCCCACTTTCCAGTATTCATACACCTAGTCCTGTTGCTCCTCGAAGAATTGAAGCTACCCAGGATCCTATTGAATTGGGTCTTCTTGCTCAAAAATATTTAAGCACACCTAAAGACAACAAAGATGAGGTCTTTGGCTTATATGCTGACACAGAGCGTGATGGTAGCATCATACATAGAATTGGCAATTTCAGAGTAACATTTATGGGAGATGATATAATTGTATATTCAGAATCTCATCTTGGACAAAGAGGTGGTTTTGTTAAATATCCCGGCACACCTGGATTGTGGGAACTGATGACTAGGAAAAGACCTGGCAGCTATACAGATCAAGATTATGAGCACTACAAAGAAATATTAATAAAATCAGATGCTCTATACCAGAACAATGATCCCATACAAAAAAGAGTCAAGTCTAGCAGTGGAGCAAAATACAACAATTTAATCAAGCCCATATGGTCACAAATTAAGACAGGCAGTGGAATCAAACAATACAACACTCTGCCTAAAGAATTTGTGTGGGTTGATGATGTCAGGAAACTTGTAGATAGGTTATTGGTGATAGCTGGGGAGGAAAATGCTGGCAACCACAATTTTTACAATGAAAAGGTTGGAATTATGGACATGATAAACACAAAATTGTTTTATAGTGAATGACACTAAGGGGATTGGATATCTTAGAAAAATTATTAATACTCTACCACCTAAATTTTGGAATATTTCTGAGGGCCGGGGGTTGGTTAATGACATTATAAACAAGCTGCCATTTGAACTACACATTCCAGGCTATCAGTATTGTGGTCCCGGTACAAAATTGGACCATAGATTAAACAGAGGTGATCCTGGTGTTAATCCCCTAGATGCTGCTTGTAGAGACCATGACATAGCATACAACACACATTCTGATCTTGATAGGCGACATGTTGCAGACAAGAAATTAGAAGAGGCTGCATTTGGTAGATTTGTAAGCAAAGATGCTTCTTTGAGTGAAAGAATAGCAGCATTGGGACCACCATAGCTATGAACACCAAACAAAAACTGGGGTGGGGGCTGTGAATATGTATATAATAAACCTAGGATGAAGGCCAAGGGTGTTATGTATCAAATACCTTATGCAGGTCTTAAATCTCTTAAAACTATTGATAGTCTTTTAACCAAAAAGCAGCGCAAGAAAAAAAGCTCTTGTATTGCCAAGGGCCATGGTATGAAATTGTTGCTTAGTACCCCCCAATTAAAAAAATTACAACAATCTAGAAAAAAATCACATGTGGGGGGTTTCATATTTACTATCCCGGCCACCTTAGCAGCACTTGGGGCTGTTGGGAGCTTGGCTGGGGGATCAGCTGCCATAGCAAAAACAGTTATAGATGCCAAAAAAAATAAAGCAGAATTAGATGAATTGAAGCGCCATAACCTGGCCATGGAGAAACAAGGCAAAGGTGTTAAGAGAGCCATGAATAAGTTTAAAAAAAACAAGAGCCGCTTACAAACCAAGATATTGAAGCTTTAATCAAGCCACTGGGCATCAAAAATTTTAGAGGTGTGTACATGTCTGATTCTTTACCAGAACAACCACTCAACAAAGAGTGTGGCATTGTTAATTTGGATAAGTACAAAAATCAGGGCACGCACTGGATCTGTTATCTTAAATATTTAAACAATGAGGCATTTGTGTTTGATTCATTTGGAGGTGTTCCACCTGAAAATTTAATAAAATATCTAAAATCAGCTAATCTTTATTACAATAATGCCCGTGTTCAAAACTTCAAAGATGTTAATTGTGGACATTTGTGTTTATCTGTTCTTAGATATATGTCTCAAATAAATAAACCATCAATTGAAAATTTTCAAAAGGCCTTGTGGTATTTAAAAAATCATGGGGGTATTCCATCTCACCAGCCAAAATTCAATATTGAAACTCAAATTACATGATGATATAGTGTATCCCAAAACAATAGCTCTCAGAGCATTTTATGGCATGTACTTGATCCCTAATATTACACACCACAACAACAAAATTGCAGTAGGGGATCAAAAAATTGTCATCACTCCAGGGCAATATAATCTGTCCACTTTAAATGCTCAGTTACCCAGAGGTATAGTATTAACTCAAAATTCTGTCACTCACAGAGTAGAGATTGTATCTACTACAGAAACAGTGGATCTGGGATCTGAACCAGCCATCAAACACACTGCTATTAATATACCTAAATTCTTAGCCATAGAGACTCTGAATATTCACTGTAGTGTGGCCGAGGGTATGATCACCAAATCAAATGGCATAGGCACTCACAAACAAACTGGCATCATTGCAACATTCAAACCTAATTCTGAATTTATGGAGCCAATCATCTACACTCCATCCCCAACATTATATTTTCCTGTGTGCCATAATAGAATAGATAACATTGAGTTGATGGTCACTAATGAAAAAGAAGAATTAGTTGATTTTGCTGAAGCCACAACAACTGCTATCATAGAGATTAATATTTAAATAAAAATACATACAAAAAAAATGGAAAATATTGAGAGTTATGAGCTACAATCATTCCCTCCAAACAGGAGGACATTTGCAAATTTAAATCAACCCAACACAGAGATTGAGGTTGATCTTGATGTAGGGGATGGCTTTATACACCCCCACAGAGCAGATCTATACATCAAATTTGATGTTGTAAAGCTCGATGGAACAGATTATCCGGCAAATTCAAATATAAGATTGGTAGATAATTTTGTGCCGCATCTGTTCTCTGAAATTGAGATCAGAAAGCATGGTGTTGTTATAAACAGAGTGGATTATCCCGGCATTACCTCCACAGCTTTGGCCACACTAAAATTATCCAAAACCGAGGCTTCTTACTACAAAATAGGTGGATTTGAGGCTGGTGATAAAATTATATCTAAGAGCCACACAGTGCTGTTCCCTATGCGCCTGTTGCCAGGATTCTTCTCAGATTACAAAGATATTATGTGGAAGGGTGGTTTAAGAATCACATTTAGAAGAGCTGCCAATGATAATAATGCTTTGATGAGGTACAGCACACTAAACTCTACAGGGGAAGCTCTGCCCAATACCCTACCTGATGAAGGCAAATGCATTATTCAGACTATGGAGCTAAGAATCCCAGTTGTTGAATATGAAGCCAGTTATGCTCTTAAATACAAAGCAGATATAATAAAAAATCCACAGGTTCCTTTACAATTTTATACATATCAATGTGTACAGAAGCCTGCCGCTGGTACTTATTATGAGTTTGATGCTACAAATTCATTCTCCAGTATACAATATGACATGCCGAATTTTGTGGTGGTATTGTTTCAGACTGGAAGACACAATAATCAGGAAAAAAATTCAAGTAGATTTGATAACTGCAACATCAAGAACATATATCTTAAAAATGGCAGAAATGAGGTATTCCCTAGAGAAAATTATAATTTAGACATGTCCAAGGATGATTTCCTTAAATTATATGAAGCATTTACAGCATACAAAAGGGTCACTACTGGCAATACTGACATGTATTACACACCAGATGAATTCAAAGCACAGAGACCCATGTTTGTAATCAACACTTCAAAAAGGAAACAAGTTGTGGTTAATGACAGGACAAACATTAAAATTATCTGTGAATTCCACGATACACTCCCCGATGACACCATATGTAGTGTTATTCTCATAGGTGAAAAATCATATGTTTATGATGTAAGAAATGAGAGAGTCACAGAGCAATTCTAGAAGATTTTTGCACAATGCATTGTCTTAGTACTAGATATGCAAGTTGAGGCTGGTGTCCAATTAAAATATTGAGCATATTCCAGGTAACATATTAACATAACAGCAACAAGTATTTAAGCATATATTACATTATATTATTGTGTAAGCAAAAGCTCTTATGAGCATTTTTGACCTGTTTTTAAGTGTAGCCAAAACAAAATCAAGAAGGGGCATATTTTTGACAAGGTTATGGACAACAAACTGAGAGATGTAGCTTTTACACACATGGGCAAATCTGTCTGAGGGGAGTTCTACACTAGAATTCAGGATTCTTTAGATTTAAATATGTACACACATGGCCGATTGGGCTATATGCCCCCTCTTGACATTGTTTTAAGTGTGGGCAAATCGGGGCATATGAACTCTTCTTTTCTACACTAGGATTCAAAATTCTTGAGGATTAAGAGCATATCACACTTGAAGAAATGGGGAATAAGAGGATCTTGGCATAATTTTAAGTGTGGGCAAATCGGGCTGTTTAATCAAATGACCTCTTCTTTTCTACACTTATAAGTGGTCCTGGTTGTATATACTTTTATACTACTAATATATGTTAGAAATTTGTTCCCAGGGGAGAGGACAAACACTCCTTCAATTTGAAGTCATCATGCTCCTGCGGTGATCTCTACTAGTCTTACGTGAAATTATCAGAGACTGTTCATCAGCTTCTTTAGTGTTTTGTTTTGTTACCATTCATTAACCTTTCTCACTGCGTAAAGCAAGGAGAACATACAGCTCACCGCTCACGAGAAGATCCCCAAACGAGGAGAGACGGGGAGAGGGGGTGAAGGAAAGGACCGGTCCATTTTGTAGATTTTAGGGGTACCAGAAATTTTCCGCTGAGGTCTAGTATCCTTTTCGAAGTGCGTGGGAGTTGATTTGCGTGAAGTAGGCAGAGCGTGTGTCCGAAGCAACAGTTTGCTGCTTTTCTTTCAGTAGCCAGAATGCTTTTGTATTGCTTATCCTGTGCATTATTTAGACTGCATTTCAAAGAATTTTAAAAAGAATATACGGCATTTGGTGAGGTTATAGATCACACACCCATGTAAAACAATTTCACACCGTTTCCGTATAACTAATAATAGGCCTCATTATAGGCATATGTCTGAATATTCTAATATTTATTCACTATGCCCGTAATATTATACGGTTGTGAAAGTCGGTCTCTTACTTTAAAATAATAACATTAATTGACATTCTGCAAGACATTCTGCCTTGGAGTTGTTTCTTCCTGGCCTAAAGTCAGGAAACCGTTTTTGTAAGTCGTTACTAAAATCACATTTGCCTTTCGGCATGGTTCAGATCGCTGATCCACAGAACTTCACTTCTCCACTGCCATGTAACAGCTAAGAGTTCAGCAGTTAAAAACTATTATTCATTTCTCAATTCTGATGTCGTGAAACTCATATCAAAGAAATCCGAGGCGTATTGCATATTCTTGCCTATTGTCAGAAACTTGCTGATCACCATCATCCGCGGTAGATGTCAAATGCTTTGAAATCAAAACCTTACGCGACGAGCGGCGACAACAGAAGAGACGTAAAAGTCCAACAATTTCTTGGCTTTGCGCTTGCAACTGAGAGTGTCGTATTTCTTTACTTCAAAATTGAAGACGGCAACTGGAGCGCTCGCCTGAGGTCCGGAGCTTCAGGGTGCCCCGCCTCAGATAAAAATAATTGTTTGGTACAATTTATTACGAGTTTATAGGACGCTGGTGCTTCCAAATAAGTAAATAATTCGTTTCCCATGACTTCATTGAGTGTTTTGAAACAACTTTCAAAATTTCCCAAATTACTGAAATTATATTCTAGACTAAGTAGAAGAATCGTGTTCGAATACTTCCATCAAAAATAATTAATATGCAACATTCCTTTAATTATACAGGGTGTATCATAAGTAATAATGCAAACTGACACAGTTGAAAGTACACGATAATAGATGCAAAAAAGTCTCGGTAAACATGGGTCTGCAAACGAGCCGTTTTCGAGATAATTGCGAATGTGTGGTTAGAAGCTGTCACTGATTTCATTTTGTAAACACCGAGTGCTTTACTTCTTGCGCGTTCCGAGGTTTGCTCTTTGTTTACAAAACAACATTTCCGAGAGGTGGCGTGACTCCCACAGTACGTAGTACTGTATTCCTTGTTAAAGTAAGTAGAATGATCAATAAAAACAATAAGATGTCCAATGACTTTTCTGACTGTATTATTAACATTTTACCAACTAGGATGACGTTTACAAACAATGAAGTCAGTGGCGGCTTGCAATCACACATTCGCAATTATCTCGAAAACGGCTCGTTTGTAGACCCATGTTTACTGAGACTTTTTGTTTTTGACTTATTATCGTGTAGTGAGAGAGATCGTGTAGAGTGAGATCATTTCCGTAACAGCTCTAGCCGTTCTACGCTTGCACCTTTGGAGCGAGTCATAACTCCCAACGCCTCCAATCATAAAGTGAACCTCTGACGTCATCTCTATTCTGCGCCTATAGCTAACTCTATTGCTCAAGCTGTACACTGCTCGTAGGCTCGCTGGCTAGACTCGCGCAGTGAGCTGGAGATGTTCCGAATGCACTCAAACTCTACTTTCAGCTGTGTCAATTTGCGTTATTACTTATGATACACCATGTATCTTGAAGAAATAAAGTGAGACTATTATTTTATGTGAAGGAATGCAAATTCACTACAGCGTAAAAATTCAATGGAAAGTAAACAAGAAAGAGTTGGGATAATGTTATTAGATATGCTTAAAAATTGCCAATATCGTACGTAAAATAATAATTTTGATGTTGACCACGGCCAGTTTTATAATTAATATAATGAACGTCGTAAGAGTGGAGCATCAGAAATGAAAAGAACCGCGAATTTAGAAACTTTTATTAGCCTCGTATAATTCTTTAACCTTCAATATTTTCTGCTTATTGCTCTTACATAATAGAAATATGTGAATTAATTGTTTATTAATTGTAATAATGTTGTTTACATTATGATGCCCTGAATATTGCATTACAGTTGTATTTTACTTATCTTTGGAATTTTGAGTTCGTTTATTTTTTTAATTTTGTCGGCTGTTTAGTGTGTCACAGACAACCAGTATCAGCACAAGTGGATAGACTAACCTGTAGATATTACCTGGTGGTAGTAACGCACGGTAATACCTATAATCTCACTCTACAAAAGGACACTCACATGGTCAGAACTGGACTTCAGCCCGGAACTTTCGTGAGTCGATCACTTAACCCGTTTGGACATCGAGGCCTCACGTAGTGGGTCCGGGAGAAAGTGGGCGTTGCGAAGCAGAACAGTCGCTTTCCCCCACCCCCGCAATCCCGTTCCCTCGCATGTGTTCATTGATCGAGCTCTCTCGTGTCATTACCTGCGCCGAGAATTGCTCCACAGATTCTTGAGACAGAGTATATATCCCGAAGCATTCGTTTCCTGCAATGTGTGTTGCCTAAATCTACGACGCTGGGAAAAGTTGCCATTGAAAATTTGCTATTAATATCCATTTATCGCCTAGAGTTAGGCAACACATAGGACGCCTTGCAGGGAAGCGAGCATTTCAGGATGTAGGTGTCCCATTTTTTATTGCCGTTGACTGTACAATGCATCACATTTCAAATACACGTTCATCAGAGGCCTTCATCCACTAGGGATGCTCTGGTGTTTCGCAGTCAAAAGCCGTGTAGCGAAAAGGGCCACACAAGTAACACAATATAACGGTCAATTCAATTATAGACCAATTTCTCGCGCGTCCCCACGGTGAAACCTGAGACTTCTACAAAGTTTACAATCCATTAGGAACGCCAGGCTGCTTTATTACGGTGACGTGATCCAATATGGCTGTCGGTAGATGGTGCGCGGATCGTCTTTTTTTTCTGTAAGTCCCATGAGCCCTCGCGGTTCGTTTATTCAAGCAGAAATGGCGCAATAACACACCACAAAGACGCGGTCCTGTAATTAACTGTAAAATCACAACGCCAAGAAATCTTTGGGGAGCAAAAAATATAGGAACGGAAAGAAATTTACGGTTTGGCCGGGGCGATGCGCGTTTGTTTTCTCAACAGAATGAGCTTTTCTTCCTTCTCTTTTGTGCTTATCTTCCAAATACAACCTCGTGGCACGTTGTTTTCTTTCCTCTTTTTTACAGGAAGTACGAATGAGAAATTACGACGAAAGGAAATTGCGAGAAGTTAACGTTGAAATTTCAGTGTTCCTTGGCAGTCAAGATGTACCGGTTGCCAGGCACGTATCCAGAGGGGGGGCTTAGGGGGCTCGAGCCCCCCCCGAAAGTTTTAGGTTTACACTAGATAAAAAGAGGTTTTTGATTTCTTGTGGTGTGAAATAAAAAAATATGACAATAATTTAAGGAGAGAAATAATTATCGAGGCAAGACGGAGAATGTTCCGTAACCCTGTTATTGATAATAACACATATCCAAGATGGGGCACAGGGGGCTAGACCCTCTACCCAGGAAATTTTTCAGTTTACGTTAGATAAAGTTAGGTTTTTGACTTCTTAAATAATGTGAAAATAATGTAAGGAGAGAAATAATTATCGAAGCAAGACGGAGCATGTTTTATACCCCTGTTATAGTTAATGGCTCGAGGCCCCCCCCCCTCCCTCAGGAAATTTTTCAATTTACACTAGATGAAATTCGATTTTTGGCGTCTTGAATAATGTGAAGATAATAAATTTATAAATCTGAGAGAAATAATTATAGAGATAAGACGGAGAGTATTCTATAACCCTATTATTGTCAATAGCACGTTCCAAGGTGGGAATCAGGAGGCTCGAGCCCCCCTTCAGGATTTTTTTCTGTTTACACTAGATAAAACTAGGATTTTTTCTTCTTGAATAATGTGATGATAATTTGGGAGAAATTATTATCGAGACAAGATGGAGAATGTTCTATAACACTGTTATTGTTAATAGCACGTATCCAAGCTGGGGTTGAGGTGGCTCGAGCCCCCCCCCTCCAGGAATTTTTTTATTTTACACTAGATAAAATCAGGTTTTTGGCTTTTTGAATAATGTGACGATGATTTAAGGAGATAGACAATTATCGAGGCAAGACGGAGAATGTTCTATAACCCTGTTGTTGATAATATTGCACGTACACTTTTCTTGTGCTTTCGGTGTTCTCGCAGCGTACTTGAGCACTATGTAGATACTTGTCAGCATTTGGAAGCTGCAAAGGTAGCGCCACACTTAGGGCGATTCGTTGTAATTTCTAATCTCTGGAAGGCGGGGGGGGGGTACGTTCTTGAATGAGAGAAGGAGTCAACTACTGGCGATATTAACGAATCGTTTTATCTGCGGAACGTTCTAGAATATAATGAGGATATAAATACGCGGATTCAATTTTTCGGTTGATCTGTACAAAGAATCGGTTAATGAGATTTCAGAGGTAAGTGTGACAATTCATACAGTCGTTGGTGATCAGATCAGTCAGCGTCCTCTGATTGCTTTATAAGATATAGTGATTCGAAAATGAAGACATTGAAGACAGCAGAATTTCCGGGGCCTCAGTGTAGTGCTAGTTCGGTTCGAGGGCCGAAGAGATCAAAGGTCTCTCTCTAAAGTGAATATTTCAGCAGTACCGGATATTGGAGTGGTTTATTAAAACAGAAATAAGCTGCATAGATCAACTGAAAATTAAAGTTTTGAGTGATGATTTGGTTTTGCCAGAACTAAATTTCGTATTTGCAGTCCGAGAATTTCATGGTATATAAAATACTTTTGTTTAAGCCTACTGGGTTCGAAACACATTCAAACACTTAACTACCATAAAGAGACAGCCGAAAATTTTATGAATGTCGAGAAGAGAAAGCAAGAAGATGTTGCATATGTAGACATTTTAGGCGGAAATTGCAGGCTCAACCAGGACCCAAATCAGGGCTCTACCAACTGAGCCACCTAGCCATCCTTGACTTCAACCGATTTTTCGTTAAAATGTCTACATAGTACATGTCCTGTGTATATCAAATCGTAAGGTGTTGCCTGTATAGTGAACAAGCACAGAAAATATAGGAGAGAGAAGAAAACTGAGGAGCATTATCACCGGTTGAGGATAATTTTTTCTGTGGTCAACAAGAGCTACTACTTCGAGGTGACAATGACAGTGGCCTAATAAGGGAGATTTCACACCCTGTCGCCTGAGGATTTCACAAATCGAAATTAGGTTTGTGCGGCCTTTTGTGTCGCTACGGTGTGAAACGTTGCTGTTGATTGGCCCATTCCAATCGACATGTATCGCGTGTCCCTTCGGTCTGAAACCTTCCTAAGTCTTGAAAATCCAAGTCACAAGAATGGAAAATTAGGGTCTTGTTATGGTTAGGCGTGAAGGCAGGCAGACGACATCACCCTAAAGGATCATATCCAAACCTGCAGGAAGAACGCATCTTATTTCAATCTCCAATACGATGATAAAAACTTCTGGTGAGTTGATTTTAAAAAATGTCCAAGATAAAGAGAGGCGTGCCCAGGATTTTCGGAAGGGAGAGGGGGAATACTGGGTCAAATGGGGTTATTACCTCACCAAACCTCCCTTGGGCACGTCACTGGAGATAAATGAATAAGCATTTCATCATACTGGGAGACGAAACATTAGATGTGTTGGGAACGGAAGGGTTTTCACTGTTCATTAATTGTTTCGTGATCCACCTGTATTCGAGAAGACTTCCTTTGTTTCGTGCCGATATATGACAAGACAGCGGAAGCTGTGACAGACATTTTTGAACACTTGTGAGTGCTAAGACCTGAATCTGAACAATTTGGTGGGTTTCGGCTTTTATAAGAGCTGAAAAAATGTGAGGACAAGACACGTTAGTGGTGTTCAGGCTCGAATCAGAGAGAAATATTCGAGAGCTGTCTGCGTCCAGTTCGCAGCCCACAATTTGAATCTCGCGTTGTCGAGTGGATTGTCCATCCCGTGCATGTGTAACAGCTTCGTAAAAACACTCAAAGACACCATAGATGTTTTTATGTCTGATGAGATGAAATGGACAAACACACATACTGAGATGGTTCCGGCACACAATATCAATGCATGGAAACAGAGGAGTCGAGTGGTAAAAAATGTTCCGATTTCACGTTCTGATTAAAATGACAGCCTTACAGTGGCAACGATTTAAGAGATAGTTGTTCCCCATTTTTTATTTTTTTGCCTCAACATTATGACCTCTTAATGTTAAGCCTTGGCTACCAAGAGAAAGTAAACTTTCCTTGCAACGCCCTCCGCCCCCCCCCCTTTTGGAACCCAATTGCCACCTCTGGTCTTAAACACACAATTGTGAGGTTCTTACTATACCCCTTAAAAAAATGGTGTTGAGCCCCCCCCGAAAGGAATTCCTGGATACGTGCCTGCCGGTTGCAATTAAATGTTCGAGTGCTTTTGCAATCTTCCAGAAACCTTTCTTGATTCCCCTGTACTTATCAGGGAAGTGGCTAGGGTGGACTTATTCTTGCGACTATTGTTGATTCTGGAAATATCCACCATATTCTCATTCCACTTCCCGTTGCTCTTTTATGTACTGAGTGAAGGTATAGATGTCGTGGCAAATTTCGAGGCATCGCAGTGACGTCACCAATTTATTTCGCTCTGGTTGTCTTAAAAGTTGGACGAAATATTTTCAGTTGGTATTAGTGCTGTATTTCTATCTACAATAAACCCTTGGTTAATCAATGCTGGGAGTGTAGCCGCTGCCACATAAGGGCAAGAGGGTACATTTCCCCCTCCCTGGCTTTTCCCTTAGTGTTCGATCTGGATTTTACAAGACAGGGAAAATGCTGACAGCAAATTTGCAGAGATGTACGTATGTTCGAGTTCAACAAATTTGTGAATATATTGATGTGGTACCAACACAATTTCGCTGCCCTTCACGGCAAGAGTATATTGAAAATTACCCGTCGGAAAGTGTAGAAGATTACTTTGGTCGGCAGAAAATATTTGTGCCAAAACTCGATTAGCTTATTGCTGCCTTGGAGCTACAAGTTACGATTTTCACCAGAGAACCAGCATTGTCTGGAACTGTTCATTTTCATTCCAAAGTACCCCAGGCGAGTCAGTCGACGAGTACAGCATGTTGGTAACAAAACTGACATCTGTGCAGTCCTATACAGGGTGATTGATAATTTGACCTATTCCTGGAAAGGGGTAATACTAGAGCAACACATTTGCAACAAATTTGACCTTTTGCACCGGGGGCCGGAAATCAATGGGTTCCGAGTTATTGACAGTAGTGTAATTGGAGCGTTTCAAAGTCACACTTGGTACGAGTGCTTTTTTAGCCTCTTTTTTTATCAATTGAATATCACTTTTTGACATATATTGACAATTTTTTGTCGATGTTTTAGCGCTTAGCGATGTTTTAGCAAAATTTCCCATTTTTTCCCGTTTTTTCCAACTCACACTTGGTACGAGTGCTTTTTTAGCCTCTTTTTTATCAATTGAATACCACTTTTTGACATATTTTGACAATTTTTTGTCGACGTTGTAGCGTTTAGCGATGTTTTTGTAAAATTTCCCACTTTTTCCCTTTTTTCCCACCTCACACTTGGTACGAATGCCACGATCTTACGTGATATAACTTAACCTATCCTTTTTTATTACGTGCTAAACTACACGAGAGCCTCTACTAGTAGTACAATAAGCCCGTTTCACGGCCATTAATTGAGGATCAAAAAAACCTCAAAAACTCACTTTCTCTCCACGTTCCGCGCCTCGTTTATTGCGCTGACGATGTTTCGCAGCAAAGAAAACAGCACCAAAACATCAAAAACTCACTTCAAATCACTGAAGTGAGCCACAGTGTTGCAAAACCTACGAAAATTTCATCAAAACCTCAAAAACTCACTTTCTCTCCACGTTCCGTGCCTGACGAAGGTTGGTATGGTACGTTCTGGAACCATCCTTTTGATCTATTTTTTTTTATTATTTTACGATGTTTTACGGGTTAATCTAACCTACAATGAGAGAAAAGTGGACCGAAAAAAAAAGCTCTGGCATCACTTTTTTAAGCTCCTCCTGCAAATTTTTGCTCTTATGCTCCTTTGACCTACACTTTTGAAATGACTTACGACATTTTCCTATAAGTCTGCTGTCTCCTCTTACTGTAAGGTCCCTCAGTGTAATCTACTACGACCTTGTGCTCTCAGCGTAATCTGCTACGATGTTGTTGTTTTTTTAAAAAAAACTCATGTGTGATCTTCTGCGGTGTGTGTGTGTGATAATCAAAATTATTTTTGTTAAGACCCTCAAAAAAAAGAATAAAAAATATCCCGCCACAGAGAGGGGTGCGTGGTGCCCAACACCAGTTCTAAATGGTCATGGCTATCAAAGCCATGCCTCTGTAGAGTTTCACGGGTTATCATTTTTTTTATTTGCGCATCGAACTAACTTACATTGTATTTTATATAACCTTGTTGATTTTTTTAGTATGTGGCAATTTTTTTTTTTACGAATTATTTTTTAAAACTGTTCCGTGACCCTCTCGTTCTTCACGTCGTGGACGAAGGACTTCTCTGCGACCAGGATGACGCTGCATAGAGTATCCTCGGGCAACGGACTGTTGAACTCGCAGACGATCTTGATGTTGGTGCGATCGTTGACCACCACCTGCTTCCTCTTCGTCGTGTTGATGACGGTCATGGGTCTGTGGGTTTTGAATTCGCTGGGCGCGTAGTACACGTCGACGTTTCCCTCGGTCACGCGCTTGTAAGCCGTGTAAGCTTCGTAAAGTTTGAGGTAATCGTCTTTGGTCATGTCGAGGTTGTAATTTTCGCGCGGGAACACTTCGTTCCTACCGTTCTTCAGATAAACGTTCTTGATCTTGCAGTCGTCGAACTTGCTGGAATCTTTTTCCTGATCGTTATCGCGCCCGGTCTGAAAGAGCACTACGACGAAATCTGGCATGTCGAACTGTATGTTGTTGAACTGAGTCGTCACGTCGAATTCCATGTGACTTCCGGACGCTATCTTCTGCACGCACTGGTAACCGTGAAAGTGAATCGGTACCTGGGGACTTTTCAAGATCTCCGCTTTGTACTTGAGGGCGTAGTTCGTTTCGTATTCCACCACCGGCATTCTCAATTCCATGCTCCGGATGACGCACTTGGCTGCTTCGGGTAAAGTGTTGGGCAGCGGCGTGGTGCCGTCCGGACCCAAAGTAGCGTATCGCATCAGTGCGTCGTTGTCGTTGGCCGCCCTTCGAAACGTGATCCTCAGTCCTCCCTTCCACATGATCTCCTTGTAGTCCGAGAAGAAACCGGGAAGCAGACGCATGGGAAAGAGCACCGTGTGACTTCTCGTCGATATTTTCGCCCCGGCTTCGAATCCTCCCGCTTGATAGTATGCTGCGTCCGTTTTGGATAATTTCAAAGTTCCCACCGCCGTCGACGTGATGCCTGGATAATCGATTCTGTCGATGACGGTGTTGTGTTTCCTCACCTCCACCTGCGAGAACAGGTGAGGCACGAAGTTGTCCACGAGTATCAAGTTTGCTGCTGCGGGAAACGCGTCTCCGCTTTCCTTCTTCACCACGTCGAATTGAAGGTAGAGGTCCGCTCTGTGAGGATGAACGAACCCGTCCCCTACGTCCACGTCGTATTCGATCTCCCTGTTCGCTTCGTTGAGATTGGCGAACGTGCGACGGTTCGGAGGAAAAGATTGCAATTCGTAATTTTCGATTTGCTCCATGATGTGTATGGTTATTTATTATACGTTGATCTCCAGGACGGCAGTGGTCGTTGCACCTGCGAAATCCACCACGTCTCCTTTCTCGTTCGTCACCACCAACTCTATGTCGTCTATGCGGTTGCGACATACTGGAAAATAGATCGGCGAAGAAGGTGTATAGATGATCGGTTCCATGAACTCGGAACTGGGTTTGAAAGTGGCTATGATTCCCGTCTGCTTGTGACTTCCCAGCAACCCCCCGTCCGAGGATTTCGTGATCATGCCTTCCGCTACGTTGCAGTGAACGTTCAGAGTTTCGATGGCCAAGAATTTAGGAATGTTGGTTGCTACGTGCTTGATGCCAGCTTCGAGTTTTGGGTGATTGTTCTCGAAACCTAAAAGTTCTCCCATGGTGCCCAGGTCCACGGTCTCCGTCGCCGACACGATTTCCACTCTGTGCGTGACCGAATTTTGAGAAAGGTACGTACCTTTGGGTAACTGAGCTTGCAAAGTAGAAAGATTGTATTGACCTGGCGTGACGACGATATGTTCGCTTCCGACGCTAATTTTGTTGTTGTGCTGCGTGACGTTAGGTATGAGGTACATGCTGTAGAATGCACGCAGAGCTACGGATTTAGGATAGACGATGTCGTCGTGCAGCGTGAGTTTCAAGATCGAAGATTCGCTCGTGAGATGGAACACGCCCATCCTAGTAATGCTGTTTAAGGTTCCACAATGCTTTCTGGAAATCCTCGATCGTAGGCTTATTTATTTTAGAGAGAAACGCGAGCATGGAGAGGCAGAGATGACCGCAGTTCTCGTCTCCGAAATTTTGAATTCGTTCGTCGTTGTAGTATATAGGATTGTTCGTTTTCAGATAATTGACTAAATTTGTAGGTGGAACACCTCCGAAAGAATCGAAAACGAATGCTTTGCTGTTGTCATTTTTGTGGTAACATATCCAATGCGTGCCTGGATTTTCTTGACCGTCCAAGTTGACTACTCCGCATTCTCTTTCTTTAACGCTTGAAGGTAACGAGTCGGACATGAAAACTCCTCTGAAGTGTTTGATTTGTAATGGTTCGATCAGAGATTCAATGTCTCGGTTGGTGAGTGCTGTTTCTTTTTTTTAAACTTTTTCATGACCCCCTTCCCCCCTTTCTTCTCCATGGCCAGGTTGTGACGTTTCTGTTCTTCCAATTCCGCCTTGTTCTTCTTCGAGTCGATGACGGTTTTCGCGATGGCGGCGCTACCCCCAGCCAAACTTCCAACGGCCCCCAATGCTGCCAGGATGGCCGGGATGCTGAATATGAAACCTCCGATCTTTTGCTGTTTCCGCGAACGCTGCAATCTTCTCAATTGTGGAGTGCTGAGAAGCAATTTCATTCCGTGTCCTTTGGTCAAGCAAGAACGTTTCTTCTCGCGTTGTTTCTTGGTGAGTAACCCATCGAGGGCACCTAGATTTTTTAGATTCGAATATGGTATTTGGTACACGACACCTTTGGGCTTCATGTTTTTTTTTGATGCTATATGTTATCTGGGAAAGAGAACAATTTTTTTTCCGTTAGGTTTACGATGTGTGTTATTTATATCGTCTCACTCAAAACAACTGTGGCGATGTGTTATTTATATATATGTATTCTGGGAAAGAGAAAAAGTTTTTGCTTGCCTAATGCTATCATGTGGTTTACAAAATCGACAGTTTCAATGTTCGACGCGTATCAGCCTTTGGTAAATCTTCTTCTCCCCTGCCTCCACTCGTGCAGCTCGTCTAACCTATCGTCAATTTTTTTGTTTGCGGCTCGAAAAAGAGTCTCTGGGGATCGGAACATTTTTTTCATTCCGCTTATTTCTCGGAGGTGATCCATGAAAATCATTTTGCACGGTGAACGAAATTCTGGCGTTACTTTACACAAGTCTATGAGTTTAGTTACATCCCCGTCGAACGTGAACGTAAATATTTTGTGCAACACTTCGGGAGGAAGTTGACTTATACAAGTTGTCATATTTTTCATGGTATGTTATTTATATATATATTTTCCGAGGGTTGGGGTGTCTGTGATTAAACAAATTCTATTACGTGCTTCGTTTTCTTACCAAGAAGTTCCTTTGTCCCCTTGTACACGATTCGAGTTTTGTTCTCGATTAAAATAGATAGCTTCTCGTCGGATAACATGATAGCGTATCGATCTGGTAAAAATAGACTGTATTGTCCGTTGAGCAACAGACGCACTTTGGGACCATACTGGGTAGAAACGATTGAACCGGAAGTTATCGTGTAAGGTTTGTCGACTTCCAATTCCTGAATTTTTACATACTCGACTGACAAATTTAGCATTTGTTTTAATGCTTGGAGATCACTCATTTTTTCAGTCGTCATATCGAAGAGAAATTTCAGGGTGTTAGAGAATTTTAATTTTTCACAATGTGTGTTATTTATATATACCGAAGATTTTTTTTTGATCTCGTAGATTTTTTTTCACGATGTGTGTTATTTATATATCAAGTTTCTTTTTACTTGTACATTTTTTTGACAACTTTTTTTTCTGACGGTAATAATTTTTCCACGTCAACTTTTTTTTGACGAGACAAATTTTTTTTGACGATAAAAAATTTTTACGATAAGGCAAATTTTTTTCTGACGGTAATAATTTTTCCACGTCAACTTTTTTTGACGAGACAAATTTTTTTGACGATAGAAGATGTGATGCCCGGGTTCTGGAACCGAAAATGTGGCTCGCCTTAATGGATTTCTCTCGTAAGGCAATGAGCCCCATTTTCTGGCAGTGTTGCCAGCTCCTTACTCGAAAAAATCACCAAGGTTTTTTTTTTGGGGTTTAACCTAGCCTAAAGCAAGGAGCTGGCAATCTTGCTTGAGGCTCGCCTTAATGGATTGCTTTTGTAAGGCACGAGCCTTATTTTCTGGCAGTGTTGCCAATATTTTACTCGAAAAAATCACCAAGGTTGTTTTTGGGGTTTAACCTAGCCTAAAGCAAGGAGCTGGCAACGTTGCTTGAGACTTGCGTTACAGTGCATAAAGCAAGGAGCTGGCAACCTTGCTTGAGGCTTGCGTTACAGCGCATAAAGCAAGGAGCTGGCAACCTACTGGTACTTTTGCCATAGCCTTTTACAAGAAAAGAGAGAGAGAAGAGAGAGGAGAGAGAGAGAGAGGAGAGAGAGAGGGAAGAGTTAAACAACCGACAGCTGCCAACACCCACCCTAACCTAACCTAACCTAACCTAACCTACTCTAACCTAACCTAACCTAACCTAACCTAACCTACTCTAACCTAACCTAACCTAACCTAACCTAACCTACTCTAACCTAACCTAACCTAACCTACTCAAACCTAACCTAACCTAACATAACCTAATTTAACCTAACCTACTCTAACCTAACCTAACCTAACCTAACCTACTCTAACCTAACCTAACCTAACCTAACCTAACCTACTCTAACCTAACCTAACCTAACCTAACCTACTCTAACCTAACCTAACCTAACCTAACCTACTCTAACCTAACCTAACCTAACCTACTCAAACCTAACCTAACCTAACCTAACCTAACCTAACCTAACCTAAAGCAAGGAGCTGGCAATTTTACTTAAGACTTGCCTTACAGTGCATAAAGCAATTTGCCAACCTACTGGTACTTTTGCCATAGCCTTTTACAAAAAAGAGAGAGAAGAGAGAGAGGGAAGAGTTAAACAACCGACAGCCTACCTACAGCTTTTTTTGGTCTAACCTAGCCTAAAGCAAGAAGCTGGCAACCTTACTTAAGGCATGCCTTACAGTGCATAAAGCAATTTTTGCCAACCTACATATACTAAACAAAGAGATAGGTTAGGTTAGGTTAGGTTAGGTTAGGCAACAAACATATATACTGCCGTAAAAGAGAGAGAGATGGGTGGATGGTAATATAGTATGTGTGTGCGTGTGTGCGTATAATATGTAGCATTATTAACTAGAGTGTGTTGGCAATTTACTTACAACTAAAAAAAAAAATAGAGATGCCAATTTTGCTGTAAGATGAAGAGAGAGAGAGATTTATGGCTGGCAACAGTGGTGAGCGATGTTCTCCCTCTTCTGTGCAATATGATATTATGATGTTACTGTAGTTTTTGACGAGGATTACGAGTTAACTAAAAAACCTGCAACTAGAGAGAGTTGCCAGCACACACACGCTGTTGTAAGAGAGATGGGTGGCAACATTTCTGGCATTTCAGCAGGTCTGGCAACTGTTGAGAAATAGTGACGTCAGTTAACAGCATTGGTAGCAGTGATGCGATGCGATGCATTAACTTGTGAATTTTCGAACTCGTAAAATGATGTGGCTGAAATATAGGGGGAAGAATGGCTATTCACAGAGGCGGATGTACTTCCTGTTTTTCAAAAGCTAACAATAATGATGGAATTTCATGCTGACGTATTTATTTCGTTCAAAAATTTGTGTTCAGCACAGATGATGCTATGTAATTTTCACATCAGCTCAGCCAACTGTTGAGAAATAATGACGTCAGGTAACAGCATTGGTGGGGGTGACGTGATGAATTTACGAAAATAGGAAAAATGACAGTGCTAAAAATTGAAGTATAGAACTATTTTCTAGAGCATACACATGATGCTTAGGTTACAACAGCTGTTAACATCAGGTCTGGCAACTGTTGAGAAATAGTGACGTCAGTTAACAGCATTGGTAGCAGTGATGCGATGCGATGTATTAACTTGAGAATTTTCGAACTCGTAAAATGATGTGGCAGAAATGTATGGGGGAAGAATGTTCTAGACTGGATTTCTACTAGTCCACGTTGTTAACCTACATATTACTCCTCGACTAATAAACTAGAAGCTCGAGGGGCATCAGGTCTTATTTTTTATTGTGAGCTGCAAGAAGAATATTGTGATTGTGATTGAAATTAACTAACGTGAGTAAATTTGTTTCTTAGCTTGCATGAGTTGGTTTTGTGTTATATAAATAGGGTAGTGTTGCTTCTGTGAGTTGATTCTGTAATAACCAAACAAATGTAAAGAAATTGTAGATAAAAACCAAACAATTCTTAAGCATATTGTGGAAGGAATATATACTCGCAAAGCACGCAAAAAGAAGAGAGATAGAGTATACGAGTTTTAAGTGTGTTGCAAGTATCTCTTTTTTTTTCTTGCTTTTTTATATATATATTTATTACATATTACTATATACACCAAGCATATGCAAAATAGCAATATGCAGGGGTGTAAGAGGACGACTTTCTGGTAAGACGCCCAACAGTTAACCTCACTTCCACGTAGTACACCCTGGACTGTAGAGTAACGAGGCTCTGGCGTCTGGCAGACCAGTATAATTTTGCGTGTGTTAGCCTGGTTTTTTTTTTTTTGTGCGTTTGATATTTAGTGGAGGTATATAGTGTTTCGAATTTTATTATTATTTAGTTTTATACACAGAAAAGATATTAAACATAAAATTAAATAAAATATATCTAATTATGTTTTTTTATCACAACAAGCATTCACAAAAAAATAACAATAATGTGGTTTAAAGTTTTTAACGTAATTGCTACGTAAACAAAATGGCCGACTTGCAATGAGTGTGTCAGTTTTTTTAAGCCTAATTGCTACGTAAACAAAATGGCCGACTTGCAATCACCGTGTCAAATATGAATAGATTGAGAGATGGAAAGAGAAGTTAAATATGCTTAAATAAAGTGCTCCTCTGTGCATAGCACCATACCATAAAAGCATATAGGAAAACTGCCATGTTTAATGCATGGAACTTAAATATACATATAAAATTAAAATATTTGGTGCTGACCACATTACACATTGCTGATTTTGCATTGTATTTTCCTATATTCACATATGCACAGTAAAACTAATCGGGACTAGGCTTTTAGTTTTTTTAAAATAGGATTCGAACCACTATGTACTTTTATCGGGTTCGAACCTAGGACCTCTTGATTACAAGGCAACAACACAACCACCGCACTTTCGAACCCTAATGAATATGTAGGAAAAAACAACGGTATATACATAATCCAAAATTGCGAGGTTCTAGGCCCCATAGGAACCGAAAAAATCAATGTCTTGGAAAACATCTTAAGATATTTGTCTTAATCTTTAAGAAAGTCGACTTCCGGTCTGTCAAGATGTTACTTCCGGTCTGTCAAGAAAATTTTCTTAAGACAAATATCTTAAGACGTTTTCCAAGACATTGATTTTCTCGGCTCCTAATTGAGCTAGAATGATGATTTTAGGTTTGTTGGATAGGATTCGACGAAAACTATTCGACTAGCAAATAAAATCGATTCCACGCCCTCAAGTTTTGGAAATACAGACAATTTTTTATTTTTTGAGAAACTTGATTTGCTGGTTTAGTTTTTACCCTATTTCGAAAATTTTAATGACATTTGATAAAAAATTGAATGTACTCTACAACCTATTGGAAACATAATGATTAGTACTTACTGTTTTCGAGTTATTTTAAATTTAAATTTCAAGATGTGATTTCTAAGTTGTTTTGTAACTCGTAAACTGGGGGTCGTAGAAAACCCATTCTTGTTTTATCTGCTATTGCCCGACAAATACTATAAACACAAATAATGTTTATTGTTTGATTTAAAAAATCGAAAATAACTTTGTTTTCTGAAAATAAAAAAAATGTGTGTATGGAAAAAAAATACAATTGTGTAATTTTTTATGATGTATGTTTGCATGTAAAAATAAGTATACCTGAAAGTTTTAGAATTTCAAAATAGCTATATATATATATTTGCTATTATATCAGCCAAAACAATAAAATATATATAAACAAGTACATTTTCATAGTTTCATGCCTCTACTAGATTGGTAGAAAAATATACTAATGGGCAATAAAATCTGAAGAAGATTCGTGTCTAGTAAAAATAAACTAAATAGAATTACACATGCATACAATATTTATTGTGCTTTTTTCTATCTACAATCATATTTTTCTTATATTTTTTTTTAAATTTTTTTTACAGGGTTTATTTTGTAAACACTCTACCACCAACAGATCACATATAAATAAACATACCCCCCCAAAAAAATGCGCTCCATGAAAAGTTGCCCCGTGTGCAAAAAAACCATATCAAGCAAACATTTTGCAAGACACTGTCGCACCTGCGTGCCAAGCAAGCATTTGGCTGCCACTGAACTATGTTCCGGATGCAATAAACACATTACAATTGCGTATGCCAAGAAGCATAAGCTTATTTGTCTAAGCAAAAATACATCTGGTGCTCAACCGTCGACCAGCTCGACCAAGAGGAAAGCCGAAGCCGACTCGCCACCACCCGCCAAACGCGTCAAGCCTGTGGCGAAAGCGAACCAGACTGCTTTCGAGCGTTCGTTGGAGGATTTTGTCCTCACTTCGGAGGGCTCATGCGACGTGCGTAGCTTTTTGGAGAACGTGCAAGCCAAAATTATTTCCATCCTCGGCGATGCACTGGCTACGCACTCCACCAAATTCTACGTATCGCTACGTTGCCAGTACAAGAACCCGTCTGACGAAATTTACAGCTTCTGCCACAATACCAAGGCGAAGACGCTGCATCTGGCGGATGTCGACAACCTTGAGGTCATCTACAACCAGTTTGCCGATGAGCTGGTGGCAAAACAAGAAGAACATCAAGCTAAAGACTCGGGGGGTTCGCTGTGTGGCGAGCCTCACGAACTGTGCGTCAAACTTTGTAAGTTCGTGCCTCTCTCCGCCTCCAGCTACGTCCGCTTACCACGTACCATTGTGGCAAAGAAGGCCGTCCTGAACATCCAAAATAAAGATAACAAGTGCTTCGTCTGGTCGGTGCTTGCAGCGTTGCACCCTGTCGACAGGAAAAACCAACCACGCCGAGTTAACCACTACCTACCCTACGAGTCAGAGCTGGAAGATGCCATGGCTGGGATCGACTACCCGGTGGAGGTCCCGGACATTCGAAAGTTTGAGGCCCGTACACACAACCCTCGGTTGGCCATCAACGTTTATGGCCTCACTGACAAAAATGTGGTGTACCCTATCCGGGTGAGCGACGTAGACGACGATGATGCTCGAGAAATTCACCTTCTGCTCATCAAGGACGAGACCCATCTCCACTACACCCTCATCCGTTCCCTCTCTAGACTTGTTTCGAGCCAAACAAGCAAAGACAAAACCCACGTCGAGGTGTGTCGCAGGTGCTTGTCAACTTTTGACAATCGAGAACAGCAGGATTACCAGCGCATCAGAGGTCCCAACATCGCTGCAGAGAAGCTCGCTCGCCACAAACTTTATTGCAATGCCAACGAGCCTGGGGTGGCAGTCTTGCCCGAACCTGGTACCGTGGAGCGTTTCCGCATGCACGGTGCTATGGTGGAGCACCCCGCTATCATCATCGCGGATTTCGAGGCCTTCCTCAAACCCCTGTCCACTTGCGATCCCGATCCCGAAGTTTCCTCCACCACCCCTTACCAACTCCACGAGGCATCCAGTTTCGCATACGTTGTGGTGCGACGTGACCAGCATATCGCCCCCGAGCCCTACGTGTACCGTGGTCCCGACGCAGCCAAACACTTCCTCGAGAGGATGGTTGTCGAGGCCAACGAGATAGGGAAGGTACTGTTGGCCCCCAAGTCTATGCTCCCACTGTCCCCCGACGATCAGCGTAGACACGACGAGGCCATCGCTTGCCCTGTCTGCGTCAAGGAGTACACCGCCAACAACCGTAAAGTTCAACACCATGATCACTTTAACGGTAGGTATGTTGGTCCTTGGTGCAACGGATGCAACCTCGTGGCCCGGGACCCGCGCTTCATCCCAGTGTTTTTTCACAACGGCTCGGGATACGACTTCCACCATCTGGTACCTCACTTTGGGTACGACAACGAGGGAATCAACGTTCTCGCCCAGAACGAGGAGCGTTACATCAGTGTGAGCAAGTGGGTGCGAATCTCAGGATCACGCTCTACCGTCGAGCTTCGCTTCCTCGACTCCCTGAGGTTCCTCCCGGCAAGCCTCGATGCTCTCGCAGGGAAGCTTAGCGACGAGCAAATGCTCATCACCTCCGCGAACTTTCCGAACTTGGACGCAGGTCTCTTCAAGCGTAAGGGGGTCTACCCCTACGAATACATCACAGACCCTTCCAAGTTCGCAGAGACGTCGCTACCTCCTCGAGCAAACTTCTACAGCAAGCTGCGAGGCTCGAACATCACCGACGAAGAATATCACCATGCCCAGTCCATGTGGCGCGAGCTGGGCTGTCGAACTCTCGGGGACTACCACGACGCCTACCTCAGACTTGATGTAACTCTCCTCGCCGACGTGTTCCAGACGTTCCGTGCGACAGCGAAGACCATCTACAAGCTGGACCCTGCCTATTTTTACAGTCTCCCCGGACTAGCGTGGTCAGCCATGTTTCTGGTGACGAAGATCGAGCTGGAGCTTCTTTCGAACGTGGACATGATGCTGTTTGTGGAACGTGCCGTGCGGGGTGGAATGGTCCAGGTGTCGCAGCGACACTCGCACGCCAACAATCACCACATGGCCACCGGTTACGACCCCTCACGACCGTCCAGCTACATCATGTACACGGACGTCAATAACCTCTACGGACACTCTATGATGCAGCCACTCCCTTTTAGAGGCTTCGAGTGGGCTGACCCTTCCAACTTCGACGTCGAAAGCTTCGACGATTCGGAACATGGGTTCTTCGCCGAGGTGGACCTTGAGTTCTCCGAGAAGCTGCAGGATTTGTTCTGCGATCTTCCCCCTGCACCCGAGTTCAAGTGTCCACCCGATTCCAACCAGAAGAAGCTCGTCATGGATTTCGAGTCCAAAGAGCGTTACGTCCTGCACTACCAGAATCTCCTGTGGTTGATGAAGCAAGGGGTTACCGTCCACGCAGTTCACCACATCCTCAAGTTCGAGCATTCTCCGTGGTTGCGTCCATATATTGAAGTTAACACGAAACACCGCACCGCAGCCACGTCCGAGCTTGATAAGGATTTCTTCAAGTTAATGAATAATGCGGTGTTTGGCAAAACTATGGAGAATGTACGGAATCGCATGGACATAAAATTGGTAACGAGGAAAGCACAATGTCGCAGGCTCGTAGCAAACCCGTTATTCAAATCGAGGACCATTTATAATGAGCAGCTTGCTCTGGTGCATATGAGGAAGAGTGAGGTGAGGCTCGACAAGCCAATTTATGTTGGTGCCTCAGTATTAGACCTGAGCAAGCTCCACATGTTCGAGACGTACTACGACATATTACGTCCACACTACGACCACAACATCTCGCTTCTCTACACGGACACGGACAGCTTGGTGTACCACGTCCACTCAGCCGATGCATACGGGGATATAGTCACGGTACCAGCTTTGGTGAACCTCTTCGACACCTCGGGCTATCCCCAGCCGAACCAGTACGGCATCCTGCCCCGAAACAAAAAAGTGCCTGGCAAACTCAAAGACGAGAAGGACGGTGATGTAATTCTCGAGTTTGCGGGTCTTCGCGCCAAGGCCTATGCCATCAAAGCCGAGGGCAGCGTTACCAAGAAGGCCAAGGGTGTCGGCAGACAGGTGGTTCGGGAGCATCTCGCATTCGAGGACTTCGTGGATTGCCTCAAGACCAGGTCGCCGGTTCTAAGAGCAGAACAGCGCATCCAGAGCGTCGACCATATCATCACCACAAACAAAGTTAGAAAAATTGCGCTGGATCCCAACGACGACAAGAGGTGCATTCTCCAATGTGGAATCCACACATTGCCGTGGGGACACTATCGCTTAGCAGAAAGCAAAACCTGCAACATATGCCCATCTTCAACAGAAGATTCATAAAAACAAAACAAAACAAAAAAAAATCATGTTGTTAGTTATTACAAAAAAACATTGACTGTTATTACAAAATACTTTGACCGTATTCTTAAATAACCAGCATGCCTATGAATTTGTTCGGTTTCAAAAAACAGATTATTATGGAAACCATACCAGATCATGAAGTCTTACCTTCCGTGTTACCTAAACTCAACGGTCTGTTGATCATTCACCTCAACAGCATTTGGACGAAACTGAATGACGATGTGGGCAAGATGTTTTATGTTTTTAATAACAATTTACATTTCTACGAAATTCCGATCGACGGGAAACTTCAAATCACCGTGAATCCGGAAAACGCAGGCGAAATCAAAATTTCTACCGGCAAGAACATTTTTCGAATCAAGCACGACAAGATGCTTTCTAACATTACGTACGATGTTTCTGCAGGAGATTATCTTTACGTGGAACTCCTCGGAGATTATGACAAACTCATTCCTCTCTTCGTAGAATTACGAATCGTCTATCCTATTATAAATAACCGTTAACCAAAAATGCCTAACGACATTTTCGGCAACACCAAGCGTGTAGACCACGCAGAAGAGATTCTCATGTTGGACATTCGAGTTAAGAAGTTGAGGACCGATTTGATTGCTTTGCAGGAGACCTTAAACAAAAGTTTAGAGTCGGAAATCGCTACGCTCCAAACGCAATGTCTCGACCCCATTCTGAAAATCGATTCCGAACTGAAGACGCTGATAAAAAATTATGTCGACGTACCTTCTTACGACAACGTTCAAAATATACAGTTGAGCGTGGATTCGCTTCAAAATGATTTGGCCAAATTACAGCAATTTCAATCGAAAAATGAAGATTTGGAAAAATTGAAACTCGAAATCGAAGAACGAACTTCCGCAATAGAAAAGAATTTCTCTGAACTTCAAACCGTCGTGAACGATATAGACGCAGAACGCTTGCATGTCGTCGTTTCCAAATTACAAGAAGAATTCACCAGCACGTTGGAAGAAATTAAATCCAAGTTGCAGACTTTGGAAGATACAATGACGAACCTACCATCGTCGGACGAACTGCAGGTCATCGGTAAAAGCGTCGCGAACATAAAAATTCAATTGGAGGCCTATCAAGATTTCGAACACATTCAAACCACCATCGCTACGCTTCAGGCGTCCTTGGAATTGATCAACGAAGAAATTAAAAATATTCACGCTGAAGCGAGAGCGTTGACGAGCATTCAAGACACGTTGAGCACGGTTCAGCAGAAGATCGAATATTTAGAAAATTTGAACGTCGAAACGAATCTCGCTCATTTTCATCACGTACTCGACAACATACAGGGTGACTTGGAATCGTTACGGACGAGCGTGCCTTCAAGCGAAGATTTGGAAAAATTGAAAACGGCGGTGACAGCACTATCCGATTCGAGCGACATCAAAAGTTCATTGAGCGATCTCGAGAGTAAAGTGGCCAATCTCCCCACCTCCAAAGAATTGCACGCTTTGAAAAGAAACATATCTCGAATGCTAAAACGACTAGAAACGGAAACAGCGAACGTGGAACAGATTCGAGACGAAATTAGTTCGCTGGTGTCGACGCTGCCCACTTCGCAGAGCGTAGCCGACCTTCACACGCAGTTTACAGAGATGCGAAGCATCGTGAACGATCTTACCGAGAAGAGCTCGAAATTGAATCAAGTCGAGAACCTTCAGAACATCGTCGTCAACATCAGAGATCAAGTCGGAGTGCTGGAATCAACGCAGGAATCGACGCTGGCTTCTTTCGGCGCCAAGTTGCAAGAACTCAACGAAAACTACAAGCAGTTGAACGTGGAAGTGAAAATCAAACCGTCGTTTTCTGTCGTAACGGATACCATAATCGAGCATTTGCTGCCCATCGAAAATAAACTCGGACAAGTTCACAGTAATCTGCTCGGCGTCGACACTAAATTCGCTAAACTGCATTCTCTGCAAGCCATCGAAATCAACAGCGTACCCAATCAACAGAGAATCTCCACGTTCGTCGAAGGTAACAAACTGTACATGTTGCATCCTTATCATCCGTACTACAAGTTTCTCCTCGATGGCACGATTCAGATAAACGAATTTTCGTACTGGTCTCACGGTAGAAAAGCTAGCGTTCCCACCATGACTTTGATATCGAATCGTGGTGTCCAGAAAGCAGGAAACATTCCTCTGGCACGTTGGAACGAAACGCGCAACATATATGAAATACACGAAGACGAAGATCTCACCGTTTTCGACGTGAGTGCCGGCGATAAGCTGATCATTCAAAACACGAGCGAAGTGCCACCCTCTTTGAATCCCATCACGCTTGTGCTTCTCTTGAAACGTAATCTCTAAAGATGTCTAGGCAAGCCATCGTCGAAGAATTGCATAAACCTGCACGCCGCAACTACGAACGTTTGGCTGTGGTAACCAAGGGCATCGACGACCTCTGGCAAAGCGATCTCGTGGAGATGAGCAGCGGCAATTTGAAAAACGTGCATAAATTGAACAAAGGCAACAAGTACCTTCTCACCGTCATAGACACGTTTTCGAAATTCGCATGGGCTCTACCTTTGAAGGCGAAAACGGGAACATGCGTCACGGAAGCATTCAAATTAATTTTTCGCGAAAGCGGTGGCAGACGACCACGGTTTCTGCAAACGGACAACGGTAAGGAATTTTACAACGCCGTATTCCAAAAGTTTATTCAAAAACACAAGATTCGACATTATTCGACCTTCAGTCACATCAAAGCCAGCATCGTGGAAAGATTCAATCGAACCTTGAAAACACACATGTGGAAACGATTCACGCTTCGGGGAAATTACAAATGGGTCGACATCCTGCCGGAACTCGTCGACACCTATAATCACACGGTACACAGAACGATAGGCATGAAGCCAGCCGACGTTACCAAGTCCGACGAGCAGCGTTTAATTTCTACCGTTTACTGTCCAAAGTACACACCCACGACAAAAAAAGCTAAATACAAAATTGGAGACCAGGTGAGGATCAGCAAATTCAAACGCACCTTCGAGAAGGGATTCACAAAAAATTGGAGCACGGAACTCTTTACGGTGGTTCGAGTTCTACCCGGAAACCGACACACGTATATAATAAAAGATAGTAGCGGCGAGATTTTGAAAGGAAGATTTTACGAAGAGGAACTCTCTAAAACGAAACAGCCCGACACGTACCTCATCGAGAAAGTATTGCGTAGAAAAGGTGACAAACTGTTTGTCAAATGGCTGGGACTTCCGGAAAAGAGTTGGATCGACGCGGACGAAGTGATCTTGTGAGTACGTGGAACGTGGTGAAGCGTCTACCGGATCCGGAAAGTCAAACGAAGAAAAAGAACGGTGAGTTGCTTCCCGACAGCATCCGCTGTCTGATCGTAGGTCCTTCGGGGTGTGGGAAAACGACACTGCTCGTGGACAATTTTCTCCTCGCACCGAATTGGTTAGATTGGAAGAACAGGCACCTGTACGTGTTCTCGAAAAGTTTGGAGCAATCCAAATACCAGCAACTGATGAAACTGTACGATGGTCTGGATATTGCAACGTTCGCCTCGGAAATAAAACCACTCGACGATTGTCGTGAAAATTCAGTCGTTGTGTTCGACGATGCCATCCTGGAAAATCAAAATGAAATTCGCAACTTTTTCACGCAAGGTCGTCACAAAGGAATGGATTGTTTTTACCTAGCTCAAACGTTTTCCAAAATTCCAAAACAGTTAGTACGCGACAACGCTAATTTCATATGTTTGTTTCGTCAAGATCACACCAACCTCAAGCATGCGTACGATGACTACGTAGGCGGAGACATGAACTACAATCAATTTTCGGAACGCTGCTGCTCTTCTTGCTGGAACGGCGACGATTTCGGATTCGCGACGATCGACATGACGAGGAAACCCAACGACGGAAAATACAGAAACAAAATCAACGACTTTCTAAACGTTGCAACGTTGTGAGAAACGACGTATATAAATAACGTCATGACGAAACGAAAAATCGAAGACGAAAATCTCAAGTTGCGAAAATACCTCGCGAAACGCTTCAAAGGTTGGAAATCCGAGAATCGCGGATTCTACGAAGAGAAGAAACGTCAGGATCAACCTGTGATCGATGCCATCAGCAGTCTAGGTAAAGAAATTAAAAGTGTCACGGAACAAAATAAAAATTTGATTAATGAACTCGTACCTCTCGCAGCTAAAAGTTACGCCGTACCCACGCCCATTTCGAGCATTCCTTCGACGCCGTTCGAACTGAAGGATGCACCGGCACGACGTCGAGCCATAGGCAGCACGTCTTCGGATAAAATCGAGTTGGGACCTTTGGCACGAGACTATCTGAGTACGGGGAAATTCGACAAGGATGAAGTGTTCGGATTGTATCCCAGCATGGAAACCAGCGAAGGCGGCGGTGTGGTGTGGAAGATTGGGAAATCGAAGGTGACCTTCGAAGGCAACGACATTAAAGTCAATTTAGGCGACAAGGATAGTTGGAACAGGTATCCGGGTACGGTGGGACTGTGGGAACTCGTCGCCAAAAAGCAGCCGAAAGATTACACCGACGAAGATTACCAGAGTTACAAGGAAATTCTGATCATGACGGATGCCTTGTACCAGAACAACGACGCCTCGCAGAATAGGGTGAAATCGAGCAGCGGCGAGAAGTACAGGAATCTCATCAAACCGATTTGGAACCAGGTCAAAACAGGCAGCGGCGTCAAACGCTACAACACGTTACCCAAAGAATTCGTTTGGGTGGACGACGTTAGGAAACTCGTGGACCGATTGTTGGTGATAGCCGGCGAAGAGAATGCAGGCAACCGTAATTTCTACAACGAGAAGGTTGGCATCGTGGACATGATCAGCACGAAACTTTCCAACTTCATCGTGAACGACGACAAGGGCATAGGTTACCTGATCAAAATCATCAACACGCTGCCTCCGAAATTTTGGAACGTGGCCGAAGGAAAGGGGCTCGTGAACGACATCATCAACAAGTTACCTTTCGAGATGCATCTACCTGGCTACCAGTACTGCGGACCGGGTACCAAACTCGAGAAAAGATTGGAGAGAGGAGACAAGGGTGTGAATCCGTTGGACGCCGCATGCAAAGATCACGACATCGCCTACAACACCACGCAGACGGATCTGGACGCATGTCACGAAGCAGACAAAAAATTGGAACATGCAGCTTTCGAAAGGTTCGTGAGCAGAGACGCATCGCTGGGTGAACGGGTCGCCGCACTGGGTACCACCATCGCCATGAACACGAAACAAAAATTGGGGTGGGGTATATAAATAACATCCAGTAAAAAAAAAAAACTTGATATATAAATAACACACATCATAAAAAAATAATATTGGGTATATATAAATAACACACAGTGAAAAAAAACAATTAAATTTCTCTCTAACACTCTGAAATTTTTTTGATATGACGACTGAAAAAATGAGCGATCTCCAAGCATTAAAACAAATGCTAAATTTGTCAGTCGAGTATGTAAAAATTCAGGAATTGGAAGTCGACAAACCTTACACGATAACTTCCGGTTCAATCGTTTCTACCCAGTATGGTCCCAAGGTACGCCTGTTGCTCAACGCACAATACAGTCTATTTTTACCAGATCGATACGCTAACATGTTATCCGACGAGAAGCTATCTATTTTAATCGAGAACAAAACTCGAATCGTGTACAAGGGGACAAAGGAACTTCTTGGCAAGAAAACAAAGCACGTAATAGAATTTGTGTAACGACTGCGAGGCCTTGAAAATATATAAATAACATACCGTAAAAAAACTACACGAGAAAAATCTCAGAATATATATATAAATAACATACCGTGAAAATAACACATAGAGCATCAACATGAAGCCCAAGGGTGTCGTGTACCAGATACCATATTCGAATCTAAAAAATCTAGGTGCCCTCGATGGGTTACTCACCAAGAAACAACGCGAGAAGAAACGTTCTTGCTTGTCGAAAGGACATGGAATGAAATTGCTGCTCAGCACACCTCAATTGAAAAGATTGCAGCGTTCGCGGAAACAGCAAAAGATCGGAGGTTTCATATTCAGCATCCCGGCCATCCTGGCAGCATTGGGGGCCGTTGGAAGTTTGGCCGGTGGAAGTGCCGCCATCGCGAAAACCGTCATCGACTCGAAGAAGAACAAGGCCGAGTTGGAAGAACAGAAACGTCACAACCTGGCCATGGAGAAGAAAGGGAAGGGCGTGATGAAGAAGTTTAAAAAAAAGAAACAGAAGCACTCACCAACCGAGATATTGAATCTCTGATCGAACCGTTACAAATCAAACACTTCAGAGGAGTTTTCATGTCCAACTCGTTACCTTCAAGCGTCAAAAGAAGAGAATGCGGAGTAGTCAACTTGGACGGTCAAGAAAATCCAGGCACGCATTGGATATGTTACCACAAAAACGACAATAACAAAGCATTCGTTTTCGATTCTTTCGGAGGTGTTCCACCTACAAATTTAATTCATTATCTGAAAACGAACAAAACCTCTATATACTACAACGACGAACGCATTCAAAATTTCGGAGACGTGAACTGCGGCCATCTCTGCCTCTCCGTGCTCGCGTTTCTCTCTAAAATAAATAACCCTACGATCGAGGATTTCCAGAAAGCATTGTGGAACCTCAAACAGCATCACTAGGATGGGCGTGTTCCATCTCACGAGCGAATCTCCAATCTTGAAACTCACGCTGCACGACGACATCGTCTATCCTAAATCCGTGGCTTTGCGTGCATTCTACAGCATGTACCTCATACCTAATGTTACGCATCACAACAACAAAATTAGCGTCGGAAGCGAACACATCGTCGTCACGCCAGGCCAATACAATCTTTCCACTTTGCAAGCTCAGTTACCCAAAGGCACATACCTTTCTCAAAATTCGGTCACGCACAGAGTGGAAATCCTATCCGCGACGGAGACTGTGGACCTGGGCACCATGGGAGAACTTTTAGGTTTCGAGAACGACACCAAACTCGAAGCTGGCATCAAGCACACGGCAACCAACATTCCTAAATTCTTGGCCATAGAGACTCTGAACGTACACTGTAACGTGGCGGAAGGGATGATCACGAAATCTTCGGACGGATTATTAGGAAGTCACAAGCAGACGGGAATCATAGCCACTTTCAAACCAAGTTCCGAGTTCATGGAACCGATCATCTACACGCCCTCTTCGCCGATCTATTTTCCAGTATGTCGCAACCGCATAGACGACATAGAGTTGGTGGTGACGAACGAGAAAGGAGACGTGGTGGATTTCGCAGGTGCCACTACGACGGCCATCGTGGAGATCAACGTATAATAAATAACCATACATAGTGAGCATGGAGCAAATCGAAAGTTACGAATTGCAATCTTTCCCTCCCAACCGTCGCACGTTCGCCAATCTGAACGAAGCGAACAGGGAGATCGAATACGACGTGGACGTAGGCGACGGGTTCATTCATCCTCACAGAGCGGACCTCTACCTTCAATTCGACGTGGTGAAGAAGGAAAGCGGAGACGCGTTTCCCGCAGCAGCAAACTTGATACTCGTGGACAACTTCGTGCCTCACCTGTTCTCGCAGGTGGAGGTGAGGAAACACAACACCGTCATCGACAGAATAGATTATCCAGGCATCACGTCGACGGCGGTGGGAACATTGAAATTATCCAAAACGGACGCAGCGTACTACCAGGCCGGGGGATTCGAAGCGGGAACCAAAATATCGACGAGAAGTCACACGGTGCTCTTTCCCATGCGTCTGCTTCCGGGATTCTTCTCGGACTACAAGGAGATCATGTGGAAGGGAGGACTGCGCGTTACGTTTCGAAGAGCGGCCAACGACAACGACGCACTGATGCGATACGCTACTTTGGGTCCGGACGCCACCACGCCACTGCCCAACACTTTACCCGAAGCAGCCAAGTGCGTCATCCGAAGCATGGAATTGAGAATGCCGGTGGTGGAATACGAAACGAACTACGCCCTCAAGTACAAAGCGGAGATCTTGAAAAGTCCGCAGGTGCCGATTCACTTTCACGGTTACCAGTGCGTGCAGAAAATGGCGTCGGGAAGTCACATGGAATTCGACGTGACGACGCAGTTCAACAACATACAGTTCGACATGCCAGATTTCGTCGTAGTGCTCTTTCAGACCGGGAGGGACAAGAATCAGGAAAAGAATTCCAGCAAATTCGACGACTGCAAGATCAAGAACGTTTATCTGAAGAATGGACGCAACGAAGTGTTCCCGCGCGAGAATTACAACCTCGACGTGACCAAAGACGATTACCTCAAACTTTACGAAGCTTACACGGCTTACAAACGCGTGACCGAGGGAAGCGTGGACATGTACTACACCCCCAGCGAATTCAAAATCCACAGGCCGATGTTCGTCATCAACACATCTAAGAGAAAGAAGGTTGTGGTCAACGATCGAACCAACATCAAGGTCGTCTGCGAGTTCCACGATGCCTTGCCCGAGGATACCCTATGCAGTGTCATCCTGATTGCAGAGAAGTCCTTCGCCTACGACGTGAAGAACGAGAGGGTCACAGAGCAGTTTTAACAAGGTTTTTAACATCTATTTTCTTGCACAATAAGAAATTTTCTGCACTAGCACAATCAGTTACAATGGCACAATACGAATTTCACTAGTTCAGATCAGTTACAAATGTCAATTTCGTTAGTTATCAGTTACAATATCTTTTTGCACTATAGCACGAGACAATCAGAAAATTTGCACAAAAAAATTTGTTGTTGTTTTTACACGTGAAAATTAACAATAAAATTTCTTTTTTTTATCGTTTCAGATGCTGTCGAAACATCAAAAACACATACACACACACACTAGAAAAAAGCATGCAACTTTATTTGTAACACGCACATACATTCTCCATCTTCATCAAGAAAATATTATAATAAACATAATTATTTTTATCTATATCTCACAATAAAACTCTATATCCAAAAATATCACAACATCAAATAACACTAGAGTCGTTAGTACACGTTGCATGCATTACGGAGGTCCTCTGTAGGGTTTCATGGAAGTTTGGGGGGGAAAAAAAACACGTGAAACTCTACAGAGGTGCGGTAATCTATAACCGCAGCCATTAGAAAACTTTTACATTTTTGGTTGGGCACCACGCACCCTGGCGAGGTTATAGGGGCCAGGCCTCCTAAAAACAACAATTATTATTATTTTGTTTGTTTGTTTGAGTTACAATACAGGTGTGCGCGCGCGCGCGCGCGTGGCAGATCGTTCCCCCCGAGAGAGGTTTACAAAAGTCACGATATATAAACATTTGGTCCCCCGGGGACTTGGAAAAAATTTACAATAAGAGAACATCGCTCACCACTGTTGCCAGCCATAAATCTCTCTCTCTCTTCATCTTACAGCAAAATTGGCATCTCTATTTTTTTTTTAGTTGTAAGTAAATTGCCAACACACTCTAGTTAATAATGCTACATATTATACGCACACACGCACACACATACTATATTACCATCCACCCATCTCTCTCTCTTTTACGGCAGTATATATGTTTGTTGCCTAACCTAACCTAACCTAACCTAACCTATCTCTTTGTTTAGTATATGTAGGTTGGCAAAAATTGCTTTATGCACTGTAAGGCATGCCTTAAGTAAGGTTGCCAGCTTCTTGCTTTAGGCTAGGTTAGACCAAAAAAAAGCTGTAGGTAGGCTGTCGGTTGTTTAACTCTTCCCTCTCTCTCTTCTCTCTCTTTTTTGTAAAAGGCTATGGCAAAAGTACCAGTAGGTTGGCAAATTGCTTTATGCACTGTAAGGCAAGTCTTAAGTAAAATTGCCAGCTCCTTGCTTTAGGTTAGGTTAGGTTAGGTTAGGTTAGGTTAGGTTAGGTTTGAGTAGGTTAGGTTAGGTTAGGTTAGAGTAGGTTAGGTTAGGTTAGGTTAGAGTAGGTTAGGTTAGGTTAGGTTAGGTTAGGTTAGAGTAGGTTAGGTTAGGTTAGGTTAGGTTAGGTTAGAGTAGGTTAGGTTAGGTTAGGTTAGAGTAGGTTAGGTTAGGTTAGGTTAGGTTAGGTTAGAGTAGGTTAGGTTAGGTTAGGTTAGGTTAGGTTAGGTTAGGTTTGAGTAAGTTAGGTTAGGTTAGGTTAGAGTAGGTTAGGTTAGGTTAGGTTAGAGTAGGTTAGGTTAGGTTAGGTTAGGTTAGGTTAGAGTAGGTTAGGTTAGGTTAGGTTAGGTTAGGGTGGGTGTTGGCAGCTGTCGGTTGTTTAACTCTTCCCTCTCTCTCTCCTCTCTCTCTCTCTCCTCTCTCTTCTCTCTCTCTTTTCTTGTAAAAGGCTATGGCAAAAGTACCAGTAGGTTGCCAGCTCCTTGCTTTATGCGCTGTAACGCAAGCCTCAAGCAAGGTTGCCAGCTCCTTGCTTTATGCACTGTAACGCAAGTCTCAAGCAACGTTGCCAGCTCCTTGCTTTAGGCTAGGTTAAACCCCAAAAACAACCTTGGTGATTTTTTCGAGTAAAATATTGGCAACACTGCCAGAAAATAAGGCTCGTGCCTTACAAAAGCAATCCATTAAGGCGAGCCTCAAGCAAGATTGCCAGCTCCTTGCTTTAGGCTAGGTTAAACCCCAAAAAAAAAACCTTGGTGATTTTTTCGAGTAAGGAGCTGGCAACACTGCCAGAAAATGGGGCTCATTGCCTTACGAGAGAAATCCATTAAGGCGAGCCCCATTTTCGGTTCCAGAACCCGGGCATCACATCTTCTGACGATAAAAAATTTTTACGATAAGGCAACTTTTTTTCTGACGGTAATAATTTTTCCACGTCAACTTTTTTTTTTGACGAGACAAATTTTTTTTGACGATAAAAAAATTTTACGATAAGGCAACTTTTTTTTTCTGACGGTAATAATTTTTCCACGTCAACTTTTTTTGACGAGACAATTTTTTTTTTGACAATAAAAAAAATTTACGATAAGGCAACTTTTTTTTCTGACGGTAATAATTCTTCCACGTCAACTTTTTTTTTGGCGTGACAAATTATTTTGACGATAAAAAATTTTTACGATAAGACAATTTTTTTTCTGACGATATCCACGTCAACTTTTTTTTTTGACGAGACAAATTTTTTTTGACGATAAAAAATTTTTCCATGGCAATTTTTTTTTGACATCTACATTTTTTTTACGTATATTTTTTTGTCTCATATTTTTTTGACGTACATTTTTTTTAACACGTATATTTTTTTTTGACACGTATATTATTATTTTTTTTACAGTGTGTGTAAGAGGAAGAAAGCTTTTGCTTCGGAAAACGAGATGACGTGCGTTATAATATCTGCCATCTCCTGTTCAGACTTGCACCAATCATCCGTGTCCATCCTTTCGTTTAATTTTTTCCCTGCGGCCGAAAGAAGAGTGTCGAGATCGCCGCACCTCAGGCCGCTGATCTCCCGAAGATGGTCCTTGAGAACCATTTCACAAGGGATGCGAAATTCCGGCGTCGTTCTTGCTATGATTACAAGTTTATGTACATCTTCACAATCTCCGTTTACTGCGTGTTTCAATATTTTACATAGTAGCTCGGGCGGCAAATCAGTTATACGAAACATGTTGTTATTATTTATTTATTTTTTACTCTATGTTATTTATATACCCCACCCAAGTTTTTGTTTCGTGTTCATGGCGATGGTGGTGCCCAGTGCGGCGACCCGTTCACCCAGCGATGCGTCTCTGCTGACGAATCTTTCGAAAGCTGCGTGCTCTAACTTTCTGTCCGCTTCGTGACGTGCATCCAGATCGGTGCGAGTGGTGTTGTAGGCGATGTCGTGATCTTTGCATGCGGCGTCCAACGGATTCACACCCTTGTCTCCTCTCTCCAATCTTTTCTCGAGTTTGGTACCCGGTCCGCAATACTGGTAGCCAGGTAAATGCATCTCGAAAGGTAACTTGTTGATGATGTCGTTCACGAGTCCCTTTCCTTCGGCCACGTTCCAGAATCTCGGAGGCAGCGTGTTGATGATTTTGATCAGGTAACCTATGAAAAACTAAATATGCTGACCAAGGCAGTAATTTATTTTATTATAAAACATAAACTAACGTAACGTTTCAACCTTCTAGCAAGGTCTTCTTCAGACTCTGTATCAAGCCTTGCTAGAAGGTCTGAAGAAGACCTTGCTAGAAGGTTGAAACGTTACGTTAGTTTATGTTTTATAATAAAATAAATTACTGCCTTGGTCAGCATATTTAGTTTTTCATAATCATGGAAACAAGGCTTAATGGAGTTATAATAGGTAACCTATGCCCTTGTCGTCGTTCACGATGAAGTTGGAAAGTTTGGTGCTGATCATGTCCACGATGCCAACCTTCTCGTTGTAGAAATTACGATTGCCTGCATTCTCTTCGCCGGCTATCACCAAAAATCGGTCCACGAGCTTCCTCACGTCGTCCACCCAAACGAATTCTTTGGGTAACGTGTTGTAGCGTTTGACGCCGCTTCCACTCTTCACCTCGTTCCATATCGGTTTGATGAGATTCCTGTACTTCTCGCCGCTGCTCGATTTCACCCTTTTCTGCGAGGCATCGTTGTTCTGGTACATGGCATCCGTCATGCTCAAAATTTCCCTGTAACTCTGGTAATCTTCGTCGGTGTAATCTTTCGGCTGCTTTTTGGCAACGAGTTCCCACAGTCCCACCGTACCCGGATACCTGGTCCAACTATCCTTCTCGCCTAAATTAACTTTAATGTCGTTGCCTTCGAAGGTCACCTTCGATTTTCCAATCTTCCACACCACACCACTCTCGTTGGTTTCCATGCTAGGATACAATCCGAAAACTTCATCCTTGTCGAACTTCCCCGTGCTCAGGTAGTCTCGTGCCAAAGGTCCCAACTCGATCTTATCCGAAGACGTGCTACTTATGGCTCGACGTCGTGGTACTTCCTTCAGTTCGAACGGCGTCGAAGAAATGCTCGAAATGGGTGTGGGTACAACGTAACTTTTAGCTATTGACATTTGTAGATTTTCGTGACATATTCCGACTTGCGACCAAAAAACTACTAATTGTGAAAAAACTACTGCACCCTGGTCACTTAATTGACACGTTGGTAACAGCTGACGAATGGGAAAAAAATTCATGCCCAAAATTCCCATACCCACAGAGAAACAGTCATTGGAGCACACGTCATGCAGAAATTTGAAATTATGGTTTAAATCGAAGAGGATTACTCAAAAAATTGGTAACACACTTAGCTTAAAAATTACGGGAAAAACTTCCTCGTTTCATAAGCTCTCCAAAAAGATGCAAATGTTGTCAACTTGAACATGGGTTGGGGGAAATATCTGAATAAAAAGCGGAGAAGCCGCTTTGTAGACCTCTTTGTAAAGTGAATAGAAGTTGTCGGTTGTGAGAAATAAAGGAACGAAAATGAGTGAAGTAATAATGGTATTTACCATTCTCATGATTCCAGGTTGTCAGAATTAACTGTTACCGGCTGCTGTATCGAGAGATCTTTCAGCACAATGTGACACGTGAAGACATGATCTAACATGTCACATGATCGACTTTCAGGATTGTGTATGTTAAGCGTTCACCTACTAAAAGTGCAAAGCAAGGTGGAGTGATTTAAATAAGGTTGATTTAAATCTTGATTTTAAAAACATCGCTGATTTAAATCACTTTGAAGAAATAATTTATAGAATAATGTGCATATGAATTTTGTAAATATCAGAATCACTTTTGGTGAAAGTACATTAGTCTCTTAATCATTTAATGGTGTTTATTAGGCTCTAAGAAAGGAAACAAAATATATGTACTGATGGGATGAAGCTCATGTGAAAGAAATGTAATATGTTTACTTTAAGCACACTTAAATCTTTCTTGATTTAAAATTAAATAATTGTATAGGCAAAAATAACAAACATTTGGTGTAGAATAATATACAAAATATTAATCGTGTTAAACCGTAGTGTCATTATCATTAAACTATAAATAAACATGACAGCTGATATTTGGCAAACTATCATGAAAACAATCAATAAAAATCAACTAAAAAAAATGTAAAAAATATTTCAATTATAGCCTATAGTAAATCCAGAATGTTTTATTTTTACGGGAAGAAAAGTTACTTAAAATATTGTGGTTTCATTAACACACCAAACAAACATTTCCATCCATAGTAAGTTCATATATAGGCTTCAGTATCAGAAGTAGAAATATATATAATTACACATAATTTTTTATTTGCTTTAATCAAACTATTCAAATGTTTTACAGGGCCGTTTACCAGAAAAAGCCTTTCTATAAAGAAACGTGTATCTACATATATGATGCCAAAAGCAATACAAGTAATTTTAAACATGTCTTTTTAAAAAAATCAAAAATGGATTTAAATAAAAAAATAAACAAAAATCGCGATTTTTATCTAGCCTGGTGCAAAGTGATACAAATTGGAAGTGGTATGCGTTCATATTTTTATAGTGTGTATGGATAGGGTGAGGCAGTCAAACGGGAAGATTTAAAAAATTCACAAAAAATAGAGAGCAAATATTATTTATTTTTTGAACATGAATGTACTGTACACGAGTTGAAATTACTAGTGTACCTGAAAAATGTTCATTTTTTGAATATGGTGTCAGTAAAATGGCGTCCTTGGTTTTGCACACATTGTCGGAGTCTCAGAGTAAATCCGCCCATGACGTTGCGAGAGGCAGTCAAATGGAAAGATTTCAGGAATGGCTGGCGAGCGTGGTTGGAGGTTATGAGAGTGAGGGGCGTGACCTTGAGCGGTAACACGGTGACTGTAAACGCTGGACGTTATGCGGACATATTGGTAACCTTTTTCCTGCCTGTCCTCGATGACTATGACCCAGATGAAGAAACACTCTTCCAGCAAGATGGTGCAACTAGCTCCGGAGTGTCTATGGATGTGCTTAGACTCGCATTTCCTGGTCGTCTCATCAGCAGATTCGGCGATATTCCGTGGCCTGTCCGTTCACCCGATTTGACAGCTCCCGATTTTTTCCTTTGGGGTTACCTCAAATCCAAAGTATTCAAGGACAACCCTCCCAAGAACCAGGGATGCTTTGAAGGAACGAATTCGGCAAGAGATCCACAACATTCCGTTGGAGATGTTACGAAGCGTCATTGGCGGATTTACTCTGAGACTCCGGCAATGTGTGAAACACCTAGGACGCCATCTCACTGACACCATATTAAAAAAATGAACATTTTTCAGGTACACTAGTAATTTCTACTCATGTACAGTACATTCATATTCAAAAATTAACTAATATTTGTTCTATTCTTTGTGAATTTTTTTAATCTTCTCGTTTGATTGCCTCACCCTATATATTTAGCTTTATGTTTCGTTGCTTTGTTTGAGTTGGCGTTTTTAATTCCACTTTATGCACAGTAAGATTAATCAAGACTGTACCTACAGTTTAAAATGGGATCCGAACCACTATGTGGCTTCACAGGGTATGAGCCCGAGACCACTCGCTTTGTGTTTAATACAGTATTTCACAAATGAAACGTACATACTTTTCCCTTAGTTTGTCAACTCCTGACAAAATTCCTGGCGGCGCCCATAACTGAGAGAATTGATTGGCTTATTCACTGGCTACCTGGAATTCCTTATCGCCCTTAACTCCATCAATGCACACCATTCCGCATTCCGCGCAATCGAAACAAACAACAGAATTCTGTTTGTTAGCTTCATGACAACAGTTATGTTACCTTCCCACACTAACGTTGGCAATGTTGAGAAAATTGAGCGGGGCATTTTGCATCCATCATATAGTACTGACTTGGTTCTCCCGATTGTTAGTTGTTTGAGCCATTGAAATATTAATTCGAACGAATAGAAGTGTACCCAGTTCGATATGTAGGCAAACAGAAACCTTCTTGGAAGGCGGTATTTACTCGTACAACCAACGGCAAAGATAATGGTAGGCAAATTTTCAAGCATTATTTTCACTACTTTTTTTATTCTACAGCCTGTGTTGTTTTAAGGAATGAAACTATGTTTGTTCAAAGCAGACATTGTTCTCTGCTTATTGACGTCTATATTTCAATTCATTGTCATCAAATTGTGTAATTCAGACCGAATGAAAATGTTAGTGGACAATTCGTCTACTGTTTCTTTCGCCGTTGGGTGTACAAGTCTATAGAATGTTGACGACGATGTATTCCAGTGAACGGGAAATATACTGAATAATATCTTACATGTTTTCATTGCAATGGTAATATAAATGTTCCAGATATATTTTAGTTTATGGTAAGAACAGTTCATCTACGTAGTCACTGCCAAGTTGATGGCTGACTTTTGATCTCGCCACCGAAGTTCACGGGTTTAAATCCCGACGTGGGAATGAGTGTTCTTTGTGTGTGTCCTTCATTAATGTCATAATATCATCACTCGTCGCGATTAGCCAAAAATATAAAAAAGTGACGCTAATATAAAAAAATACAATATACACGTACAGTTCTTGACATTTATGGGTTGTAAGAACTCCATACACTTTTAATGGAGTCGTGGAAATACAGAAGTGTAGGTGACTGTACTAAGTCTCGAAGAGCAAGTATCGGTTCCGTCTCGGTTTGTCAGTCTCGTTTTGGACTCGTCTCCACAAGTCTCGAAGGTCGTGGTGTGATCCTCGTCTAGATTTTTAAACGACGATATCGGTTTTGCCTCGAATTTCAAGGTTTAACATACGTAGACACTTAGTCGAGACGGTTTAAAACACAGATGCCAAAAACTAGAAAACATTAACTCATACACCACGGAGGACATGTGAAATCATTGCAGATCCCTGCGCCTGAAAAATGAACAACGTCAAAACCTCAAAACGGCAACTTCCCCTCCCACCCCTCTATCGTGTGACAGACGTTATCAAGCGAGCAACATGTCGATAGCAAATTTTGTTTGTAGAATCTGATCTGAGGTCGTGTACTTTGCATCTTTTAAATTCCACCCCCTCTCTCCCTTTTCACCCCTTGGAGAAACGATCTTGGAAAGCGGAAAGATGAGCAAAAGGGGATGAGGGTGACGGCACCCCCTTCCCCCCTCTTTTGACTAACTCATCGCACCCGCGGGCGTTTCTGTCTGGTATTGACAATACGTGCCCGGGTAGTAATGGTGGAGAGCCTGGCGTGGGATGCTTCTCGAAAAGGGGGCCGAGGGGGTGAGGCGAAGACTTTGAAGTGGGGGAGCATGTAGGAATACAAGCGGTATTGAGTGCAATACGATGTCTGCGTCACTCAAGTGCGGAGAAGTGGGTGGGTGGGTCGGACGACCCTCCTGAATATTCATAACTGATTGTTTCAACACTTTATCAGTTTCTTCATCCTCAGATCTCTCTCGCCCTGGCTGTGGGTGGCAGTGTTGCCACGTGATGACAGCGAAAATAACCCTTTTTTTGTACCGAAGAAAAAAATGTTCGAGGTGCAGGCCTGTTCTAAAGATGCCGATTTCTGTCGCTCTGATCTCTTTGCGAATAAACTCTTGAAATACGATTTGTACACTTTCAGCTTCCAAGACTTGTGGAAACAGTACTTTCGTTTCTTAAACTGCAAGATAATGTGATAAATGTAGTGGACTCTTTTTATTCGAACTTGAAGGATAATTCGAAATACTAGGTAATTCGAACACACGTTTATTCCCCTCGAACAATCTCTAATGATGTGTTTGTTAATTCGATTTTTGGATAATTCGAACACTTTTCTTGTCCCCTTGGAGTTCGAATTAAAAAGAGTCCACCTCTGTGTGTGGGGGGGATATCTGTTGAGTTTGGGTTCTACGATATTTCGTAGGAAAAAATACGACCAGATTTTACACACAAGCAAAAGTGTATAATTCACAAACAGATTAACATAATATGTATAAACAACTTACATCATGGTATAGAAATTAGACGTCCTTTCTTTGTCACGAAGCACGGTATAGATCAACAGCATACATGATGGAAACGAGACAAATAAACTGACAATACACAACATATAATAACAAGGTCTGGCTCACACTGATGACACAGATTAGGTCTGGCGTAGATGTTCAGTCCGCAAGAAACACAATCTAAAAATCCCCAAACATGAAACCGCCACCTATAACAAGTCCTTCATTGTTACAGGGATAAGGGAATGGAACAAACTGCCTGCACCATTGACAAACATTATTTGCCATCAAATTTTAAGAAACAACTAAAGAACTTACTATTGTCCCAACATTAACCTTCATATGTAAACAATTGCACCTGCACTTACACATCACACAATGCATACCTAACACCCCCCCCCCCCACCGCACACACACAATGAACTACTGAAGACTTATTACTTATCTTTTATACTTATCAATTCAATGTATCATTTTATTATTGTATAATCTTTATATTATCTTTATTGTATTATCATCATCAATGTGTTTTTTTCCTGTTTCTATTCATTTATTGTATCTTTGACAAGGGTTGGTTGTAAGAACGGCCCACGAGGCCGAAACACGCCTGCTTAAATAAAGACCATTCTATTCTATTCTATTCTATTCTATTCTATTCTATTCTATACAACAGTATCTGCGTGTGTGAGGGGAGAGGGGTGTATGTACGTGGTCTGTTCAAAAAAAGACCGGACTTTTGACATAGCGCGTTAACGATTGTTCGTAGCGAGATCCGGCAGGTGGAATTCTCTAGCGGTAACCTTAAAAAACACACTGTTGCCTGTCAGGCTACGCTCACCAGTAGCCTAGTTGGACTGTTGGAGCCACCGAAGCAAACAGTAACGTCGTCGCGTTCGCTTAACAGCAGTGAAGAGGAAGAACCAGGCGGAACCACGTGTTTGTGTGAAATTTTGCTTCAAACTGGGGAAATCTCTTAGTGAAACTTGGTAAATGCTTCAGCAAGCCTTTGGGAGGGACTGTATGAGTCAATTGCAGGGTAACGAGTGGTTTCAGCGTTTCAAAGAGGGCAGAACATCGATCAAGAAAATTCAAGGTCGGGACGACATTCGACGTCAACAAGCGATGCTGTTCGGTTCGTTATTCGTGCAAATCGTCGTTTGACTGTCAGAGAGGTTGCTGAGAAAGTCGACATCAGGATCGGGTCATGTTACACTATTTTGATGAATGCGGTGCGCAGAAAAAGGCCTAGCTGCGAAAAAACAAGAGTTGGGCGTTGAACCATGACAATGCGCCAAGTCACGCATCACTGATTGTCGGCCACTTTTTGACTGTTCATGTGATAACCGGCGTGCCCTGCCCACTTTACTCTCCAGACGTGGCCCCTGGGGACTTTTTCTTTTTCCCCAGATGAAAAACCCTTGAGAGGATGTAATTTGTACTTTGAAGGGGACAAGCACGTGTAATGTTGTAATTGAGGTAATAAAGTTTGTATTGCAAGAGTCCTATCTTTTCTTAACAGCCCACGTATGTGTGTAATAGAAAAAAGTTTGGAATCGTTTAAACAAAATTCAGTGTATTCAAATCCACAGTCTTCAGTCTATGCACGTAACAGTGTGAAATTCTTCATATGTGCCACTTATAGCTACTATCATGTGATACCACTACATCGGCTTAATCTATTGGCTGCGAGACGTTTATATATATATATATATATATAGTGCAGCGAGGAAAGCTCTCTGGGATCCCTGAGGGTGCAGTGGTAGCGTCGTCGCGTTGTAATCAAGGTGTCCCGGTTCAATGCCCGGTGGAGGCACATAATGGTTCGGATCCCACTTTAAACTGTAGATCCCGTCCGATTAGCCTTTCTGCATGATGTAGGCTTGAATTTCGAGAAAAGCTAAATCACTTAATGCTTTATACCTTTCATCAATGCGAGGAGAATCTCACACGAGTGGATTGCGAGAGTATTAAACACTGATAACGATGTGACTACGTATCAGCGCGTATATATATATATATATATATATACAGGGTGTATCATAAGTAATAGTGCAAACTGGCACAGGTGAAAGTACACGATAATAGAAGCAAGAAAGCCACATTTAAAACCATGCATTCTGGTTTTTTTTTTTTTTTTTTTTTTTTTTTTTTTTTTTTTTTGTTGCTTTCTTTTGCCTATCTGGATTAACGGAAGTCCGGCTTATCGGCCTCCGGATTAACGTGGTTTTACTGTACAATGTAACTGGAAGGTGACCAAGAGGAAACCTATAAGAAGGTGGGAATATGAGGAAAATTCAGATAATGGTCCTTTTACATATTTTAATACTCCCTCTGTCCCATAATTATAGTCCGGTATGCCAAAATGGTAGTACAGAAATGACAGACGAAGAGGTAGATGGAAAGCACAATTTGTACTGATCCTTCAGTAGTAATGTTGTATGACTCATTCCCTTATTTCATGTTATTATTCTGTATACACCAATGTCACAGTTTGAATATCGGGCAATTATTATGAGACAACAAACAAAGGTGTACCGGACAATAATTATGGGACAGAGGGAGTATGTAATATGTTTCACAGAGAACCCCCCCCCCCACACACACACACACAAACTTAAACTCTGTACCACAACAGCCCTTTAAGGGCCTCTGTCCGTAAGTGAAGTGTGGTCAAGCATGTAATCTAATTTCCGCAATACTTCTTTCTCACACCCCTCTTTCCAGATCGAGAGTCCAATATTATTTATTTCAAGTGAAAGTTTAAGTCTACTTTTTGCACAAGAAGGTCAACCGATACTGGACCTACAGTTCAAAGTGGGATTTGAACTATGTGGCTCGACCGATGATCTAACAAAGTTACCGGTACACCGTTGGGGACATGAGCTAATCGAGACTAAACCTACAGTTCAAAGTAGCACATGAACCACTGTGTGATCATCCGAGGATCGAACCCGAATCCCCTTGAGTACAAGATAACAGAATTACCGCTACTCCAACAGGGAGACCCATTTTTTCTTTCAAGCAGCTCCAGAATTGTCGTCACGACTATACATGTAAAACGGACGAAAAGTTGATTCACAAGCAAAATGAACAGTGTATCTTGAAATTCCTCAAGAATTTTGTTTCAATAAAATATTTCCCTTTCAGTGTAATCAACAGCTAAATTCCCCTGCGGCGAGGGAATATTGCCTTGAGATGGCGATACTGGAGGGTGGGCCCCTGCAGTTAGGAGATGGAATGTAAATGCAGGCGGTGGAAATGCGGTCTCTCTCCAGCTGAAAGTTGCTTCGGGGGGAGAGCGAGAAGAGGTAAACTGATCCCTCTGATGACAATCCTTAATCTATCCACTTAGTGGGGATGACTGGTGTGTCGAAAAACATGTCCGCGAAACTTTCACACTGTTTTATGGGCATCACACTATAACAGGAGAAGAAAAACCCGTGGAAGGAAACTCTCAGCGTTTAAAAACTTGGTTCGGCAAGCCATTGTCATTATCATAGATTCATGTCTATTGATCTAAACTGACTTTCAATTTGGAGAAAGTAAGTGACTTCGGTACAGGCTGAGGCGAAATTACTGCAATCATTCAAACAGGACTCGTTCTCGGGTAGGTGTTCTAATTGCGAACAGTTCTAATTGCGAATACTATTAATTGCGAACGGTCCTAGTTGCGAGCAGTACTAATTGCGAACAGTACTAATTGCGAACAGTCCTAGTTGCGAGCAGTCCTAGTTGCGAACAGTCCTAGTTGCGAAAGAGTCCTTGTTGAGAACAGTTCTAGTTGCGAACAGTACTAATTGCGAACAGTCCTAGTTGCAAGCAGTCCTAGTTGCGAACAGTCCTAGTTGCGAAAGAGTCCTTGTTGAGAACAGTTCTAGTTGCGAACAGTACTAATTGCGAACAGTCCTAGTTGCGAACAGTCCTAGTTGCGAACAGTCCTAGTTGCGAAAGAGTCATTGTTGAGAACAGTTCTAGTTGCGAACAGTCCTAATTGCGAACAGTCCTAGTTGCGAACAGTTCTAATTTTAGTGACGATATTAGCGTCACTTTTTTATATTTTTGGCTAATCGCGACGAGTGATGATATTATGACATTAATGAAGGACACACACAAAGAACACTCATTCCCACGCCGGGATTTAAACCCGTGAACTTCGGTGGCGAGATCAAAAGTCGACCACTTAACGCGCTCAGCCACCGAGTTGGCAGTGACTACGTAGAAGAACTGTTCTCAGAATAAACTAAAATTCGTCTGGAACAGTTATATTACCATTGCAATGAAAACATGTAACATATTATTCAGTATATTTCCCGTTCACTGGAATACATCGTTCTACCTGTATGCTGTAACACTATGCTGTCTGGAAGACGTTTAAAGCATGGCGAATGTGCGAAAGAGTAACGTTTAATGCTCAGTTTTTGGCTCTAAATCGTTTTATGGGTCAGAACAAGCGCAAAGCTTAAATAAAAAAATATTTGCTTCCATGTTCGCTTTTTGTGATGAAGCTATGCAAAAAAATATTTTCAGTCATTATGCACATTTTTTTTTTTTTTGTTTTGTTTTGTATTGTACAATTTATGACTTAAGCAGACCAACTTTGGAAATTGTAATTACAAAAGATTGCCACTTGATAAAGCTCTAAAAATTTCCACCTTGAATGTGGTCATTACTATTTAGCTCAGTTTCCATATTTTATGGCAACTTCTACAGTAATGTTAATGAGTGTTTTTTTTTAAACAAATGTTTACAGTAAAGCATCAACTTCTTTGAAACTTGAGCAAATGACAATCCTTATTTGTGATTATGGGCAAGAGAATTGGAAATTACTTTTGACCATATTATTTCCATAAATTTTATGTATATATGTATATCTAAAATGTACATTCTCAAACGTATAACGCCTGACCCTGTGGCCGAGTGGTGAGTCTAGCTGCACACGCGGCCGCGTGCAAATCGTGTTTTCGCGTTCGCTGTTTTCCGTGTGGCAGGTAAGACAAAATACTCTTGAGTTGAATTGAGCAAGCACTGTTTTGGAGTACGTACATGCTAATTGAGAAAGACTAGAAGGAAGACAAACATGCCGGTACAGAGACAAAATACGTTGAAATTTATTTTTCGTAGTGTAAAATCTAGACCTACTTCGCTGGATTTACATAAGTGGTTTCATAAAACGTACGGTGTGACATCGAACCAAGTTCAAAGCTTTGAAATTGATTTCTATCGAAACTGTGTATTTGTGAAATTTGTAACGTCAGTTGTGGGTGAGCGATTAAATGATTATGGAGCTGAAGTGCCCTATTATGATGCAGACGAACGGCATAAAATATATGTGGAATGGGCAGACCAGCAGAGTGTTTTTGTAAGTGTGCATGTAGTGCCAGACGAATTAAGCCACGATGCGATTCGTAATGTAATTAGTGAATACGGTGAAGTGCTGGACGTAAAGGAAGATAAGTATTCAGAAGAACATAGTTATAGAACACGAATTGGTTCCTGCGGAAAGCAATCCCTTCGTACATTACCATACAAGGAGACAGGTACTGGGTAACTTATTCTGGTCAAGTACGTACGTGCAGCGGGTGTGATTTGGAGGGACACAACTTCTCAGAATGCACCTCGCGACGACCCCGCGTTAATAGAACTGGAAGAGTCCCTGTTAATTTGACCACTGGAACGACCCCTAAGGTATACCAACCTACAGTACTTCAAGTACTGACAAGACTCCAAAACTCGAATACAACATCAAGCGAAGAGGTCAATTGCCATAGATCCAACCCCCATTTCACAACAGAGACACCCGCCACGGAAACAGAGCTTTAAACACAGTTAACACCAAACGACCCAAGCCAAAAGAAGAGCACCGACAAAGACAAAATACACAACGAACAACAAGGTGAAAGTGTAGGTAAAAATGAAGAGAGTAGCCAACTTTCCAACGCCAACTTCAACCCCTTAACAACACTAGACAGACCTGACAAGGAACAACACACCTCAGGAATTCCCTCACAACTCGGAAATGAAGCAGACAAGAAGATAGAATTCCAGAAAGTAGAAACCGGCACAGAAGATGGAGCCGGGGATGAATTGAAAACAGAGGATGAATTTCCGGCAATGAACACGGATAAAGGACAACGACGCTCTTCAAGACACAAGCCATCCAGACCACGATTCGTCCCGCCAATAAGCAAGAAGAAAAAACCCGGGGGAGCTCTGCCTCAACATCCACGGGTACCTGGGGAGCCCTGAGTCAACATCCATGGGTATCTGCACTAACAGAAGAAAGGAAGGAGTGACCATCCTTAGTGTAGGATCCAAAGTTATTTGTCGTGTGCGTCATAGAAAAAAGAAGAAAAATACTGCAGGTGTACATTCTACGATATTTCCTCGGGAGAGTGGAGTGGATACTGAAAATACTAATCTAGATTATAAACAGGTTAGTTAGAAACAAATTTAGGCAATGTACCTAAAGGTAACAGTGCTAATAGTACTAAATTTTCCCCAAACTGATTTCGTGGACAGAGTAGTAATGTTGAGGAGGTTAAGTAATTTTTGTAAGAGTGTAATGATTGTGGTTATACGAAGGGTTTTTGATAGGGGACTGATAGGTATGATAGAGTGATCGAGTCTTTTTTTTATATAAGTTCCTTTTTTGTAAAGAAGATCAACGATTTGTACCACTCTATTCCATTTCCTTGATGTGGTACTTTTTTCATCTATTGGTCTTATTGTATTGTGGTGTAAATGTCGGGTATAATGGTTACAAGGAGAGCCTTGGCAATAAGGGGGATACAGCGTCCCTGATAACATGTAGGACGATTACAATAGATATGTTTACAACACTCCGAATAGGCACGATTAACATTAACAAATTCCAAATCAGAAATAAACAAGAGGCGCTGGGTGATTGTTTTATCCAGTCGTCTCTCGATATAGCCTTCCTCCAGGAAGTTCAAGTGACAAATTTTGAGCTACCCCCATCTATAGTAGTGTATAATAATGCAAATTGTCAGGCAACGGGGACTGCGCTTCTCGTGAAAAATACTGTGCCGATCACTAACGTTGTGTGTCACCCTAACGGAAGAATTATATGTGCGAAAGTGGAAAATGTTTGGATATGCAATATATATGCCCCATCAGGTACAAATCAGAAACTACAGAGGAACAATTTTTTTGCGACAAATGTGGCGGCTGAACTGCAAGGTGTAAAGGAACATATCATTTGTAGCGGCGACTTCAATTGCGTCTTGCTTCCACAAGATCAACGTCCTGGTTATGCAACATCTAATTCCTCCAAAAATTGGGGTCTGGTTTTAAATTGGTGGACGTTTGGACAGAGAAATATTTTGATAATAAGGGGTATACTTATATTAGAGACAATTGTGCGTCCCGCCTGGACCGGTTCTATGTCACCCCGGCACTGCGTCAGAAAGTTACTTCGATTTCTCTCACCCCTACATGTTTTTCGGACCACCTGGCAGTGATAGTGGCAATTAACATTGATCTTCCCTTAGTGCCTAGGGGATATGGGTATTGGAAACTGAATACGTCCATCCTGTCTGATGATGAATTTAAACGAGCATTTCATGAGCAATGGAAACTTTTGGGAAGCGCATCGCCTTCGACATACTGATATCCTTCGTTGGTGGGATGAAATTCTAAAACCGGCAGTTAAACGTTTCTGTATTCATTTTGTAAAGAGAGGTCTCGTGACTGGAATAATAAATATCACTTTTATTATCGTGTGTTGCGTGAATTAATAGAAGAAGCATCGGCAGGACGACCGGTTCATACTGAAATTAAACGTATACAAGCAATACTATTAAACATGACAGCCCACAAACGTATGGGTGCAAACATTCGAAGTAGACTCCCTCAGTTTGACCCTGAAGAAGCTGTGTCGATTAGTCACGTGATACAAGAACAACAAAATGCGCAACGGAGACTCATTACTGAACTCGCAGATGGAGCGGGTAATAAAATCATAGCACCTAAGGACATACAAAGTACAATATATGAGCATTTTGTTAGGATGTTTTCGCAGCACCAACCTGCCAATTAAAATTATGATTCTGTTGTGGATGCAGTTACGGAAGTACTTTCCGAAGGTGATAGAACTAAACTTGATGAGGATTTCACATTCGAAGAAGTAAACCGGTGAGAACGGCAAAGCCTTTCTCCGCCCCTGGTGTGTGTGGGCTTCCTACATGCTTCTTTCAAACTTTTTTGGACGCTAGTGGGGCCGACTTTAACTGAGTGGCTCAACGCGGCCTTTCAGCAACATAAAATGGGCAAGACTTCCAAGACAGGTATTATAGTATTAGTACCGAAATGTGCAAAACCGACAGAGATCACTCATTATCGCCCCATTACACTCCTGTGCACCAACTATAAAATTTTCACACGATGTATGCTTGCACGTTTAATGCCGCACTCAACCAACTTGGTGGGGGACATGCAATATGTATATGGTGAAAATAGAAACATTTACGTAGTGTTGCAAACGCTACGTGAAGTGGTTACCAGTAATCATAATCATACCAGTAATCGCTGAACCATACTTATATGTTTCATGTTTTCTACAAAAGGGACATACGGGGGACTTTTCTAGCAGCCCTGCAAGGGCTATATAACAATGCTGAATCGAAAATACAGATTAATGGTTTTCTGACAAAATCGCTTAACATTGTTACAGGTGTCCGACGTGGAGATCCCTTATCCATGTTGGCCTTTTGTATTTCCCTAAGTCCCCTGCTTGCCTCTTTGGAAGCACGGTTACAAGACATAACTATTCTGTCAAAGTCGCTAAAAGTTTTAGCTTATGCGGATGATGCCAGCATTTTAGTTCAGTCACCTGTTGATGTGAACACGGTTCATAAACTAACGACGGAATTCGGGGTGTATTCAGGCCTTCACATAAATGTAAGAAAATCTTGTTTGATGTTTTTAAATAATTCTCCATCACACACACCAGTTCAACACTTCCCTGTTGTAAACATCTTAAAAATACTTGGTGTAGTTTTTACGCCTTCTTTGCAAGGAATGATACAAGTAAATTATGATCGAGTGATTGGGAGTGTAAAAACAGTGCTACAAATTAATAAGTTTCGAAACATTAGCTTGCAATCACGAGTCACGTTTGTTAATGTATATGCTCTTTCGAAAGTGTGGATTATAGCCAAAATACTTCCGATGCGAATGCTTGATGTAACAAAGCTGAAAAGTGCAGTGAACTGGTTTGTGTGGAATGGGTAGCTGTTACGTGTAAATCACGAGACCTTGTGTTTACATAATGCTGGGGGAGGCTTGAATCTTGCACACGTGCACCACAAGAGCCAGGCGCTCCGCATTCAAGCGGACATAGAGACGATGATTCAGAGCCCTGATAGTCTTACTAGTCATGTTCATCGAGACTACTTGGCCCATATACAGTTCGATTCCCCCATAAACGTGACTAACCTCCCCCACAATCTTAGGTACCTCCGTGATACCTTAGTAGAGATCTGCTATGGCTTGTTACAAACTCCTACCCCGCCTGTTCCAGTGGTGTCGCAAATGTACAGAGGAATGCGTGTAGCGTCTCAACAGGCGGTTAAAATAGTTGGAAGACATCCGGAAGTTCGTTGGCCTGTGGTGTGGAAAAATATACACGCGAGGCATCTCCCAACAAGAATACGATCGGCGTGGTTCGTTAGAGTGCATCAAATACTGCTGACTCGAGTGAAACTCTATGATCTACACATGGCAGATTCATCATTATGTTTAATATGTAACGTGCCTGATAGTTTAGTGCATAAGCTCAGTGAATGCTTAATAACCGCTACGTCATGGAAATATGTTGCGAAACTCGTGTCATCTGGGTCATTCCATATCAAATCAACGCAAAAAACTAAGATTTTGACACCCATAAATTCCGCTTTCGATGAAATTTGGTATACACCCTTCCTTTATGGTTGAAAGAAACACCCTAAATTTTTTTCACTCTATCTCAAACGGTTTTCATTTTACAGCACTTTGAAATGTCATCAATTCAGTGTTGTCTGTCACTCTTGAGACCCTCGACACAAGATAACCTTGCTTACATTTTATTTCTTTTCTCCTTAGCCAATCATCAGATCTCTTTGAAATGTTACACAAAGTTCAATGAAATAATGAGGATTTCAGGAAAAAATACATCAGCACTCAAAAAAAGTTTACAAATGCCTATAAAAAGGCTAATAATGGATTTGTAGCCTAATTTTTGTGGTGGGAAAACTAGGTTACGAAAATCTGAATTTTCATCATGTGGGTATGATGGAACCAAAAACTTTAGATGTTGAAAATCATTGCAAATACATGCTCTTTCTCTACAAAAAATATTTTTTTTTTGTTTTTTCATTCCTTCTAACGAAATTTTACGATTTTAGGGAATTGCCTAAAATTTCAGGCTCAATCCGTACCAAATGGTCCAGCACTAGTCGCTCGACCATTTTCAAAATTTTTCATTTGTTTGTCGTTGTAACCCCTGTACAAGGGTAGTTCAAAACAGGCATTATTTTTCTAAAACTAGACTTCGTTTGAAAATGGCGGCCATTTTTGTTTCATGACTTGCAACATTTTTGGCCTATGCAGACAGTTGCGATAATTATGATAACTCAGCTAAGAAAAAATATAGAAATCTGGGGTAAGAAACATTGTTTTCAGTACAATTCAGGCTACATTTTATGTTCCGTATCTTTTTTCACCACATCTAATGCAAATGGCTGAAATTTAGGGTCAAATCTGACTGATATTTAATTTTGAAGGAAAATCAATGTATAGGATATATTTTTCTTTAGTAGGTGAGTAATGAAATATGAGAGCTATAATTGTTTTCAGAGGAAACATGTACATCCAAAGTTTCAGCAGAAAATATTTGAGCTCTGTTACTCGTTTCCGCATTAAGTTAAAGCTCTTTGAAAATGCTCATTTTTCTCAAAATTTAGGCTCCAAATATATGTCTGTTTCAAAAGATCTTCCCGATGCCATAGTGGTTACGTCGACGTTTTGTAATCAAGGGGTACCAGGTTCGATACCCAGTGGAGGTACATACTGGTTCGGATCCCACTTTAATAAACTGTAGGTCCAGTCTCGATTAGCCTTCCGTGCAAAAAGTTGACATAAAACTGAAAACAAACCAATATCTGGTAAAAAAAGGTAAAGTGTTCCCCTGTGCATAGCACCACGCCATGAAGGCGTATAGGGGGTGTGGGGGTAACGCCCTACACTTTCTTGATCCGGTCGTGAGTGGGGTGATGTGATCAGCATCACGCCCCTGACCGCCTTTACCCCCCAGGGTTTCCCCCAGGTACCCATGTTATTCGACGCTGGGTGGGCGCCGGGGCCGCTTCCACCGTTAGAAAAGTTCCCGGATTTGAACCGGCCAGGGATCGAACCCGGGACCTTGAGCATGGTAGTCAGATGCGTTACCAACTGAGCCACCGCGGCCACCAATATCTGGTTGGGAACCTAATAAAATTTGATATTTACTGCATAAAGAGGTACCTGTAAAAAATTTCCAGATAGATATTATATGATAAAAAAGTTACAACAGGGGGAAGTTTGGCAAAAACAGACAAATTACGTTATTAGTTACTAATTATAATGATTTACTTTTAATTAACTATCAAGCGATTGTACGTATTAATTAATTGCAACATACGAATGGCATAGAAAACCCGTTAGTAGCTATTATCAAAGAAAAGGCGTGCACGGCTGTGTGTCAAATATTTTCTCCTGAAACTTTGGATGTACATGTTTCCTCTAAAAAAAATATAGCTCTGATATTTCATTACTCACCTACTAAAGAAAAATATATCCTATACATTGATTTTCCTTCAAAATTAAATATCAGTCAGTTTTGACCCTAAATTTCAGCCATTTGCATTAGATGTGGTGAAAAAAGATACGGAACATAAAATGTAGCCTGAATTGTACTGAAAACAATGTTTCTTACCCAAGATTTCTGTATTTTTTCTTAGCTGAGTTATCATAATTATCGCAACTGTCTGCATAGGCCAAAAATGTTGCAAGTCATGAAACAAAAATGGCCGCCATTTTCAAACGAAGTCTAGTTTTAGAAAAATAATGCCTGTTTTGAACTACCCTTGTACAGGGGTTACAACGACAAACAAATGAAAAAATTTGAAAATGGTCGAGCGACCAGTGCTGGACCATTTGGTACGGATTGAGCCTGAAATTTTAGGCAATTCCCTAAAATCGTAAAATTTCGTTAGAAGGAATGAAAAAACAAAAAAAATATTTTTGTAGAGAAAGAGCATGTATTTGCAATGATTTTCAACATCTAAAGTTTTTGGTTCCATCATACCCACATGATGAAAATTCAGATTTTCGTAACCTAGTTTTCCCACCACAAAAATTAGGCTACAAATCCATTATTAGCCTTTTTATAGGCATTTGTAAACTTTTTTTGAGTGCTGATGTATTTTTTCCTGAAATCCTCATTATTTCATTGAACTTTGTGTAACATTTCAAAGCGATCTGATGATTGGCTAAGGAGAAAAGAAATAAAATGTAAGCAAGGTTATCTTGTGTCGAGGGTCTCAAGAGTGACAGACAACACTGATTTGATGACATTTCAAAGTGCTGTAAAATGAAAACCGTTTGAGATAGAGTGAAAAAAATTTAGGGGGTTTCTTTCAACCATAAAGGAAGGGTGTATACCAAATTTCATCGAAATCGGAGTTGCTGGGTGTCATGATCTCGTTGAAATGGCGTGGAATGACCCATCTGTCGAACCAATGAGAAGAATATTACAATTGATCATCTTCTGTTTCCCAATTTTAATAATAACCCAAAAAAGAAACAGAACAGTGTACTGTGGTTACTGGGGAACTATGCTTGGTTTGCCTCTACTTATCAGCAACTTGACTTTCATGAACAATTTGTGCATTACTTAGGGCACTCATCTCAAAATATGTCGGCAAACAAAAAGAACAATGTCTATGCGAATTTTCTAAATGTAATATATCCTAGCTTGTAATAACCTGTATATTAATCATGAAAAGTTTGTTATCACATCGTGCTGCGACGCCAAGGGTCCCGGGTTCGAATCCCGCTCGGGCTTGGTTGTTTGTGAATGTCCATTCATCAATTTTATCATTTCATCACTCATCCCCATCTTCGCAAATTAGCCAAGAGACACAAAAGGCGAAGTAAAATAAACTAAATCAATCAATCAATCAAATGTATAAACTCTGATTAAAGTTATGTTAGTGCATTAACACATAGAGTGGAGTCCTCAAAATAGGATCGGCCTGCAAACCGAATCGCCCTAAGGTTTACTGTCTCCAGCGCTGAACATATGACGTGGTGATGCATTTTACTATTCTCACTGAGTGACCCCATGCTTCGTGCAGACAGTAGCGGACGGATACATTGTTCACACTCTATTCATGGGGACAAAGCGATTCGAAACATACCGTTGACGTGAGCCATTGTGTGTGTTTACTGCTGTGAAATATTTCTTCAGTACTTGGTTAAGCTCATAAGGTAAGCATTGCTGTAATAGCTGTTGATGTTTGTGTGTTATAAAAGGATTACTACACAAATACGATGTCACTGACTTTTTCATGGTCATTGTTGCTGTTGCTCGTGTAGGCGGTATACTTTGTGGATTTTGTGAGCGGTTATACTCAGATTTAAATTACAGTTTTATCAGCGATTGGATTTCTTACATGCGTAAGAATGTATTGGAGCAGAAGGTAAAAATACATTGATTTGTGGGAAGTGTGTTGTGTAGGAAAAGTGTTTTGTGTAGTGAATAAGGTATTCAGTAGTGCAAGGTGTTTTGTGTAGTGAAAGGTGTTAGTGAAATGTTGGACAAATATGTTTGTCACTGCAGTTATATTTCAGCTACTACCCTATGATCCGCTTTCAAGGACACGTGATCCGGCTTGCAGGACATTTTTACAAAAATAATATTTTGTAGTTCCTTTCGTTTTCAATATGTAAATTATTCATATGCAAATGTAAAAAACAGCGTTTTGGGAACATATGTAGCAATGATGTACCTGTCGGATGCTGTTCAGTTCGTGTCGAAAAAATTACTACTTTCGATTTTATGTGTGTTTGCGTGGCAATCTGTTTAATCGAACTTCCACCAGCTAGGCCAGAAACAACAGAACTCATTGCGTTTCAGGTAACTCTCTCTCTCTCTTGCACATTTCGCGGTGATTTTCGCGTTAAAGTGCGAAATTCGGTGTTATTCTGAAAAATAGCACAATTCGCGTTATTTCTCGATTCCGAAACAACGAAAAAATTTGCCTCTTTATCCTACTCAAATACCTTTTAAACACTTTATTGTGCTTTCCTCAACTTTTCGGTCTTACCGTTAAAACGAAAATTTCACCTTCTTAGCTGTAGTTTGCAGAGCGCCAAATTTTATTCTCGCTCTGGAAAAAGTGCAGCAAGAATTCGTTGCAACAGCCTTGAGGAACGTCACAGTGTACATCTTGGACCGTCTCATCTCCGCAACGCAATTTGAGAGTTCGTCGTCGATGGGGAAAGGGGCATTTTACCTTGGCCTACACGTACCCCGAAAGATAGGTTTGCAGAACAGCAAAAACATATTCCGACGGCAATGTTTATCACGGAAATCTCGTCAAAGGGACGAAACCTTGACAGTCGGGAACGGAATCAACAAAAGGACGATGTGTTTTCCGCTAGAGAGCACCTCAGTCGCGTACTTCACCTCTTGCACACCTTTGTCCTCGCTCTTAATTCGATCATGCTTGAGCATTCACGAAAGCAAGTCTATGGCTCTTTTGACCCAAAAGATGCCGCCCCTATCGTTCCCTCTTCTCTCTCCCTCTCTCTGTCTCTCTCTCTCTCAGTGTGTGTGTGTGTACTACAGCAGATCACGTCTTAGTCTGAAGAGAAGAGGAAGAGGAGACGCTAAGGAGAATCGTGAGCAGAGGAACATCCAAAGAGAATGTGACGAACTGTTTGGAGCTGGACTCGACTCCGAGGCATTGACGAATACCTTTGAAGTTCACACTGTTTCGAATCTGTATAAAAGTGTGCACAGTCAACAGAAAAAGTAAACTTTTTGGAACTTGTGTACAAATTTCTATAGAGAGAGAGAGAGAGAGGTAAGAAAAGGAAAGAAAAGAAAAGAGAGAGAGAGAAAGAGAAGAAAAAGACAAGGCCTCTTCTTTCCCTTCCTCCTCTTCTTCTCTCTTCTCTCTCTTCTCTCTCTTCATCTCTGTCTCTCTCTCCCCTCTCTCTCTCTCTATCTGTCTCTTC